>NW_022436950.1:32166948-32337899 GCF_009761245.1 Sapajus apella
AAAGAAAGAAAGAAAGAAAGAAAGAAAGAAAGAAAGAAAGAAAGAAAGAAAGAAGGGAGAGAAAGAAAGGAGAGAAAGAAAAGAGAAATACCTGTTAACAAGATTGAAGAACTTGCCTGCTTTAAGGTGTAAGACTACATTCTATTTCTCACCCTTGGCTTCTCAGAAGCCACTGGCACCCTCTACATTACAAGTCCTCTTTGCTTTTTAAACTTTTCCTTCTTCCTCACTGCCATTTTTATGCCACTGAAGCCCAGCTTTAAGCAGAAGCCCCCTGGGACTGAGAGCATGAAGATCCCATAAAAGAGAGAGAGCTTGAGGACCCCATATGAGTCTGTTGTCTGTCAACAAAGCATTTTGAGCTAAGCCCAGTTTTATGTCCAGATTTTTTTCAATCAACAAAATTGGAGGAAGGAATATATGTTGCAGTTGGTGAAAATGGGCTTTTCTATATTCTGAGAAAGTTATTCTAAGAATAGGCCTGTGGAAGACCTAGCAGGGAAAAATATGAGCAAAAGAGGAATTCTCAAAATGCCTGTGAAAGCTCTTCCTGAAAATGCTCAGAGACAGATCCCTGCTTATCTCCTTCCTCTGACCTGCAGCACCCCAGAGATGATGTGGTTGGCTCATGGAACAGGAAGGGAATTGCCATAAATCTGAGCTAATTTGGAAAGGGAAGGATGGAGCAGATATGCAGCAATCAATAGAACGACGTCTTGTTTTGTGGTAAATGTTTACTGGCTCTGTTGCTGGAATGTAATCCTGCTGCATCAGAACATGGGCCATTAGAGGTGAAATGAGTTCACGTAACTTCCTCCCTGTGTACTTGGTATGCATCATTCCTCCAAGTACTGGAGCCCACGGTCTCATGCTTCCAACTAGAAAAAAGATTTTGGATGATTCTCTACATCATCTTTACCTTTTATTAGTTCATGATTCCTAAAAAAGAGAAAAATGACCAATTTCTCTTTCCTTAGTCCATGTTTGCAGGATGGGCTGTATAAATGCCACTTAACATTTCCTTCCACTCCTGAAAGTGCAAACAAGGAGAGGAAACCACAATGAGAACAGCAACTAAATTGTTCCTTCACTGACTAAGCTAGAGGAGGGATGCATTGCTCAGCTGCTGAGGGGAGAAGGAGGCGAAGCATGTGTTTCCTTGTCATGGAAAGGAGAGGGTATTAAAAATGCTTTGACTGAAAAGCAAGTGCACTAATTGATTGTTAATGACTGTACAGCCCTAAATGTCTGGAATTTGGTTTAGATTCAATGTAATTTGACATTTGCCAACCATTATTAAATCCCTTTGATGCTCTCCCTGTGCTGTGCTGATGAGCAGCTGATTGGCTCTTGGGGACAGAAAATGTGAATGGCTGGGCACCAAGTCAACCGGGTACCTGGAAGACAGCCAATTCACCCACTCCCCTCAGCCTCCCCAGGCTCACTGCTGTGACATCCTCCATGCCTCGGTCTTCTTGAGTCCCCCTTCCTATTTCTGCAGGCTCTATTCCTTTCCATCGTCATTCTCAAAATTGCATTCCTTTTCCAGCAGCAGTTCACTTACCCCTTTCAAAGCAAATTATATCCTCTGCTCTATTGGCTGCCCCAACTCAGACATCAACATCTCATTGCAAAGAACAAAACTGTACTACATTTGTATCAAGGTAGAAAGATTCATAAAAAAGATGTAGAGGGATTATATGAAACCCTGTTGGAAAAATCATTCCTATGGGAATTTGAGAGTTATCAGGACCTCTTCCTCTCTCTAATTTTATTTCTCCTTTTCTTTGTCTATCTTCTCTGTCCTTCCTTCCACAAACAAACTTCCTTGTCTCCTCACCCATTGCGTGTGGTCCAATGTCACTTCTATTATAGCTACCTCTAAAGTTCCTTAGCCCCAGGCTCTACCGAACCTGTTACCTGGCTGGCCACTGACACAGTCTTTGAATCCCAATTCCAATTTCCCATGAGAAAGAATTTAATTGGCCAGGCTCCTCAGCGGCTGAATTGGCTGTTGCTCTGGGACAAAGACAAGCACATGTGTTTATCCTTCCAGAGCCAAGGCTGAGCCATAGGTAAGAAGGATAAGATGGGTAGCTCAGGTGTGCTTCCTCAGTGCAATGCAAGAGCCTTCCTCTTTATTTTGGTATCAACTCTCTTGGAATATTCAACACAGCTTTGCAAATAGTTCTATTCTGTGTGTTCATAATTTACAGCATACCCCACCTCTTGTGATGATCCACTCACTTTTCCAGAACTACCAATTGTTCCTCATTCACAATTTTGCTGCATCTCCTTGCAAAAGACTGAAGGGGTAAAAAAAAAATCAGAGTACTTTTTAAGACAGTGAATCAAGAGAGAATTGAGAGAAGAATCAAGAGGAAAGCTGCAAAATGAAGAAAAAAATTCCACATAATTCCATTACAGTAAGATGAGTTTTCTTATTGTTCGGTGAGAGGCAGCCCGGTGTGGAGGCAGAAATGATGGTGGATGAGGAGTCAGGAAGCATTATCCTAGCTCTAGCTGTGTCTCTGGGTGAGCTTTGTAGCCTGAGGCAGATTGCTTAGCCTTTCTGGGCCCCATTCTTTTTTTCCTGAAAAATAAAAAGAACGGATTAAATGAATTTTAGTATTCTCTTCTATTCATAAATTCTGTGATAATTTCAAGAAATAGTTGATGTAAAATATTATAGAACAGCAAAATAATGTGAATGGTCCCAGAGAACTACTCATCTTTCCCATCATTCTTTTCACTCATTCAACAAATATTAGGATGTTTTACATGCTGGCACTCTCTGTGCTAGGCTCTGAGTACACAAATGACAACAGATACAATCTTTCACAGAACGTACAATTGAGCACATAAAGGAAAATTTTTATCATCTATATTGTAGTATCTCTGACGTAAGCCTTCCTTTTACATTTAATGCTGTTTTCTCCTACAAAATTGTTGACTTTTTTCTTGCCCTAAGTGACTGCCGACTTTATTCTCCTGGTTAAACCCTTGGAAACCTTAACACCTTAACTGCTGCCGGGAAACATGGACACGGCTGGAAAGAGACATGGGCCTCTTTTCCATATCCTTCTGTGTCAGATCTTTCCAACAGGACTTCCTCTTTGGGTTTAGAATAACTTCCAAAAACATCAGAAGTCCTATATTGTAAGATAAATGTAAAAACATGGTGAAGCACAACCAGACACTAATTATGAATTCTCCGCCATGTTTTCCATCCAAGCTCTATTAGCTCCTGGATATAATTTTAAGAATTATAAGAATTAATGCATGGAGAATGAGGGGAGTCAGGCCTGGCACATGTAACATGCTTGATAAGTGCTGGCTGTCATTATCTTTACTAATACAAATTCTCGTCATTCTGGGGGAGGGTTTTCTGATCTGAAGGTAATCATGGTCCTTGGGGATATGTACCCACTGCTCATGCTCAGCCCAAAGCTTGGACTGTGGCCTCAGCTTTGGGGTTCGGGACAGAAAAGAAAATGGGGGGATCTCCATTTGTGGCACATGGCCTCTCTCTTTCCTCTCCTCTTCTGCAGCCCCCCAAGTGCCATGTCCCCTACTCCACACAGAGCCAAGACACCCTTTAACAGGGAGATCGCCAGCAAGCCTGGGGCACGTGTTTCCCAGATTCTGTCTGCTCTTTGTCTGGAGACTGCATCCTTGAAAAATTAATCAATGGCTTCTCAGAAAACAGAACCCCGGTGGGAATGTTTGCCATTTTCTTTGCTAACTGTTATTTTTTCTATATTAGAGGTCTGATTTCCTGCAATTCTTAGAGAGCACAGGGAGGAAGAAGGGTGAGGAAACTGGGCCAGGGGCGCAGTGATTAAGTGCCTGCTCGTTTTTGTCCCGTTTCCTTACCAATGGCAGCAAAGAGCTTTAGGCATCCCTGCCGCAGTCATTTTGGCATAGAGAGAACAGTGCCATTGTTCATGTATTCTAGATTGCCTGAGCAGAAGATTCAGCTCTTTCACCTCAGTTCTGTCACTCACCCGCTGTGTGGCTTTCCTGGGGTCATCACCTCCCTGGACCAGTTTCTTCAGCCGTTAAAAGGAGACAACACTTGCTTGTTCAATGACTTGGATTTCCTTCAAAATAAAATGTCAGGAATGTCTAACATACTATTATTATAATAAAGGCTTCTGTCTTGGGAAGTAGCACTCAGTGCGAGGTGAGGAAAAGAGAGAGAGAGCTGAGAGAAAAGGGAAAGGCAGCGAAGAGCGTTTCAGAAGAATATTCTGAGCCACTCTTCCAACTGTCTCCCCATTTCTCTCTAAGGGGCACTTTATATTGGTTGTCACTGACCAATCACGAGGTGGTGGTACTTCTAGTACTATAATAGTAAAGCTGATTGCATTGATTTGACTTGGTTATTTAGATTTTTAATAACAGCTCTAACAGGCATAAAATAAAGAGAAAACAATTTACCAAAGTAATTACTAGCGAAGCCAGGACAATAATGGTGAACTATTAATAGTGAAAGCTATACCCACTTTGGTTATAATGTTGCAGCTCTCCAAGATCTTTAACAACTTATCTCATTTAAGAGTCCTAATCAACGTGTGAGGTCAGGAGGGTAGGTTTTCTCTAAGCCCAACTCCCTGTCTTATCTGCTCTTTGTTTGTTGTTGTTGTTTGAGATGGAGTCTCACTCTGTCACCCAGGCTGGAGTGCAATGGCATGATCACGGCTCACTGCAACCTCTGACTCCTTGGTTCAAGCGATTCTCCTGCCTCGGCCTCCCGAGTAGCTGGGATTACAGGTACATGCCACCATGCCCAGCTAATTTTTGTATTATTATTATTATTTTTTTTTTTTTTGGAGGAGAGACGGGGTTTCACCATGTTTCCCAGGTTGGTCTCTATCTCTTGACCTCATGATCCATCCGCCTCAGCCTCCCAAAGTACTGGGATTACAGGTATGAGCCACTGCTCCCGGCCCTAATTTTTGTGTTTTTAGTAGAGACAGGTTTTCACCTTGTTGGTCAGGCTGTCCCAGCCCTAATTTTTGTATTTTTAGTAGAGATGGGTTTTCACCTTGTTAGCCAGTCTGATCTCGAACTCCTGACCTCAGGTGATCCACCTGCCTCAGCCTCCCAAAGTGCTGGGATTATAGGTGTGAGCCACTGCATCTGGCCTGCTCTTTGTTTTTTTGAATGAGGAAATCAAAGCCCTGGGAAGTTCAGTCCTAGCAGTCCTAGGCTGCAGAGCTAAGGTGAAAACATCACTCTCCTGTCCATTCTGTTTCTCACCCACTCTGTGCTACCAGCATTTCATCAAGCAACTGGTATCCTACTGTAATAGGATGTCCAAATATTTGGTTCATTTAATAGATGTTTATATTTATAATTGAGTTATTATAAATATTCTGAAGGTTTTTTTCAAACGGTAAGTTGAAATATATTTTTTTAAAGTCTATTTTTAAAGCTAAAAACACAACTACATTTTCGTATTTGGTCATTTATAAGATCAGGCATTTCTGTTTGTACTGTAAAAATGGTATGACTCAGGAATTGGGATTAGGATTAATTAATTCACTAATTTAATTAGTGAGTAGACAATGGGCTAAAGATTGTGTTTGATGAGCTAAACACTGGGAATTCCAAAGATGCACAAGGCAATTTCTGTTAGTTAGAACTGAACATTTATGTTTACTTATTTATTTTTGATGGTGACAAAACCTCAACTTGAAGTGGTCTATGCACAATGGGGAATCCATTATAAGGATTCTAGGGTATGCTTTATTATAGGGATCCTAGGGTGTCTTTGTGGAAACCCTAGGAGTGAAACATGACTTCTAGAGCAGGGGGTTCAAGAGCTCAGGACCCTTCACCTCAGCTCTGTTCCCCTCAGTTCATTTACTTCATTCTTCTCTTTCCAAAGGCTTCCACTGATTTTGCCCTTATTGTCAGAAAACATGGCTACCAATTGCACTGAAGTTTATTGCTTCAAAGCCAGAGAGACTAAATTTCTTTTCTCAGTTCCAATTCCAGAATTCCCGAGGAAAGCCACCGATTAGCCCAGGACCAGGAGCTCACCCTACACCAAATGACTCTGCCTTTTGGGGTGGGATTCTCTGCTTCTGTCAGGTACCCACTTCCAATCCATCAGCAGGGGTAAGGTGTGGGGTTGCACTGGACTAGCATGGGGGATCCTATGATAACCATATGGGCGTAGATGAACAGGAGTTGTTACTGGAAGGGGGATGTGGGGAAGACAATCCCATGAACACTGGGCAGTCCCTACCCTCCTGAAGCTCCCAATCTAGTGATCTATGAACAGATGACACTATAATGTTAACATAAACTGGATTAGAGAAGTATATCACATTGCTCAAAAAAACACAGAAGAAGCCACAATTACTCTGCTTCGAGAGAGGAGTCAGGGAGGTTGTTCAGGGAAAGTGAGGTTCAAGCTGAGTCTTGAAATATAACAAGAAAATCATCAGTGAGGAAAGGGCATTCTGAGCAGAAGGAACTGTGTATCTGGAGGCCCAGAGGCGTGGAATCCCAGCATGAATGAGTGAAAGAATAAGGCTGGGAAAGAAAATAGCACTCTATATCCTTTTGCACCTGTGATTCATCCACTTGCCCTATCCTTTAAGGAGCAAATGAGGTCCTAAAATAACCAAAATGTGTTTCATGGGACCATTGACTTTTCGGAGCATTTTAATGAATTCATTAGTTTCACACAATTTTGTCATGATGTAGGTAGTACACACTTTTTTTTTTTTCATTTTATTGATGAGGTTGTGACTTGGCTATCATTAGTTTAGGGTTAGAACTGGAACTAGAACCCAGGTTTTTAATATGCAATTCACTTCTTTCAACTCCCTCCTCCAGGGTTTCCTTTAATGCCAATTTAAGGGATCACATCTGTGTCACTAATCATTGAATCTATTATGAAAAGCCACTTGGATGGTCCCAAATAAATTGTATATATTTTATTTTGGTCAGCTATTTTTAAAATCTTCTAAAACATCCATTACAGAAAGTTATCTAAAAGAAGGGATTCTTGTCATCTGGAATGGGAGTGAAGGGGGACAAAAATGACCTTTCAAGAACTGTCTTATTCCTACGATTCTTTTGTTACAACAGGTACATGCAGGTCTAAGTGAGTCACATAAATGTGTAAAATGAGTGGGTGATCAATTTTTCACCTCACAAAAGGATTGCCTGCTTGCTTTGTAAACCACATGAAGACAGGGAATGTATCACGTTTTTGAAGAGCTAGAATTTGTCCAGTGTGGTCTGCTGTGCCTGGTACATTGTAAGTGCTCAATAAATGTTTAATGAACAAACACAAGAAATTTTTAAAAAAATAAGGTAACAATATAGATCTTTGATTAAAAGTGAGAGGCAGATATGCTTGGAATCCATTTTTGGCTGTACCACCTACTAAATGTGAAGCAATTGGCAAATTATTATCCAGGTCTCTGTCTCCTTAGCTCAAATATGGAAATAATAACGGTACTTAGTCTCAGGGTTGTTTATTTGTTGAATAAATATTTATTAGATAAATATTTATTGGGCATCTACTAAGATAATATGCACTGTTTAAAGTTAAGGGGGATATGTTTCAGAGAACAGAGGTGACAGGGTTCCTAGACAATAAATAAGGAAAAAAAATAAGTGAACAAGTTAATTAAAATTGGGATGCAGTGCTACAAAGGAAATAAACAGGATAATGCAGAGTTGACAGTGAACATAGGAGCACTTGAGATAGAATGATCAGAAAAGCTTCCCTAAGGAGGTGACGTCTGAACTGAGATCTGAGGAGAGGATAATAAGCACCAAGGATGGAGTTTTCTGGGCAGAGGAAGCAAGAGCAAAGCCCAGGGAGGAGACAGGAGTGCAGAGCTGGAGGACAGAGAGGAGGCCACTGGGGCCGAGCACACAGAACAAACGGGTACTTGGTGGAAGAGAGGCTGGAGAGTGGCCAAGTCATGGAGTGCCTTGTAGGACAAGGCGAGTGAGTGCTCTAAGAGCAGTGAGGAGCCACTGAGGGATTTAAACAGAGGAGCAGCCTTATCTGATTTACATTTTTAAGCAAACATTCTGTCTCAGTAAAGAACATCAGCATCCATCAAAGTGATTATATGAAAAACTTGAGTCCCTCTTGGTTCCTCAGTTTCCCTCTCCCCCCATCAGCAAACCCAGTGAACCTGTTCTCTAAAATTTACCCTAAGCATCTAAATTTTTCTCCACCTCTACTAAAATCACTTCCACCTGAGCAAACATCGCTTGTCTAGGCTATCTGCAATGCTCCCTTAGACTCTGTAAGTTTGAGAACTTACTAGATTTTCAAGGAGGCCAGGGGAGATGGCTCACGCCTGTAATCCCAGCACTTTGGGAGGCCAAGGAGGGTGGATCACCTGAGGTCAGGAGTTCAAGACCAGCCTGTACAATATGGCAAAACCCCATCTCTACTAAAAATACAAAAAATTAGCTGGGCGTGGTGGTGGGCACCTGTAATCCCAGCTACTTAGGAAGCTGAGGCAGGAGAATTACTTGAACCCAGGAGGTGGAGGTTGCAGTGAGCTGAGACTGTGCCATTGCACTCCAGCCTGGATGACAAGAGCAAAACTCCATCTCAAAAAAAAAAAAAAAAAAAAAAGATTTTCAAGGGGTGAGTTGGGCATTTAAGACTAAAGCTCAGGCTGGGTTACATAACATATTATACATAAAAATACCTGGCAAAGCACCTGGCTTCTAGAATGTTCTTAATACACGTGGTCTGTTTTTTCTTTTCTTGTTTCTTTTTCTTTTTTAAGTAACACCCATCCTCCCAGTGTATTTTGACCTGATAAAAAGATCAAGGTATTTAGAGCAGGAGATTTGGGTTCATGTCTTAATTTAAAAGAAACATGGCTTTGGACAAGTCCTAATTTTCCTGAGCCACGATTACCTCACCTGTGAACTGAAGATGCTAAACGTTTGTCCTTCCTATTATACAGGGCTCTTGTGGGCTTCAAACAGGATGATATATGTTAAAATTCTTTGTAAGCTGAAAAGCAACTTTTCATGAGCAGTCAACCGTATGAAATTACATGTAATTCACTTTCCCTGTGTATGTGACCTCTCAGGTTCCTATACTGTAAGGAAACATTACAAAATACATTTTATTATAGAGCACTGGGGTCTTTAGCTTATGGGAGTCCCACTTTTTTCTTTCTTTTTTTTTTTTTTTTTTTTTTTTGAGACAGGGCTTCACTCAGTCACCCATGCTGGAGCACAGTGGTGAGATCTCAGCTCACTGCAACCTCCGCCTCCTGGGTTCACGTGATTCTCCTGCCTCAGCCTCCCAAATAGCTGGGACTACAGGTGCCCGCCACCACACCCAGTAGGGAGTCCCAGATTCTTGAATCTCAGCCTTGTATGGCCCAAACCAGCACTTCCCAAAAGACCATTCTGCTAAAATGGAAATATTTTATGTCTGCACTGTCCAATAAGGCAGCCACCAGACATTGTGGATATTGAGCACTTGAAATGTGGCTAGTGTGACTAATGAATATTAATTTTTATTTTTAAGTTTTAATTAATTTAAACTTAAATTCCCAGGTATGGCTAGTGGCTACTGTACTGAAGAGTACAAGTCCAAATGCTGTACTTTCTTGGGCCTTTGTCCGTAAAACAAGAACCCACTAAAATCTTTTCTAGTTCTATCTATGCTTCTACATGCACAGTTTAGAAATAGATAAGCCAATTTGGAAAGAATAAGGGTTGAACCCTGAGTCACTTTTTTAAAAAAGCTCTCAAGTTTAATATAACACTAGACTTCTTTTAAAAAGTTGATAGCTTATTTATTTATCAACAAAAGGGAAGACTTCAAAACAATGATAACACAGTCTTGAGTAAAAGGCAACCCTGGAAGACGAACTACTTAAGAAACACATTCTCCTGGGAGTTGTATTTGGGAAGCAAGTAGACTACTTGTTCCAAAGTTAACATCCTTCATTTCTCATCAAGAGAGATCACTAGAGAAAAAATATTTGGAATTGGATAAATAAACGAATGGCTGCCATGGGGGTTGTTTATATGATGCTGTCAGTTGTGAGGTCACCAGGGGCTTCCATGATGAAGCTGGCACTAATTTTGTCTCTTTATATAAGAATTGTGTTCCTAAACTCAATATTTAAGGACTTAAGCTGCAACCTATATTTTTAAAATAGATGGAAATGGAAGGCAACATGATTGAACTATTTGGGGAAAAAGTGGGAACTCAGAAGAAAGGAACCCCAAGACAGTTGAAAGGACAAAGGTGAGAGATGGAGAAAAGTAAGACAATCTTTTGAAAGGAAGAAATGAATACGGTACTGAAATCAAGAAGACAGAGAGAGAACAGATTGGGGTAGGCGGGTGAGGATTAGAGAAGAAATTCCAGATTCATTTGTGAAAGACACCAGGAGCTAAGCTTGTCTATGGCAGGGGGAAAAAGCAGAGCAAAACTGAGGAAGACCAGAAAAAAAATTGCTTTGGAAAGAACGATAGTGACAAGGTAGTAAGGACAAGGAGGGAGAGCTGTCATCTCATTTAATTGAAAAATTATTAATGAAACAGACGGCACAGCCACACTGATCCTTTACAGATAAGATGCTACTATAAAATTCCAGATAATAGCAGTGGAAGGCTGAAAAGTTATTGAGAGCAAAAGTGGTAAGAATGCTAATTTAATTGATAATAACATTATACTTAGCACAAGGCTTAGGAATTTAACAATCACACATTAAATAAATTTAAATGACTATGATTATCATCTAATTAGGTTGTTTAAATAATGTAACATAATTAAATGCTTAAAAAAAAAAAGCCCTAGTACTTTTAAATGATCACTCTCACATTCTGAATTCTCCTTTTGAGCATTTAATGTTCAACACTGCAGTCCTGGGGGAGGTAGTATTAGGTGGTATTATCCTGACAGCCACACCTTTGGAAATGTATGAAGTTGTTGGGTTAGAGGAAGATAAATGGCAAACTTAGCTTTTGAATGCCTTATTATTATTATCGATCCCTTATCTTCCATTATCAGAGTAGGTAGCTTCTTTCTGCAAACAACTACTTTGTCTCTTTCCTCTCTGTTCCCTCACCAAGCAGGGTTCCCTAATGTGTCTCCTTGCCTTTATCTTAAGACACTATGGCATAAATCCTGCTGGGCTAAGCTTAAAATAGGTCATCCAGGAGCTCAGCTATGCAAGTATATTTCACAAAAAGCCATCTGGATTTGGGAATTGGAAGCCAAGAACCATAGACTTGTAGCTGTGACCACATTGCTGACTACGGTCAGAGGTGAGATAGGCAACATTTTGCTCTCCTGACTCCTTCATGGAAAGTCAGTCCTGGAATTTTTCTTACTCTGAGTAATAGCCTCACAGTGGGTGGAAAGAAAAAGACAAAGCAACTGACTTATTTAAAAATACAATAATACATGAGTGTTGTAAATTGTTTAGAAAAGAATGCAGAGAAACTTAGTGCTCTTATAACGCTACCCAGAAACAATCACAATCAAGAATCTGATGCATCTGTTTCCAGAAATCAACATATATATTAACATAGATGTGATCTTATCTATGGACTGTTGTATAGGATTCTTTTCTAACTTCATGTGTAGTGGCCATATTTCTACATCAAAATTCCATACTTCACTGAATCAAAAATACCTATAATCGTAAGATTATCTGCCCATTAAGAAGGAAAAAATTGCTGCTGATTATAAGTAGCAGACTCCTTTGACTATAAGACACATCCTTATTTCAGAGATGCTAAATTAATAAAAAAGCATCTTATAAATGTTGAAAGACAATATTAAAAACCTACCTTCACCTTTTTGACAGCTGCATAATATAGTGTTGTATGGCCATATCATAAATTACTTAAAAATCCTCCAGTATTGGACATTTGTGTTGTTTCCAATATTTTCATGAATTTTCTGAATCTTTGCACACTTGTTAGGTTTACTTCCTCAATCTCAATTCCTAGAAGTAGAATTGATGGGTTGCACATTAATTCACTCAATTTAGCCATTCTACAATGTATACATGTTTCAAAACAGCTTGTTGCACAAGGTAGATATATACAACTTTTGTCAATTTAAAATTAATTAATTAAAAGAATTGTACAGATTATTTCACTACCCAGGAATTAAGCCTAGTACCCATGAGTTATTTTTACCTGATCTTCTCCCTCCTCCCACCGTCCGCCCTCTAGCAGGCCCCAGTGTCTATTGTTTCCCTCTATGTGTCCACTTGTTCTCATCATTTCACTCCCACTTATAAGTGAGAATATGTGGCATTTGCTTTTCTGTTCCTTTGTTAATTTGCTAAGGATAGCAGCCTCCGGCTCCATCCATGTTCCTGCAAAGAACAGCCCCATAACATGAGTTTACCTATATAACAAACCAGCACATGTACCTCTGAACTTAAAAGTTGAAAAGAGAAAAAAACAGTTAATGAGTTATAATTTTCCTTATGCTAAAAAATGTAAAAGAATTGATGAAATAAATACGTATGTAAATCCTTTTTACACCAGGTGATACGGGTTTGCATTCCAACCAGTTGTATATCAGAGTGCACAGTTCCTAAGGCTCTCAGCAATTGTCATGCTATTAATATCCACTTACAACTAACCTGGACCTCAAATAAGAAAACTCCAAAGCTATACACCTCATTTGTCATTCACTATTATTCTTGTCTTTTGTCTTGGCATTTCTGATATTCAAGAGACTTCGGGAATTTGACATCATGATGTCTGTAGATGATTCCCTGATAATCGACAAAGCCCAGATATGTTTACTTGTAGAGAGCTACCTTTAACAACAGGGGTGTATGTGATGATCTACTTGATTACTCATTAAGTTTCTGACAGTTAGCAACAAAGCCTAAACAAAGATCATAAATGTTTGGATGTGACTTAATATTAATAGTACCAGTAACTAGAAGTTAGGTTTTGGGCCACTTTCCTGAACTCTTTTGTTTATTTGATCTGAAATCACTGAACTCACACTGTGTACTAGGTTGTAGAAACACAAAGATAGGCAGCTTAACAAATCTGTCCTGGGAACCTACAGTCCAACAGGGGAGATGAGATACACTAATATATAAAGTTACAGAACAATGGACGACAAGATCATCGATTTCATAAGACAGGATATTATTTAGTGCCAAATGTGCAGACATTAAGTCCAGAATTTGAATGAAATCTGGAGTTAGAATACCCTGTCCCTCTGAGAGGCACCAAGCCCAGGGCTAATGTGCCGTGACCCGCTGGAAGCACAAAGATGACACATGGTCAATCCTTTTATAAGCAGCATCTGTGCCCTGTACCGTCCCTCAGGAGTCTGCAGCACGTCAACAAATGCTCAGCCTTTTCCTGGAGCACCAGAGGCACAGCTGTACCAGTGTCCTCTGTGTCTTGGAGGGGAGTCCATTTGACTCCAGCTCCTCTTTGGGAGGAGTGCCCCTAGGGCAAGACACACAGAGTGCCCCACTAAGGGGCTGCTATGCTAAGAAAGTGGGAATTCACCGGTCACATTTCCATGTCCAGTGGCATAGGAACTAAAGTTCCATCCATAAAGCAAGCTTCCTGGTTAATCAGCAATTTAAGTTTTGGGACATGTGCTTCCCACACCAAATTTCAAGACAGGGAGAGGGAGGGGGAGAAAAGGGTGGGTGAGAGAACATTGGCTTTTAAAAAAATATATTTCCAAAGCCAGATGCACATGGTTTTTAGGAGGCACCACATCGTGGTCCTGCTTCAGGGCTCTAATTTAATAAGGATGGCAAGAAATAAATGATTCACTTGCTGATATTGAGAGAGTGCAAATGCACCTGCCCCAGGCACTCCAAGTCAGGGCATATGTTTGTAAATGACATGCAGGCTGTGAACCTGTGGGTGGAGCCCCAGGTGGGGAGGCTGGAGAGACAACTGGACGACATCAGTGGATCTTAATCAGAACTGGGGGTCAGAAAACCAAGGATGTTTCAGAATAGATGGAGGTCCTAGCCACACTCCAGATCTCTTGAATCAGAATCTGGGGCTGGGCAGGGCATTGTTTTTCCAGAAATTCCACCAATGAATCAGACATGCTCCTCTGGTTAAGAATCACTAGACTAGCTAACTCTAGCCGGAACTCTTATCTGTCAAGAGAGGGCAGGCAACCTCATTTCTGATATATTAGGACTTTCACATAATTGAAAAATGAAGAAAAGTCAAAATGGGGCTTAAAAATCATTTAAATAGGTAAGCACATTTTGAATCCCATAACCTGTGTTTACATTTAACCTAATAACACTGAATATAAGATTGCAATGCAATTTAATCTCCCAAGATAATTAAAATATTTATGAAAGATGTTAATGCTTAGGAAACTATAGGCAGTGTGATCCAAAAATGGAACACAAGTTTAGGCTGTGTGATGAATGGCTTCTTTCAGTCCTGTCAGGGTATCTCTGAGACTGAAGGTACCACCTCAGCTGGTGAAATAATTAAAGTATAAATTTGACCTTCTTCATTAATGGAAAGCTGAGGCCCCATGGTCATCCTGCCTCCTCTTCTCATCCCCTCCCAGGTATCCCTGCCATGGAAGTTCTGGACTTCAGCTGTAAATGATCAAAGACCTTTTTGCAGCTGGGTGCAGTGGCTTATGCCTGTAATCCCAGCACTTTGAAAGGCCAGGTATTTAAGACCAGCCTGGCCAAGATGATGAAACCCCATCTCTACCGAAATGAAAAAATTAGTGGTGGCAGGCACTTGTAATCCCAGCTACTTGGGAGGCTGAGGCAGAGAATTGCTTGAACCCTGGAGGCAGAGGTTGTAGTGAGCTGAGATCATGCCATTGCACTCCAACCTGGGCAACAGAGTGAGACTCTGTCTCAAAAAAAAGACCCCTTTGCTCTAATGTGTGCAGTAATGTTTCTGGACTGACTACATTACCCCCCAGGGGAGAACTGTTAATATTAATAAGAGCTGCTAACGTTTGCTGAGCTCTTACTATGTTTCAGGCTCTATGCTAGAGGAAGAAAATAGATTTTCCTTTCTATCAAAGGGGTCCAGGTCCCTGAGAGTTTACAAGAGATGCAGTCTGTTTTCCAGAACAGGCTCCGCGTTAATCATGTTACAAGTATAAAACATGTTTTTTTTTCTACTCTTTCATAAACATGCTTTTTTCCTACTCTTTCAGCCAGTGTATTGGCTTTCCCATAATTATATATCATCTCTTTTTAGAGTACTGAAGCACCATTCAGGCCCCAAGTCAATGACACTGAACACAGTCTTAAGATTTGGTGACCAGAAGTACATAGAGCTGGAGAGGTAAGACTCCAGACAAAAGTGAACAGGTGCTTCAAAACAAACTGAGAACAAAAGGGTGAGGGGAGATCTTCCAAGTATGCAGCCTGCAGGGAGAATCTGGTCCTCATAGGCCAGGTTTTTGCCATCTGCTCCTAGGCCAGGCACCTTAACCCCTTCCCACTTTCCCTACCCTTACTGGAGTCAAAGCAGTTATGAAAAGGGTCCCGCTGTTGACAGACGTGTATCCCAAACCCAGGCCCTTCATACTATTCCTTCTCAAATTCCCTGCCAGAGACTTTCACATTCCTTATTCCTTCTCCATCTTACAGCTTCATTCACTAGAGTCCTCTCTGCTTTCACATACCCTCAAGACTCAAGGTGTGAACAGCATTTTCTTTACTCTACAACTCTCCCTAGGCACTCATGACGTAGCTTTCAATGATGTACTGCAATATTTTTGGGGGGAGAATAAAAGGTTTCTATAGTTATGGCTTCCACATACTGGTCATGCCACCAGTGTACAACTTAGTTTCTATTCCCACTGTGCTCTGATGCCACCAGTGGCCCCAGCAGTGTCATATTCCCTGACCATACCCAAGCCCCCTTCTTCCTGGGCCTTGCCCCAGGATTTGGGACACTCAATTTCCGGTTCCTCAGTGTCCACCAGTTTGGTTTCCTCAGACCACTCCTCTGTCCCTTGTGGCATCTGCTCTTCTTGATCTTTGAGTGATTTTTAAAGATTCTGCCATGTGTTCCGTCTATCCCCTACCTCTTATTAACCTCACTTACTCCCGTTTTAAACAAATGACCTCATCTCTATTCATCATGTCCCCAGCCTGGTTCTAAACTCTGAACCAGCTTTTCCACCTTCCTTTGAGACACCTTCAACTGAATATTTTTGAAACTTCACATTCTACTTCCTAAAACTAAATTGATCAGTGTTCTCAGTTTAGTTTGGTTCTCATCTTTTTCTCGTAAATTTCTTATTTCCATTCATTTCTTGATCTATAGACATCTCTTGATCTAGAAATAACTCAAGGTAGTTCCAGGGGACAGGGATGAGGGGAAGGTGGGCTCTGCTCTTACTGCCATTTAGGGATCATGGTGAGGGGGGGTTCTATCATCTTCAGTGCATGGCTTCTGAGGAAGTCCCAAGCCTTGACATCCAGATGACAAGAGGACAAAGGGCCCTAAGAATCCTGTGTGGAGATTCACACGGGCAAGGCCTGGGAGTGGCACACATCATTTTGTTCACATTTCATTGGCTGGAACTTGGTAACATGGTGTAATTGCAAAGGAGGCTGGGTAATGTTATCTGACTGTGTGTGCCAGAGAAGATGGGTTTTAGTGAGTAGTTAGCTGTCTCCCATTTTCCTTGTAACCTGTGTTCAAAGACTTAAAGATGGTGTCCTTTACTCCTTCTGATCTCCTTCCCTTTTCCAGTTAGTCGCCAGCTTCTGTTGCTATTTCCTCTATAATACCACTCATGACATCAGCCTCTGTTTTCTATCCTGAGTGTCACGCTGTCTTAGTCCAGAACCTCATGAGCTCTAACTGGACAACTATAATGGCCTTCAAATTCCAAGTCTTTCTACCTTCTAATCTCTGATTCATTCCACAAATATTTATCAAGCACTATATTCTGGGCACCATGTTAACAACTAGAGGAAAATGAAGAAATAGATAGACCTTGCCCTTGCATTTATAATCTTGCACAGAAAACAAGTTAAAAAAATGGCTGCTGTCACATTAAGTTGCTATTACCCATTCAGGGTCCAAGAGGAACATGTGGGAAGGCCCCAAATTCCCTATTATTTCATGTAAGAAAGACACATCCTCTTCACTGTTCATTGTTCCCTGGCCCGCCATTCTGCTTTATTTTTATTATGGTCCCTAACATCTGAAAGTATTATATATATTTATGTTTATTTGATGATTCTGTGTCTTGTCCCACCAGAATGGGAGCTCCACCAAGATCAGAGACTGTGACTCACTTGTCAGCAGCAGGTTTGCTGGGTTGAACAGTGCTGACACCTAGGAGAAAGGGATCTAGGGACTGGGCAAGGTGGCTCACGCCTGTAATCACAGCACTTTGGGAGGCCAAGGCGGGTGGATCACCTGAGGTTAGGAGTTCAAGACCAGCCTGGCCAACATGATGAAACCCCATCTCTATTAAAAATAGAACAATTAGTTGGCCGTGGTGGCAGATGGCTGTAACCCCAGCTACTTAAGAGGCTGAGACAGGGGAATTGCTTGAACTCAGGAGGTGGACATTGCAGTGAGCCAAGATTGCACTACTGCAGTCCAGCCTGGGCAACAGAGAGAGACTCTGTCTCAAAAATAAAGAAAAAAAAAGAGAAAGGGATCTAGTCTGGGGGTTCAGATTAGGTTTCTGGGAGAAATGATCTGCAGCATGAAGATGAAAAGATGCACGCAAGCTGACTAGGTTGGTGGTGGGAGGGAGGAGTCACTGTTCAAAGCCAGGAGGAGAGAGAGCATGGCTGAAATTCAGTGTTGGGGAAGGGGAGAGTTAAAGCTAGACCTTGCTTGTAAACTAGGTGTGTAGGTTTAAATTTTCTCCTAAAACCAATGGCGAACCACATTGGGTTCCAATCCGAGCTTAGACCCCTCTACTGCTCTTTGTAGAATAAATGGTAGGGAACCTGTGAGAACGCAGGGAAGACATCCTGGTAGCATGAGCTGGAAGAGGTCTGGCGCTTTCCCGATCAACTTTTCAAAACTGTTAGCTCAGACGATATTATCCCCTCAAAGAAAAGTGTCCCAATGGTGAGTGTAGCAAAACGTTGGATGATTACTACATTTTTCTACTTATATTTTATCTTTCCTAGTTCAAGTCCTACCTCCTCCTAGAGGCTTGCCATAATTGCCCCTACTCTAAACTGCTGTAGAATTTCATATTTATGTAATTCATTTGGCATGAATGCACGGTGCTATAATTTTCGTAACCTTTGCAGTTATCCCCAACCTTCCCTCTGATAGATTTCTAGCATCTTCAAAAACCGACTTTTGTTTGTTATTTTATAAAAATGTGTGCTTGTAGAAATGTAATTTGAAGAAACTAATTCATGCTAGAGTGTTTGTCACTGATTATGACAACGTCCCCCATCATACAGGAATCTCAAAAGAGGAAAAAGAGTTCTTTAGGAAAAGAGAAATGTTCAGCTCCATCTTTCTGAGAACATATCTTCTTAGGCTGTTATGAAGTACAAATATGGCTGATTGCTTCACCCCAGTGCTACAGATAAATCTTAATGAGATTTCCGGCACCCTTGGGGAGAGATTTTTAAGTGAAAGAAGATGATGATACCCTACATTGCCTCCACGGAGATGCTAAAGTCAGCGCACTAGCACCTTCCTGAAGATCAGTAGCTCCTTCTCTCCTCTGAAACATTTGAATGTTGACAACCACGTACTCCAGCAGGTGGAAGTGGCTTTAGAAAGCATGTGGTCCTTTGTCTGTGTCTTTGATTGACAGTCTCACAGAGCAGGGTGGCAGGGAAATGTATTTTAATTCCAGTTGATATTGGAGAGCCGCCCAATTGTAAAAAGGAGATTTTCTCTTAAATGAAGCCTTTCTCTTCCTATTTCCATCCTCTAAACTCCAGACCATCAAGGCCAGACTTGCAATTCAGAGAAAGAAGAGCACCAGAGGGCCCAGTGGGATTTTTATTTCTGAAGTGTTTCTGCTGCACGGGGTCAAAGGGGGTAGGGAATTGTGTTTGGAGGAAGCAGAGTAATTGTCACCTGGGAAGCCAGTTATTCACAAACTCTAGGAAGTAAAAATGAAAAAGCCCTTTTATATCAACCCATGTCTCCCCTTGTCAGGGCAGAATTTGCCAGTGATAATTGCTGCCGAGGTGAACATCTCAATGTTAAGACATCATTTATTCCCCTTTCCTTTGCCTTTCAGACCACACTTACATGTCTTCCATTTTCTCCATCTGCTATTTCTCATTTTCTTTTTAATAATAATTAAACTAGCAGGCACTTATCTTTTGTAGGGCTTATCTTTGCACTTGTTTTGCTTTTTGTGTGTCACACCATCATTGTATTTACATGAAAATGCCCCCCTTTTCATAAAAACTGCATTTTTAATAGCTTTTATGATTGCAGTGTTAAATCATTGCATCATTTGCTGGCTTGGGTTGTAAAAAGATGCTGTGTGCACGTGGCTCCTCAAGTGCTAACACACATGGACTATTCACCAGTTTGTGCAAGAAGGTAAACAAGAATATCTTTCCTTTCACATAGTCAAATTGAAAACATGGTATCTGTTAGACACAGAGATCAAAATGTGAATTTAATTGGAAGGTTCACTGTATCTTCTGATTTTTTGATATTCAAAAATAGCTTTTTGTGCACTTAAAATCAAATAAAAAGGGAGCTAAAAAAGCAGTATCAGTGTTGTTTAGATGCAAGCAGTAATTGGCTAATCTGCTAGTATTCTTAATTCTTTCTCCTTGCTGCCTCTTTGGGAAGAGTGTTGAAGGCAAGCAGCTAGGAAAAGAAAATAAGAAAATCAAAGGATTTTCATCAGCCACAACCTGGGTAAGCTGCCCCTGGATCATAGAAAGTTGACCATTCTTATTTCCGAAGACACCCTTGGGCTGAAAGCCCAAATATGTTTTGAACACTTCAAAGCAAGCTGTGGGCTTGCAGGTTTTTGCTTATGCCTATTTCCTGGAGGCCAAAGTGGCATGTTAATACACTGCGTGACCATTTTGGACTTCGTACTTGGCAGTCTGTCATTTTTTTCGCTCAAAACCAGATCCTGAGAGGAACATGAAGTTGATCCATGCCATAAATCAAGTTCTAATACAGGGCAAGAGTCTTAACCCCTCTCTTCCCAGCTCTGCCCCCTGTGGAGCTCCTCTGCATGCTTCCAATACTATTGAAATGATTCAGAGAGCTGAACTGGGCTGTTATTTTTATCACTCAGTCCCAAAGGTAAAATGTTTAGCTAATTTCGTTCTATTCCTGACCCCCCCCATCTCCCTTATTTAGACATGGAAGGAGAAAGGCTAAGAAAAGAATGTGTAGGCAAATCAGTCCAAAAACAAAGCTAAGGAAAAAAGGGAGAGACAAAGAGGAGAAAAAGCCAGCAGAAAGGATGGAGCATGTGTCTAGACAATCTCCCTTTGTTTGCAAATGGCTCCCCTCCTCCTCTTAAGACTGTTCCTTCCTTCACTCTTATTAATTTTTCTCTGCAGCTTATCTCTTAGCCCTTGGGTAAGAAAAGATCAGAGCCTGAGCACACCTGCTCCAGAGGCTGCAATTCTCAGCATCCCAGGCCTTCAGGGAGCTCAGAGAACAAGAGGCCTGCAGGCATCCGCAGGCGCCCCAGCCTGTCCTCCCTGAGTACAACGCAGTTTTCTCATCCCTCACAAGCACCCTGTCGGGCATTAATAGTTGTCCTCAACTCTGGACATTTCTTTTCCCCTTGTGTCCTTAAGACATAGAAAATATCCACTTTAATGCCTCTAAGCAGAGGAAGTAACTCCCGAAGGTTGAGGCAGAGAGTGGGCAACGCTATTGAAAGGCACATTGTTTGGACTCCTTAGTGATCACACTCTGGAGTTACTGTGCCTTACAATATGAAGTTGGTTGTTATCAAAATCCTCAGAGCCAGTATGACCAGTGGGTTAAAAACTAGAGGCATCCGCTGAGGGCAGTGGCTTACGCCTCTAATCCCAGCACTTTGGGAGGCTGAGGTGGGTGGATCACCTGAGGTCAGGAGTTCAAGACCAGCCTGGCCAACATGGTGTAACCCCATCTCTACTAAAAATACAAAAGTTAGCTGGGTGTGGTGGCGGGCACCTGTAATCCCACCTACTTGGGATGCTGAGGCAGGAGAATCACTTGAACCCAGGAGGCGGAGGTTGCAGTGAGCCAAGATCGTGCCACTGCACTCTAGCCTGGGTGGCAAAGTGACACTCCATCAACAGCAACAAAAAACCCTATGGGCATGAAATGAACATGCTTCCTAAGCAATGTTTTGACACTTGTTATCTGTCTTACCATGTACCATGGTCAAGTTACTTAAACTCAGCCTCAGTCTCCTTATCTGTAAAATGAGCATGATGATAATAAGAATATTTACCTCAGAACGTTATGAGAGCATTCCATAAGCTAATGTGAGTGACATGCTTAGCATAACATGAGCTGTATGTAAGGACATCAAAAGCTATGGTTGAGTAGGGAGAGGTGCTATTGTTGTTTTGCTCTTATTATTAGTTTTAATTATTAGCGAGATGACCTGAAATCTGAATGATGACTTAATCTGTATCTGTAACGGTGTCCAAAGAAGATTCCCAAAAACAAACAGAATGGGCTGTGATCAGATCAAATGAGGAAAACAGTAACTCCTCTAAGTATTTTAGACAGAGGAAATGAAATACACGACCTAATTATGCAGGCGACAGAAGAGATGAGAAACCGAGCAGGAAATGGTGAAGCAACTCAGAGATTAACAATAGCAGGAAGCTGCTGCCACCCTTGGGACTGACGAATCACAGGGAAAAGGTGATGCTACGGAAGCCAGGCGCCAGGGACTACCTGGTAGGAGCTGGGATCTCAGAGAAAGAGGCTGTGGGAGGGCAGCTTAAACTAAACCACAGAGGAGCTAGAACCACTACTGTGAACTGTGACCTAAAGCAGAGAGAGAGAACTTGCACTAGATTCTCTCTTTCTCCTGCCCTTTGGTGCTTCCCATTGACTGAACCTAGCTAGAAGCCTGTTGACAAAGAAGCCCGAGGAACAAATTGCAGAGCCATCAATGTGTATAGACTCAACAGAGATGGATTTCAGCCTTGAAAGAGAATGAACTCTTCATGCCTATGAGATTGAATAAAGAACTGCTTGATATATTCAAGAGGAGCCATTTAGATTCAGAGTTTCAGCATTTAACAAGAAGATGTAAAGATCCAGAGTTCAAAGTCAGGTGGTTATTTTGTTGCAAAGGTACTTGAGTATAAAATGATAAGAAACAGGGAAAAGAAGTGCTGACAATCCTCTACCTTTTGGGAAGCTGCTTCTGCTGCTGCTGCTTTTTCTTCTGTTTCTCCCTTTCTTCTCCTTCTCCTTCTTCTTTTTCTTGTTTCTCCCTTTCTTCTTCTTCTTGTTTCTCCTCCTCCTCCCCCACATCCCCTTCTCCCTCCTTCCCCCACCGTGCTGCTGCTCCTCCTCCTCCTCCTCCTCCTTCTTCTTCTCCTCCTTCTTCCTTCTTGTTCTTCTTTTTCTCCTAGAGAACTTTTATCCACAATCATTTTAATCACTCACCAAAAGCTTTATGATTATTTCTTGATGCCAGTGGTGTAAGTTATTGACCAAACCACTAGTAGCCATGATGAGAGAAAATGGTTTAGCCATCATGGAAGGCCAACAGTGATTCTTTGGCACATTAAAGGGTACAAAGGGGAGAGAAAAATTGTTAGTGTCTTTGCTCTCTGCAGAGTTGCTTTTAAGTTGAGGAATGTCCCTTTGAAAATAAACCAATCCTAAGTATGAGAGAGATAGAATCAATCTGATACATGCTGTAAATGCTCAACAGCACCTTGGCTTCATCTCTCTGTCCTAGACCATAACACTTGTTTCTTATGAAGTGCCGGGCTCTGGCTCTCTTCTCAGTACAGAATGGGCTCCCTAGCCATTTCATTACCAGAAATTACAATAATCAGCTGCCTAACTGGGAATAGCATTATCTGAAACATAATTAGAAGTAAACTGAAAGTCTAGGTGGCCTAGTGATGACTAATCAGAAATATCACTGCCTAGCACGTCATATCAGATTATATTTTCAGGATCATCACAGGTTGCCATCATTCTCAGAAGCGCCTCAATTGCCATTAACATGGCTGGAAGGAGTGAAGCGGTTATCAATATCTTCAACTTAGATATCAAGAAATTGAAACACCTCTGTTTCTGGGGTCATCAGAAATAAAGACCCTGGTCACAAAATGTCTTCTAAACCCCTATGTATATAACAGTGATTTGGTCTATTCTGGTTCTAAGTCTGGAATTCTTGCCCAGTGGGAGTGGGAGGAAAGTAACTCTGAAAACAGGTCTGCTTAGGGCTAGAATAGCACACACTAATTTAATGAGGCAGCAGGGCACATGCTCCAAGGGAAGCTAGCTACAGGAATTTTCCCAGAAGACAGAAAGCACTGGAACATGGCTCTATTTGCAATTGGAAATGAGTGTAGGAAAAATCACCTCCATATGAGTAATGGGAACCTCCCCTCAGGTCACTGACTCTGCCAAGGCAAAGTCCCTTCTCTCTAAGGCAGAAACATACAAACCAAGAAAGGAACTGTACATTTGCTTTGCCACAATGGAAGATAATGTTCCAAAGTGTGTTATGTGTGTTTATCTTTGAAATAATGTAGCCACATGACAGTGGAACTGTTGGTCAAAACTCGGTTCAGCTTAACCCAAGATGCTGAACTCATCAGAGGAGGTGACAATAACACTGTAGCATTTGCCAGTAGCAGCATCCAGTGGGGGAGGTATCCAGAGCTGGCCTAAGGAAAGCCACGATGGCTGCTGAGTGAAGCCATCCCTGTGACCAGAGCAAGGGTAAAGAATAATAAAATGAAGATTTAGTTTGTATCGGCACTCTCTGTGCATTAAATGTAAGAGACATGTCCCCAAATGAATTGCAGTCTTTTCGACAATGATGCTCTAGGAAAAAGAGCAAATATTGACACTTCAATAATGTTTGCCCAGCAATCAGTGAGCTGTATACAGCACTCAGGGTATCTATGTTACTGGAATCAATTAGGAAAAGGGAGAATTGATATCTGCCAATGAGAAATATATGGCAACTGCTGACATTACAGATAATGTGGCTTCTGCAAATCATTTCTGAAGTCCTCAGCCTGCCAACACGGTCATTGACGCTTAGGGAATCTGTCTAAGAACACAGCCCTAACTTCAGTTGCGCTGTCCACTGTGTTCACTAGACTGTCTCCTTCAATATGCAGTTTCTATCCCATGCAACTAACTATTCCTATTCAGTCATTCATTCTTTGATTCAACAAACTTCTTGAGGACGTACCTTGTGTTAGCACTATTTTAGGACAAAGTTCCTGGTTGGGAGGGGAGGAGAGGGAAGGATATAAACAATGAAAAAGTACATAGTAAGTGATATATTGCATGAAAATGAACAAGTCATGAGAACATTTGAGTAAAGAGGATTCCCTCCAGGGAATAAACCACAAAGGCCCTGAGATATGTATCAACTGCCTTATCTTGACTTTCCTCGTGTGTTTGGTTGATCTTTGGTCTCTGGTTGCTTCTTAGACTGGTTGCTCTTTCCTTCCTTCCTTCTTTTCTTCCTTCCCACCTTCTTCCTTCCCCTCTGTCTTTTACTTTATTATTTCTTCAGATATACTGTCAGAGGTGTTTTAATGAAGTTGATGGCCATGAAGACCCTCCACCATAAAGACTTATCTTCCCATTAGATCTGTGTTGTTGTTATTCAGATGTCTCTCTCTCTCTCTCTCACCAAATACTTTTGCTTTCGTGAAGATAAGGATACACTCAAGTATCTTAGATTTTTATAGATTTCCCAAAGTATCCAATATAATGAGGTGAAGATAGGACAAGCCCAGTATAATGAAAGTCGGCTCTGTCTGAAATGCTGTAAGCTGGAGAAGCTTGTTGATATAAATGTGCCCACCAAAGAGACTTTTTAGATATTTTTGGAGTATATGTTCTTGATTGCTCTCCTTTTCGTTGTTGTATATATTTGATCTATCTCTAGAGAATTAACATTTTTTAAAGTACTCTGGGGAAGAAAGCCCTAGATATAATTGATGGTTTCTTTTTGCTGCCTTTGGAGCATCAATTCCCATCTTGTGAAGTAACTATTAATGTCTATTGATAAAAGCAGTCCAGTAATAAATAGTTTTCATGTGAAGGTAGGTATGCATAGTGTAATCAGGCTGGATAAAGTTGAAAGATAAAGCCTATTAGCTTCTCTTAATAGAATATGATTCCAAAGAGCCAACGAATGACTTGTATGGGTTTGGGGAAAGCCCCAAACCTTAACTTTTGGAGCCAATGAAAATTTTATTTCTCACTGCATCTCTTTTGAGAGAGGAAAGATGTCGTGCCCCTGGATGAGATGGGGTGGTGGGGAAGGTTTCACATAAATTCTCAGCCTGTGTATTTTAGGATCACAGCTTTGGCACCCAACCTACAACCAGTATAGATGAAGAGGGTTTTTACAGCAGTGGGCTGGTGCCATAGTGATAGGATGGTTGCTAAGGATGTCATTATCACTCTGATTGCAGGAATCAGAGTGATTGAGTTAATTGGCATGACCTCATTCTGGTCCTCCGGGCCTACCTGTTCACAAATTATAAAGGAGACAAAAAGCTTATCTTTTTATAGTGTCGGGAGGCGGCACCTGTTAACATTTAACATAGCATTTGAAACCAGCTGTAATACACATTATTTATCTACCTGTTATCCTTTTCTCACATTGTGTCCTCCTTCTCTCTACTACACAGAATTAAGACATGCCCTTCTTAAATTTTTTCTATTGCTCTATTTTTCTCCATTCTGTCTAGAGAAAGGGGAATTTTTTTTTTTTGTCTGAAAATCAGCCGTTAAACTGAAGAAGGCTCAAGGAAATGAACTGAAATATCTCGTAGGAAGAAAAATAGCACTATGAAGATGAAAAAAAGCCCGGGATAATGGAGATTGATCACTTGATCTATCTATGGCCTCAAATAAAACTGATTGAATTTAACATGTTAGGTTACAGTTAAAAAGCTTAGTTGTTTGAGTTGGGGTAATATAGTTTCAGATTTTCATAGGGAGCCATTTATTTATTTTTGCATTTGTGAGTCATTTAGTCATTCCCTTGTGAGTGAGAATACATTTATTTTCCTACTCCCTGCTGTTAGGCGTTCTATTAATACCACACTAGTTGAAATAAATGGAGCAGTAGAAACTGTTTGGTGGTGAATTTGTTTTTCAGATTTTTTTTTTGTTACTGCTATTTTGGTAAGTCGGCTTTCCAACCCCTCCAGTGGTTTAAATAGAGTATTAACTTCTCACCCTTTCTCTTCTCTTGCTTTGTATTTAATTGTTGCTTTTGTTTCAATATTGACGATTTCACCACCACCTGAAGATGTATAATCCAATAAATCCAAGAGCGGATGTCTGGTAAAATATTCCTAATCAAGCATCAGGATTGTCAAAAATTATGGACAAAGTGACAGTTTTCTTAAACATCAGTTTTCTTTCCACCTATTTGTGCTCTACCCAAAAGGAAAATCCAACCTAATGAAGAGGGGAATTGTTTTTCCTGTTATAAAGAAGTAGCATGGGTCATGTTTTCCACAATTCTAAAAGGGGATTTTCAGATGCACTTTATTGTGCTAAAACACAATAAGGTTTGCTCATGCGCCTTTGCACTAAAGCTGAGCAAAATACAACGTCCTTGTTATTCTGGACAGCTAATTACTGTCAGTAATTGTTGTTTGTAATGAACACCACGCGGGATAAAGCAGGGTGGGGGTGGGAGCTGGGGGGAGGGTCCGCTTAGGCTTTGAACCACATTCAGCCCACTAAGGCTGATTCAACCCAGCCGCAGGAGGTCTCCTATGGGGACACGTCCAGAAAAGCCCCAAAGGGGAACTGGAGGAAAGCACGTGGATCTACACACTTTCTGGCACCGGCAAAGGTCAGGCAATAATCGAATCACTCTTCCTCGGCTTTCATTTCATCAACTGCACTGATGAGGATGGGGGAGGGGGTCTGGGAGAAGGGGGCGGTAGGAAGTGGTCTATCCCTCGTCCTAAGGAGGGGGAGCAGGCTGGACAAGGACATTCCATTCTATTTGCTACTCACAGAAGCCTTGGGAAAGAACAAAGAAAGAATGAAAAGGAGACAGACATGCTGGGCACGCGCTTTCACGTATAATACACGTGCGCACGCTCACGCACACCCCCATTTGCAACAGGCAGTCAATAAGAGCAAAGATAATTTATGCTGAGGCTTCAAACAGCAACCTAGAAGTGTAAACCGGGGAGGGGAAAAATCCATCGCATTTGTAAGTGTTTGGCTGCCCTCTAAGACCGTAAATGCCCGAGATAGATAGAAACACGGTTTCACCTGAAAGTCTCAAATGGGGAAAACGAGGCTCAGAAAAACTAAGTGAATCCTCTCAAAAAGAACAAATATTCAGGGAAGTGGCGACTAAATCTCAAGTCTGTGTCACGAGCTGGTGTTCCTGCGACCACAGGGCCCCGCGCAGATGGCATTAGATAAAAGCAGCATGTTGGAGGAAGCACTAGAGATCCGGAGCCCACACGGTTCCCTGCAGTCTACTTCATAAAGAGACTCCACGTCTTGGCGAGGATCTTGGACTGTCTCTGATTTCTTTCACTTGTTTCATAAAACCAGCAAAGTCAAGTCATTGAAACATTTTACTGGCAGTTCTGGGTGTATTCTAATTGGCCTGTAGTTGGAATTCCCGTTATTGCCAGGGAGAAAGCAACTGCTCCAATTCCTTGAGGATTACTTAAGGGGTAGATTTATGGAGAGGAAACAGGAATGGGGTTGAGGCGCAACTTTCTAAAGCCGTTTTCTTTGAATTGGGGGCAGGGGGTCGAGGGGAGCTTTTGCCACTAATTTCCTGCCTGCACATTCTTAAAAATTTTCACCATTTCCTCCACCACTCCCATTTTCGTCAACATATTTGAAATCCCTAAGGATCAATTATCAGAGTCTATCTCATCTAGAGGTGAACTATCACCTCTAATGCTAAGGCAAGTCCAAATCACATTCTGCTCCTGTCCAAGCTGGCTGCTGGCTGGGAGAACCAGTTCCAGTGTTTGCCCCATCCCAGCTTCTACCAAGGTTAGTTAATAAAATTGAAAAGGAACTTGCTGCCGGCCACAGTGACTTTGCATTGTACTGGAGACAATGAGGGTAGTGTTACTGGGCTGTGGCTCTCACAAGCAAATGTCACTGAATATGTTTAGAAGGAGCATGCTTAGTTAGACACTGCCATGCTGTGGGAGCCAAAATCAACTGGAAAAGGAAGAAAGAGTGTAGAAGGGTTTTATGTCTTAGTGTGCAGGGTCTGGACTTTGGTCTAGGTTACAATCTCACCTACAGTAGATTTTGAATCTCAGTCAACGTATTTAACCTCTTTTGTGCAGCAGTTTCTTTATCTGTTAAAAAAAAAAAAAAGAGAGAGAGAGACCAGTATCTAATTAACAGGTTTATTATGACGATTCAGTTACATTGTGTGTATGGAGCATTTAGCGTAGTTAGGAACATAATTAGTACTTGACAAATCCTCCTTTAACAAGCCATGCTCCCTACATGTTCCGGTAGCTCAGTTGCCCTCCCAGCTGTTCATTTTGTAGAACATAAATAGTACCTTATAGTTAGAGTCATCATAGGGAAAGGAGGGGCCTAAACTTTTTTGACTTTAGTATTTTGCTATTGATGCTTTCTCTAAATATTAATAGCACCCATTGAGGCAGTTAGAGAGAATGAATGTTGCAAAATGAGACAAACTTACAAAGTCTTCCAAATGTTGAATTTCCCATTCTGCTTAATCTTATGGTTTAGTAAATTAAATACAATGCCTGTGAGTGATGGGTTTGTCATTATTAACTAGAGATTGTCGAGTGCCCATCTAGTCCCCACTATTGCTAATGTTTTGGAGGCTTTGTGGTCAAAATAGGCAAACTTCATTTTGGTGGGGTGTGGAAGCATCCAGACTCACAGTTAGATATGGCTCCTTTAACTGCAGGAAGCTAGAGTACATAGGAGGCATTTGGGCAGATTTTTCAGGGACAGTCCAGCTGCTGAGATGTGAAGCAAGTCCATTCTGGCTGGCAGGCAGCAGGTGACAGCCCAATCGGTTCCTATCATTGGAGGAGTTAACACAGAGTACCATAAGAATGACATCATGAGGGGGTGAGCTCAGGGGTAGAGAGTTCAAAGCATTCAGACATCCTGGCAGGTGAGTAGCATCAGGGATGTCTTATGGACACAGAAGGGTCATAGACACCACACTCCCTCCCTTGACAATGGGGGAAGGGTGCAGAGGGAGTCTGATTCAGGCCCTGGTTCTCTAGCAAGCCATTAATACGAGGCTTCAGCCTTGGGTTAGAAAGCCAGCTGTCAGCGCTGGAGGGCAGGCAGGTACCTAATCTTAAGGCAACAGCAGAAACAATAATATGCACCTTAGGAACTTGACAGCAATCTTTAGGCTTTAGTATGTTAAGTCAATGAATCCTCACCAGAAGCTTATGAGCTGGGTGTGATTATCAACATACCCATTTTTCAGAGAAGGAAACTGAGGCTTAGAGAGAAACTTGCCCAAAGACACAGAGCAAATAGCAGAGTTGGGATCAAACACAGGCAGGTGGACTGCAGAGTCCATTCTCAACCACTGTGTCAAACGGCCTCTCAAAACAGATACTCCTTAGAGGGAAGTCCAGAACCTTGGCCAGGGACGAGCCTGTAGGTGAGCCCTGAGAGGCCCCAGCTACCGGGAAGGAGGTATGCAGGGTGGAAAATCTAGGCTAGGCCTGACACTGTGTCACAGTGTCCCTTGGAGGAAAGCAACTCAGCTCTTCTCGATAAATGGTTTGTGTTTCAGTCAGGAGTTTCTTCTGTTCTAATTCAGATCTAGGAATTTTGGCTCAGTCCTAACCTAGAGATCCCTCAGGAAACCAGATAATTTCTGGCACTACTCTGTAGAATTTAAGCAGACTCAAAGATTCATCTGCCATGTGGTCAGATCATAGTGGAGCTCAAGGGAGAAAGTGAGCAGTATTTGTCTGCATACCAATGTACGAATCCTTTTCTTTGAAAGGAGAACTTGGATTGATTGAGGTTCTACAATATGCTTTGCATAAGGAATTGCTTTTAATATTTACAATCTATTCATTTCTAAGGCTACTGTCTTTAACAAAGTACCACAGACTGGGTGGTAATTGATTGTTGTACAATTCTGGAAACTGGAATTCTGGAATGAAGATGATGGCAGGGCTGTGCAATCTCTGGAAACTCCAGGGGAAGGGTCCTCCCATTTTCCCCTTCCTACTTTCTTGTGGTTTACCAGCAGCCTTGAACTTCTTTAGCTTATAGAGTCATTATTTCAATCCTCTGTCTTCACATGGCATTCTCCCTGTCTCTTCACACCATCTTCCTTCTGTGTATGTCTGTGTCCAAATTTCCTCTTTTATAAGGATTCCAGTAGTATTGGATCAGGGCCCATCCTAATGACCTCATGTACTATACTTGCAAATATCCTATTTACAACTAAGGTCACATTCTGAGGTACTGGGGTTAGGACTTTGGGGGCAGGGTGCAAAATTCAACCCATAATATACAAAAGACTTGTCAATGAGTACCCCTTCCTCACTTTTACAGACCAGAGAAGGAACAGGAGGTTCAAGTTCACTCAGATAGTAAATGGTGGAGTATAAGAATCAAACCAAGTCGAGCCATGTCCGCATGATACTGCCTTCTCAGGATAGTAAGCAGTTTGTTTTGCCCTTTAGATGACACAAGGTATTTTTTAAGAGCCACTGTGTTTGCTTGCTGCATGGCTCAATCTTGCTGGTGCCTTGGAAGGTCTGGTGCTCATTTAGTGCCAGGGCTTTTAACAAGCTCCCCCCTCAAACTTGCTACTGCAGAAACATAATGTATACCCCACGTAATGAAGAGGAGTCTTAGATGAATATGTGCTGGGTACTTCCAAGGGTAGATGTTACATCCCAAAGGCTCTACACTGCTCAGGAGAGTTTCTCATACTGTATAAACAGCAGATGCCATATGATATGTCTTACTCTGGAGAGGATTATTTGTTGTACAAAGAATCAGAAACTTGGAGAGATAATCCCATATTGGCACCTGATTCCTGGATATGGAGTGTGTGGCCTGGGGCTATTCACTTAACCCCTCAACCTCACCATCTGGGACCTGGAGGTAATGATGCCCCTCTCTTTCAAGGCATTATTTGAATAGCTACAAAAATGTCCTGAAAGTCTCTGGCAAATGGAAACACTACATTGACAGCCAAACATTGAACTGAAAATAATTGGAATTTGTAGACTATCATTCTTAGGGATCCCAAATTTCTTATGGCTGATCTCCATTCCCAAGCCTCAGGAACTCGAAGAATTGACCTGGAATGTTGCCAAAAGTTAAATCCTCCCTGATCTTCTTTGCTGTTCTGTTTTCAGTTAGAATCACAATTTGAGTTCTCCCTGAAAATGGAACACTAGGTCAAGGGGGATGTTTGGGATTATTAGTTGCCATCAATCTTCTGGGAGCGAATGTGTGTCTGCACAAAATTTTTCTTTAGAATTTCTTCTTTGATAAAACGTATGCAGCATCCAGTCTCAGAGATAGATTCCTCTAGTCTCCCTGCCTGATTCAAGTTGTTTAATTATATTGTTTTTACTATCCCTTACTGTCTGACTTTTGGATACCCATGTAATTATCAGATTAGCTCCTATGTAAAATCCTTGTTTTTGGCTTTCCTTCCAATATGCTAAATATATGTCTAGTGGCACAGAGCTGGCACTAGTACATTAAGAAACTCAGAATAGAGTAGAGCCAGATGTAAAAGGTTCGCATCTCACTTCATCTTTTAAATTTTATTTTTAATTTTTGAGAGAGAGTCTGGCTCTGTCACCGACGCTGGAGGCTCACTACAGCCTCAAACTCCTGGTGATCCTCCCACCTCTGCCTCCTGAGTAGCTGGAACTACAGGTACAGGCCACCATGCCTGACTTATTTTTTAAAAATTATTTTTTGTAGAAACAAGGCCTTACTATGTTGCCCAGGCTGGTCTTAAATTCCTGGCCTCAAGCCATCTGCTCACCTCAGCCTCCAAAGTTCTGAGACCATGGGTGTGAGCCACTATGCCTGGCTGCATCTTATTTTACATTAGAACTCTAGAGCATTAGGCATCTTACTGTTTATTAGAACTCCAGAGCATTAGACACTCTTGACCATGTTGGAGCTCTGCTAGGAAGAGAATCACACCACAACACTATTTTGCAGCATGATGATTTACAGGTTCCAAATAAGAGAGAAATGCACTCCTGTTACATTAATGTTTTCTGTAATGAGTAGGAAGATGGCTCATTAAAATTATTTGAGGTGCCACCTTTGATGCTCAGCCTACTTTCTGGTTGATTAAGGTTCAAGTCCTTCTTGATGTCTCTATTTGCTAAAGAGAGAAAGAGACACAGAGAGAGAGAAACAGAGAGAGAGAGAGAGAGAGAGAGAGATTTGGAGCTGGCTGACTCATGTAGGAATGTTTTCAGCCTGTTCATTTCCTGGCAATCAGCTATTTGGTCAGAAATGTGGAGTTATTTGATAAGTATTTAGTCCTTAAATGATGGTCATTGCATGTGAACAAAGAAAACAATTTAACTTACACAAATGTCATTGTTTACTTACTTGTCTGCAGCAAACTTGTTTCAAAACCAATAGAAAATCTCTCTAGATGGGCACTGTCCCACTGCTACATGTAAATAAATGATTAGCCAAGAGAATCTACAAATGGCCTGTTTTCTTCAACTTTCATGTGTTTTCTGCAGCTGGACTTCACTTTTAAAATAAATAGAATTGTTAGGGGGAATCAGTTGCTGTTTATCTATTAGCTTAGGTATATGGCATTGAGACAATTCATTGAACACTATTACTCTTGCAAAGCCCTATTTTATTTTGTTTAGTTACCCCTTTTATGTCCATTTCCAAACACCTCCACAACACTTTCATCAGTACCTTCTCAAGTGCGTTTTATAGAGCCTTCTAAACCACCTTCCATGTGTTTATTTGGTATATTAGTGTTTATTTACAAATATGGATAGTGTCATTTATGTATTTTTTAAAGTTCTGTAGATAGTAATGTGCCATAAATCTCATTTTCTTTCTAATTTTTATCTAACCTAATATTTTTGAGATCTCTATATATTTCTTCTATATAAATCTACTTCATTGCTTTTGAATCTGGCAGATTTTCCCAATATATGCATATACCATTCTCCTCCATGTAATGCATTTTACTTATTCATTTTCCTAATGGATATCTATGGGTTATCCAGATTCTCTAGTGGATACTTATATTGCTCCCAACTTTATGGTACCATAAATAATGCTGCAATAATCCTCTATGAGCATGTTTCCTTGTGGATCTGAGTGATAGAGTCTCTAGAGTATATATCTAGGAAGGGAATTTTTGACTTGTGATATTATACCCATGGTTTATTTCACTAAGTACTTCTCAGGTTGCTATACAGAATGTTTCTACCAGTTTATAATTCACCACCACTAAGGACAAAACTTCCTGATATTCTTGCCAGCACTTTCTAATTTTTGTCAATCTAATGAGTGTAAAATCATATCTCATTTTGTAAAAAAAAAACCCGCAAAATTTGCATTTCTGGTTACTAATGAGGATGTAAGTCATTTATATACACAATAGCTATTTTGATTTTCCCATCTGTCAATTGCCTGTTCATGTCCTTTGCCCATTTTTTAAAAATTTTGGTTTCCTGTCTTTTTCTTGCTTGTTTGCAAAGTTTCTCATATGTTCTAGATATTAATTCCACATTGCCTTGCCAAGATCTTTTTCCAATAATTTGTTGATTTGTCTATGGATAAATGGAAGTTTTTAATTTAAATGTGGTCCTATTCACCAATTTTTTTTTTAATTAACTGATTTCCATTAATGGCCCCTATGTAAAATCCGTGTGTGATTTTCCTTCTGATATGCTAAATGTATATCAAACAGTGAAGAGCTGACTTCGGTACATTAAGCAGCTCAGAATAGAGACAAAGTGGGCCTCATCTCACTTTATATTAGAATTCCAAAACTTTAGATATTCTTGACCATATTGCAGCATTGCTTACAACAGAAGCACATTACAGCTCTATTTAATGGTATGAGATCACTTATCTTTATCAAAGAACAATAGACAAACCCCACACACTTACAAGTTCCAAATAAGAGAGTAAGACATTTTCTTTATGCTCTTGCTTCCTATAATGAGTATGGCAATAACTAATTAAAATAATTTGCAGTGCCACCTCTAATACTCAGCATGAACTTTGTACTCACTTATTCCTTTCTGTTCCTAGTGTGGTTTGGCTTTTTGGACCTTCAGTGTACGGAGCTTATTCATCATATTCCTCAGTTTATGCCTTATTGTTGTTATTTGTCCATGTGAGTCTCCTCTTTACTTCTTATTTTATCAATGTATAAATATATTTATATGCACACATATAATAACATAGATCTACCTATCTATCTATCTATCTATCATCTATCTACCTACCTACCTACCTATCTATTTATGCACCATTATGGTAGATGGAATTACTGATTCCAAATATTTAGCCTACCTGTAGTATTATGATATATCTATATCCTTGCCATAGCCTTCTAGTTGGTGGAACATTTTTCCTGGCACTTGACTTTGGGCCTGGCTGAATAACTTGCTTTGGTTAAGAGGATATTAGTCCCATTGTATTAGCATGGTTAGGCTTATCCACTTGAGCACCTGTCCTTCACCACAAGAAAAACATAACTTGAGTAGTGACTAATCTAAGAAGGATGAGAAACATATGAAACACACCTGGACCCAGCCTTTAGCTTGTAACCAAGTTCCCAGCCTAGATAAGCCAACTCCAAACTGATCTTCAGATGTGTGTGAAATAAATGTTTATTTTGTAAACCACTGAAATTCTGATAATTATGCAGTATTACTGTAACAATAGCTAACTAATGCATCTTTCATCCTTCATTCCTTCTTCCTTTCTTCTTTTATTTGCATATCTCATTTTATTCTCATAACACTACCATTTCCCTCCAGCTAGGTTAATGTGCTTTATGTGTACCGTTTTAATTCAAAGTGTTCTTGAAATATATATATATATGTATTTTTGTGTGTGCAGAAATTTTTAATTTCTGTAAATAATGTTATATATCTCCTGTTTCCAACTTTTTTCACCAAGCACATGTGTATGTATTCATTTCTAATTGACAAATAATAATTATGGATATTGATGGGATACAATGTAATGTTTTGTAATTCTTTGCTTCCAACTGCTACATAATACTCCATGTTGTGCCTCCATCACATTTTTCCTGTCCACTCCCACAGTGGTAAATACCCAAGTTATCTATGAATCCCTGATCCCTTAACCCATGTTGCAATGAACATCATACACATCCCTTTATAGACCCATAGGATAATTTCCAGGATACATACCCAGAATGGAATTGCTAATTTATAGGATACATGCTTAGTTTATAAGACTAAATAGTGAAAACTACCCTATAGCCTGTCTTTGCTTCAGCAGTGCCTGAAAGTCCCAGTGTCCCTATACCCCCACATCTTCACTGATTCTTGGTATTATCCCACTGTCTATTTTTTTTTTTTTTTTGCCAATCTAATTGTTTTAATTTGTATTTCACTGATTACCAATGAGTTTAAGCATCTTGATATTTGCTTGTTAACTTTCTAGGTTTTCTCTAGAAAGAAATTGCCTTGCCGACTTTATCTATGGGAGTTATATTTTCCTTATCCGTTTTTAGATCTTTATATATTAAAAAATCTCTTGTTGGTTTGCATACCACAAATATCTTCTTCATCTTGGTAGGTATCCGTTAATGTGTGGTGCCCTTTATTGGGGTAAAATTCTTAATTTTGGTGTAAATTAGTTCACTTTTTTTTTGGCCTGATAATTTATGCTTTTCAAGTTTTAAGAAGTCATTTCCTACCCTGCCACAAAAATACTACCTTATATTTTGTTATTTAAACTTAATTGCTTCAGCAGTCACATTTAGGTATTTTTCAAGTTTGTAGAATTTTCTAAATTATAAATGTAAGTACTGAACTTTATCAAATAATGTTTTGCATCTGGGATGATCAGGTAATCATTACAGCTATGTTCATACATGAAACTGACCTATAAATGTCTTCATTATACTGTAATAAATCAGCACTTAATTAAATTCATTTTTATTTTAAATTAACACATAATAACTGTACATAGTAATGGGGTACAGGGAGATATTTCAATATACTTGTATAATGTGTAATGATAAAATCAGGATCATTAGCATATTTATCACTTTAAATATTCGCCATTTTTGTGTTGGGAACATTCAAAATTCTCTCTTCTACCTATTTGAAAATATACTATGAATTATTGTTAACTAGTTCCCCCGGTAGTGCTTTAGAACACTAGAACATTTTTGTCTTATCTAGCTGCAATTTTGTATTCATTAAACAACCTCTTCCTATCTCCCTCTTCCCTTTACACTGCCTATCTTCTAATAACCACAATTCCACTCTCCACTTCTATGAGGTCAACTTTTTTGGATTCCACATGAGAACACACAATATTTTTCTTTCTTTGTCTGACTTATTTCACTTAAAATTATGTCCTTCAGGCTCATCCATGTTGTCACAAATGACAGAATTTCATTCTTTTTATAGTTCAGTAGTATTTCATTATGTATATATACCACATTTTCTTTATCCATTCATCAATTAATGGACATTTTGGTTGATTCTATAGCTTGGCTATTGTGACTACTGCTGCAATAAACATGAGAATGCAGATACCTTTTCAATCTACTGATTTTCTTTTCTTTGAACAAATATCCAGTAGAGGGATTGCTGGATCATATGGTAGGTCTATTTTTAGCTTTTTGAGGAACATCCATACTGTTTTCTGTAATGACGGTACTAATTGACATTCCCAATAGCGCCTAAGAGATTGCTTTTTTCTGTGTCCTTGCCATCATTTTTTTTTTTTTTTTGTCTTTTTGAGAATAGCCATTCTAACTGGGATGAGATGATATCTCATTGTGGTTTTAATTTGTGTTTCTCTAATGATTAGTGATGTTGACTATTTTCTCATATTTTTGGCCATTTATATGGTTTTCTCTGTTGTTGTTGTTGTTGTGTTTGAGACAGAGTCTCACTCTGTTGCTACGCTGGAGTGCAGTGGCATAATCTTGGATCACTGCAATCTCCACCTTCTGGGTTCAAGTGATTCTCCTGCCTCAGCCTCCCAAGTAGGTGGGAATACAGGTTCGTGCCACCATGCTCAGCTAATTTTTGTATTTTTAGTACACACTGGGTTTCACCATGTTGGCCAGGATAGTCTTAATCTCTTGACCTCATGATCTGCCCTCCTTAACCTCCCAAAGTGCTGGGATTACAGCTGTGAGCTACCACACCCAGCCTGTATGTCTTTTTTTTTTTTTTTTTTTTTTAATGCCTATTCAGATCCTTTGGCCACCTTAAGATTAGGTTATTCATTGTTTTGTTGTTGTCATTTTATTCCTGTTGAGTTATTTGAGTTCCTTGTATATTCTAAATATGAATCCCTTGTATGTATAGTTCGCAAATATTTTCTTCCATTCTACAGGTTGTCCCTTTACTCCATTGATTGTTTCCTTTGCTGTGCAAAGTTTTAAAATTTGATATAATACTATTTTATATATTTGATAGACTCCCCTATTTTTGCTTTTGCTGCCCATACTTTTGAGGTATAAAATCTTTTTCCAGACCAATGTCCTGAAGCATTTACCTGTTTGTTTTTTCTTCTAGTAGTTTCTAGTTTGGGATCTTACACTTAAATCTTTTAAGTCTGGTTTGAGTTGATTTTTTTATATGGTGAGATATATGAGTCTAGTTTCATTCTTCTCCATATGGATATCCAGTTTTTTTAAGCACCATTTATTAAGAGGCTGACATTTTCCCAATATATACTGCTGGAAGCTTTGTTGAAAATCAGTTGTTTGTAAATAAGTGAATTTATTTCTTTGTTTTCTATTCTGTTCTGTTGGTCTATGTGTCTATCTTTACACCATTACCATCCTGTTTTGATTACAGTAGGTTTGTGACATATTTCGAGGTCAAGTGGTATGATACCTCCAAGTTTTTTTTTTGTTTGTTTGTTTTGTTTAGAATTATCTACTTGGGATCTTTTGTATACATTTTGGGATTATTTTTTTCCATTTCTGTAAAGAATGCCATTGGTATTTTGATAAGGATTGTATTTAATCTGTAGATTGCTTTTTGTAGTTTGGTCATTTTAACCATATTAATTCTTTTAATCACAAACATTAGGTGTTTTTTCTTTCTATTTTGTGTGTGTGTGTGTGTGTGTGTGTGTGTCCCCTTCCAATTCTTTCATCAGTGTTTTGTAATTTTCACTGTAGAAATCTTTCACCTCCTTGGTTAAATGTATTCCTATGTGGGTTGTTTCTTGTTTTTTTTTTTTGTTGTTGTTTGTTTGTTTTGTTTTTTGGGGTTTTTTTTTTTTTTTGCAGCTATTGTAAATTGAATCATTTTCTTGATTTTTTTTCTTAGCTAGCTTGTTACTGGTGTTTAGAAATGCTAGTGATTTTTGTACGTTGATTCTGTACCCTGAAATTTTATTGAATTCATATATCAGTTCTAAGGGGTTTTTGATGGAGCCTTTAGGCTCACTATATCATTTTATCTGCAGAAAAGGATAATTCGACTCCCTTTTTTCCAAATTGGTTATTATTTTCTCTTGCTCTGGCTAGGGCTTCTAGTATCATGTTGAATAAGAGTGGTGAAAGTGGGCATCCTTGTCTTGTTGTAAGCTTTTTTTTTTTTTTTTTTTTTTTTAGGCAGGGTCTTGCTCTGTCACCTAGGCTGGAGTGCAGTGGCATGAGCTTGGTTTACTGCAGCCTTGACCCCTGGGCTCAAGCAATCCTCTCCCCTCATCTACCTGAGCAGCTGGGACTACAGGTATGTGCCACCATGCCCGGATAATTTTTTAATTTTTTGTAGAGATAAAGTGTCACTATGTTGCCCAGGCTGATCTCAAACTCCTGAGCTCAAGTGATCCTCCCACCACAACCTCCCAAAGTGCTAGGATTACAGGCATGAGCTGCCATACCAGGCCCATGTTCTAGTTCCTAAAAGAAAAGCTTTCAACTTTTCTCCATTCAGTATGCTGTTAGCTGTGGGTTTATCATATATTGCTTTTATTGTGTTGAGACACACTACTTTTATAACTAATTTATTGAGAGTTTTTTTTTTAATCATGAAGGGATATTGAATTTTATCAAATGCTTTTTCCACATCTATTGAGGTAATCATGTGACTTTTGTCCTTCATTCTATTAATATTAATTTAATACATCATGCTTATTGATGATGTACATATTCTATTAATATTAATTTGATACATCATGCTTATTGATGATGTACATATGTTGAACAATTCTTGCATTCCTGGGATAAACACTTGATCTTGATGGATATTTGAGATGTACTGTAAGATTCAGTTTGGTAGTATTTTGTTAAGAATTTTTGCATCTATGTTCATCTGGGATATTGGCCTATAGGTTTTTTGTCATTGTTGTGTCCTTGTCTTGTTTTGATATCAGGGTAGTACTAGCCTTGTAAAATGAATTTCAAAGAATTTGCTTTTCTTCGATTTTTTGGAATAATTTGAGAAGAATTTATATTAATTTTTTTGTTGTTATTTTTTGTTTGTTTGTTTTGTTGTTTTGCTAAGTTTGGTAGAATTCAACAGTGAAGCCGGCTGGTCCTGCCTTTTTTGTATGTGTGTTGAGAGGCTTTTTATTATTGATTCAATCTTGTTATCCATTGTTTCTCTGTTCGGCCTTTCTATCTCTTCCAGGTTCAATCTTTTTTTTTTTTTTTTTTTTGGGACGGAGTTTCGCTCTTGTTACCCAGGCTGGAGTGCAGTGGCGCGATCTCGGCTCACCGCAACCTCCGCCTCCTGGGTTCAGGCAATTCTCCTGCTTCAGCCTCCTGAGTAGCTGGGATTACAGGCATGCGCCACCATGCCCAGCTAATTTTTTGTAGTTTTAGTAGAGACGGGATTTCACCGTGTTGACCAGGATGGTCTCGATCTCTTGATCTCGTGATCCACCCACCTCGGCCTCCCAAAGTGCTGGGATTACAGGCTTGAGCCACCGCACCCGGCCCCACGTTCAATCTTGATAAAGATTTTATATGTCTAGTAATTTATCAATTTCCTCTAGGTTTTCCAATTTGTTGGTATATAGTTGTTCATAAAAGTCTGTAATGATCCTTTGTATTTATGTGGTATCAGTTGTAATGTCTCCTTTTTTGCTTCTAATTTTATTTATCTGGGATTTCTTTTCTTTTTTTTTTTTGTCTTAGTCTAGCTAATTGTTTGTTGATTTTATTTTTAGAAAATTTGTCATTTTATTGATGTTTTGTATGGCTTTTTCATTCTCTATTTCATTTAGTTCTTTTCTGATCTTTATTATTTCTTTCCTCATACTAATTTTGGTTTATATTTGCTCTTCCTTGAGGTGTATCATCAGGTTATTAATTTGCAATTGTCTTACATTTTTGATGTAAATATTTATTTTTATAAACTTCCCTCTCAGTACTACTTTTGCTGTATTTCATAGGTGTTGGTATGTTGTATTTTATTTTCACTTGTTTCAATAAATTTTATACTATCTTTAATTTCTTCATTGGCTGTTCAGGAGTAGGTTGTTAAACTTCCATCTGTTGGTACAGTTTCCAAAGTTCCTTCTGTTATTCACTTCTGGTTTTATTCCATTGTGATCTGAAAAGATGCTTGATAAGATTTCAATTTCTAAAAATTTGTTGAAACTGATTTTACTGCCTAACATATGGTCTATTTTAGAGAATGTTTCATATACTAATGAGAAGAATGTGCATTCTGAAACTGTTGTATGAAATGCTCTGTAAAAGTCTGTTAGGTCCATTTGGTCTATAGTGCTGTTTAAGTCCAATGTTCCTTTGTTGATTTTCTGTGTAGCTGGTCTGTCCAATGCTGGCAGTGCAATGCTGAGAGTTGAAATTCCCTATTGTTTTTTTAAGGTCTCTCTCTCCCTTTAGCCCTAATAATATTTGTTTTATATATTTTATATATTAAAAATATTATTATATATAATATGTTTTATATATCTGATATATAATATATATATCAGATATGATATATATATGATATATATATATCTGATATATAAAACAAATGTCTGTTTTATATATCTGATATACAAAACAAATATGTTATATAAATATATATATCTATATCTGAATATATATAATATATAATATATATTTTTATAATATATCTGATATGTATATTTATAAAACAAATATCAGATATATATTTTATATATAAGCTATATAAAACAAATATTATTTGTGTTTTATATATTTGATATGTGTGTGCTGGTGTTGGGTGCATATATATTCATAATTGTTATATCCTCTTGCTGAGTTGATTCCATTTATCATTATGTAATGATTTTCTTGGTCTCTTTGGTGGTTTTATAATTTAAAGTCTATTTTATCTGATAAAAGTATGGTTACTTTTGCTCACTTTTGGTTTTCACCGTGTATACTATCATTTTCCATCCCTTTGCTTTCAGTTTGTGTGTGTTCTTTGCAGGTGAAATGAGTCTCTTGTAGACAGCAAGTAGTTGGGTCATTTTTGAAAATTTATGCAGCCAGTCTGTATCTTTTAATTTGGGAATTTAAATCATTTACATTCAAGTTGTTATTGATAAGTGAGGACTTAACTCTTGTTAATTTGTTAATTGTTTTTTAGTTGTTTTGTATCCTTTGTCCCTTTCTTCCTCTCTTATCTTTTCACTTTGGTAGTTTTCTGTCTTAACATTTGTTTCCTTTCTACTTTCCATTTGTATATCTGTTCTACTTGTGGGATTTATGCTTTCACATGCTTTCATGATGGTGGATATCATACTTTCATGTTCAGATGTAGGACTTCATCAAGCATTTCTTGTAGAGCAAGTCTAGTGGTGATTAATTTTTTTACTTTTTGCTTTTCTTGGAAAGACTTTATTTGTCCTTTATTTCTAAAGGATAGGTTTGCTGGGCATAGTATTCTTGGCTAGCCATGTTTTTTTGAACACTTTGAATATATAAACTCATTCTCTCCTGGACTATCAGGGAAATCTGCTGTTAGTATGAAGAGGTTTCCCTTCTATGTGACTTGATGCTTTTTCTCTTGCTGTTTGTAGAAATCTCTCTTTATTTTTTACCTTTGACAGTTTGATTATAATGTGCCTCTAAGAGACATTTTTGAGTTGAATTCATTTGGGGATCTTTGAACTGTTTGTATCTGGATGTCCATATCCCAAGACTTGGAAAGTTTTCAGCTATTATTTCATTAAACAGGCTTTCTATGCTGTTTCCTGTCTCCTCTCCTTCTGGAACTCAGTGATGTTCCATGTGTCCTGTAGACTTTCTTTCTTCTTTTTTATTTTTTTTTCCCATTTTTGACTGACCAGGTATTTCAAAAGACCTATTTTCAAGTGCAGAAATTCATTCTTCTGCTTGATCTAGTCTATTATTAAAGCTTTTCATTTTATTTTTTATTTCACTCATTAATTTCTTCAGTTCCAAGATTTATATTTGGTTTTATTTTATGATATCCAACTCCTTTCTTTTTGTTGAATTTCTAATTCAGATCATTAATTGTTTTTCTGATTTCATTGAATTCCCTTTCTGTGTTCTCTCATATTTCACTGATTTTTCTTAAAATTTTTATTGTAAATTTCTTTTCAGACATTTTGGAGTTTTTTTTTTTTTGTCTTTGGGGACTGAGACTAGAGAATTACTGTTTTACTTTGAAGGTGTCATGTTTTCTTGCTTTTTCTTATTTCTTAAATCCCTACATTGATATCTACACATCTTGTGGAACAGCCACTTCTTCCAATTTTATGGAATAGTTTTCATGGAAAAACACTTTTTCCTGTGGATGGGACCTATAGTGTTGGTTGGATAGCGTACTTTGGCTTTGGTTGTGGGTGGCACAGTGGTGTAGTCTCCACAGGATTTCTTTGGTTTTAATCAATGTCAGCATGTCTATGAGTACCTCAGTGGCCTAGGCTGTGGTAGAGGCTGTGGCATAGCTTTGCTAGAGAAGGGGATGCCAAGTGGGTTGGTCCTCTGGCCCCAGGGGGCCACACTCAGGTGCATAACAGCTCTGCCACTGGAGGGGGCCACACTCCTCTGGCCCCTGGAGGTCACATGTGTATGCTCAGTGGTTCTGCTGCTGAAGGGGATAAGATTGTTAGCAGCAGCAGTATGTCCCAGACAGATCAGTCCTCAGGCCCCTAGAGGGCACATGAAGACCCATGGCAGCTCTGCTTTGGAGGAGGCAGGATTGCCAGCAGTGGCAGCAGGCCTTGTTCTTGCTAGTCCTTGGGTCCCTGGAGGGGGCACCAGCTCCACCACTGGAGGGGCAGGGTCACTGGCAGTGGTGGTGGCATGTCCCAGGTAAGTTGCTCTTAAGTTCTAGGGAGCACATGCATTGGCTTCCTCTGCCCTAAAGGCAGCCTCTTCACTGTACCTCAGAGTGTAGTATTGTAGTATGCTATGTAGGAAGTGCCAGAGTCATGGCTGCACTGCTGGGTCAAGCTGGTGTTGTGACACTGCAGTCCTTTGGATGAACGTAGCGGGATGTTGGTGGGCTCCTAGGATGTGGAGATACAGGTCCTACATGGTACATTCTTATGTTGGCTTCACTCTCAAAATGGCAATGTGCTGCCATTTTGAGGAGAACCTATTATAAAATCCCTCTCTGGAATAATGCAATTGTGGCAACCCAAGACAGCTTTCTATACAGGTCTCAAGGGCTGCAAGGGCTGTGGGTCTCTCCTTTAGCTTGGATTGCAGGTAACTGTGGTGGAAAGGTGGATAGCTGGGGATCTTCCACTTCCCTTTCACCCCACAGTGGGAGTCTCTCCTGGCTCTGAGTCTATCTCAGCTGGTGCTTTATTTCCCTCCCTATGCTGCCATCCTGAGTCTCTGTGACTCAGAGGGTCTTTGTCACTTTTTTGCTGAAATCCAGTGTTCTTCCCTAGTCACTCTTTTGAACATGTGATTGTCTGTTTTGTTCAATTTATTCGTTGTGGAGGAGGTGAGTGCTGAACGCTTCCAGTCAACCACCTTGATGACATCTCTTCTCAATTAAATTATTATTTGATTTTGATATTAAGGATATACTGGCCTCATGAAATGAATTGGGCAGTGTTATGGATTGAATTGTGTCTCTCCAAAATTCATGTTACCTTCTTAACCCTCAATACCTCAGAATGTGACTTTATTTGGAGGTAGGATCTTTACAAAAGTAATTGAGATAAAGTGAGGACCCTAATCCAGTATGACTGGTGTTCTTATAACAAGGGGAAATTTAGGCTTGAAGACAGAGAGAACACTATGTGAACAGAAAGATGGTCGTCTACAATCAGGGAGAGATACCTGGAACAGATCCTTCTTCACAGTCTTCAGAAGGAACCAATCCTGGCAGGGCTTTGTTTTTGGACTTCTAGCCTCCGGAACAGTGAGACAATAACTTTCTCTGCTTAAGCCACCAGGCGTGTGGTAAGTTGTTACAGCAGCCCTAAGAAATGTATGCAAGCGTGTGGTACGTTGTTACAGCAGCCCTAAGAAATGTATGCAATCAGCTTTCTGTTATTCTATTTTTGAACCCAATGTATATATAATACAGATTATTCAAAACTAAGCATTTAATATATTATCAGTATATATTTTCTTCCTTGTGTAAGTTTTTGTTGTTTTTTTGGCATTCATAATTGTTTTTGCTTTTCTACTTGCTTAGTTTTGTAGGTACCAAACACCAATTCATCCCTAAAATTTCTGTCATGAGCAAATCTCTTCACAATACATTTAAATATCAACTATTCTAAGAATTTATTGTCTTGAAAGCATTTCTCTCAGAGCCTCTGACCTTTTTCTCTAACGTGGACTGGTTGCTCCCTAGGTCTGCCACATGGCAATCATTCTAGGCTCTCCTCCCCCCATTAACTAAAGAATTTGCTTGGCCTCTCTTCCTTGATGGAATCCCCGTTTCCTGAATCACATGTCTTTTTCTTTCTTAGTTGACTGTTTTTCATGGAACACATACGGCAGTAGCACAGAACAAAGGGTACAAAAGATGTCTTTTTTAATTTAATTATGGGAAACTCATCACTATTACATTTAAGAATACTTCCTTCTCTTCATCTGGAGATTGATTTCTCTCCCTTTGTGACTCATAATTGATGGAGTCTGTTACTGCTATTTCTATCTTCCATATTATTTAATTTTTACCTTTTTTCTTCCAATTCTTACCCTTTCTAGTTCCTCTTAGGGGACCCCTTGTGTATAATTTCCTAGCTTGCTAATTTTTACTTTAGCTATGTTCATTCACTCTGCAACTTAATCTACCCATTGGGTCCTTGATATTTTGAACTATAACATGTCTCTAACTTTGGATGTTTTGCTTCCCATTCCCAATAATCTACTGAGCTCCAAGCCACGTCAGACTGGCACTGGCCTGCCTTGAGGTAGCAGCAGATAGACAGAAATTTGCCCCTAAGACAATGTGGAGGAAAGAAAGTCATCCTTGAGTTCTTCCCTTTTCTTTGGTTTCTGACCTTCTTCCTTCCAAGGCTGTTCTTACTACTTTTGGTCTCCCCAAGGGCTACTTGCCGTTAACAGTAAATTATTAAGGCTCTGTATTTCTTCCACCTTCTGACCTCTCCTGTGGTATCTCCAAGGTTGTGTTGTAGTAGGGAGTGGGGGTAGCCAATAATCTGTGTTAACTCACTAACTTGCCCAGACTATCAAGCCCAGATGACAGCTTCTTATTTTCATTCCAGGACTCTTATTAAATAATTTAATCTCATTGAGCTCTTTTTTTTCCCCCTGTGTGTAAATTGAGAGTAATAATAATACTTGTTCTCAAGTTTAAAGGAACTGTGGGAAAACTAAAATCATAAGATTGAGAACTGTGAAACTTCTTCACCGCACTTAAAAGTGGTTCTAATTATAAAAATCCCAAGAATCTGTTGTCTTGATGCCAAAACATTGGAGAAACAGGCTCTGTTCTGGCTCTTGGTCTCACTTTCATATCAGGAGAGGAGATCTTGACCTAGGGGATGTACCATGGGCAACATATCAGTTACAGCCTGGGCTTCACGGACAGATGGACTTTGGTTTGATTGAAGGATCTGCCATTTACTGCTACAGCAGTCATCTTTGTATCTCCTAGCACAGTTCCTGACATATGGTAAATCTCCAATAAATGTATATTGAACAAAAAAAATTATTTAGCATCATCAAACCTCAGTTTTCTTCTCTTAAAAATGGTAATAATAAATTCCTACTTAATTCTTAGCGAAAAGTATGTGTTCAATAAATATTAGTTCTCTTTCTTATCTTTCCTTTTGTGTGGTTTCAAGCATTATGTTACTTAAGTAGCTAATTATATGAATAGTCAAGGAAACTTGTGCTAACTTGGTGTTATTACTTCAATGCTCAGAATAGAAGAGGGAGGATGATTTTCTCTAGCTGTTATACTCATATAATAATTTCCTGAAGAGTGAATTGTGAATGAACCCAAATTACAAAATGCAGCTCAGAGTCTGCATCAGTTTAGAAAATACATTAAAGCTAATGAAATACCTAATTTGAAAGCACATTTTGGAATCTGCAAAGCTAAGGAATTGGCATGATCTGAAACATAATTCAAAATTTATTTCATTCAATAATTTCAAAATGTTACCTTTAGAAGGGACACTGATAAAAAATATCAGAAGGAAGCTGGGCATGGTGGCTCGTGCCAGTAATCCCACCATTTTGAGATGCTGAGGTGGGAGGATCACCTGAGGTCAGGAGTTTGAGACCAGGCTGGCCAACATGGTGAAATCCCATCTCTACTAAAAATACAAAAATTAGCTGGGAGTGGTGGCAGGCACAAGTAGTTCCAGTTACTCAGGAGGCTGAGGCAGGAGAATCACTTGAACCAGGGAGGTGGAGGTTGCATTGAGCCAAGATCGAGCCACTGTACTCCAGCCTAGGCAACAGAGTAAGACTCTGTCTCAAAAAAAAAAAAAAAAAACAACAAAAAAACATCAGATGGAAATCTGACCCAGTATTATTTTTTGGTTAACTGATTTATTTTGTTTATTTTTTATATCAGTATTGGCTTGGATACTGAGACTTTCTGTTCAGGGTTCAGAATGCAAGAAGGCAAATACTAGAAAAGCTTACGTTTTGACTTCTTCAAGAGACGTGGTAGCTATTAGAGAGATTTCATTATAATATTCCTTTTTCCTCCCACATATACTTTTAAAACAATACAAAGAAAATATAAGATCAAAGCCAGAGTTGTTTAAGAGAAGTCCTCCACATCCCTGGTCCAGTTATACCCTGATTTTCACATTATTGCTTCCAGCTAATTGTAGTGTTTTCAGAAAGACAGTGTAGCAACATACTTGGTTGCAAGCAAAAGGAATAGATTCTGGTTAACTTACATAAAACGGGAATTTACAAAGGATGGTGAGAAGTATGACTTAGGAGGACTCACAGAATTAAAGGGAAAACTGAGAAATAGGACTGACTGAAGAAAATAAAGGAACCAAATTATTTTAGTATTCTAGTTTCAAGATTTACCTAGCTATCTCACCAGGCTCTGCTGCCAGGATGGGCAAGTGCTACTCTCAAGATGTATAGGATGGAGGCTCCTTTGACATGGAGAAGTTTATGAAACTGCCTTTGCAAAAATTATAACTGAGACAATTATGACAGTGAAAGACATCTGACCTAACTGACTCCACCTTGCTTCTAACCTCCAAGTTGTCCTTGTTCACTCCTGGGCATAGGCTGAACTAACTTTGGGAGGAACTTAGTTTACAGTTTAACTTTGAAACAAAGACAATAACGGCCCTTTCCCAAAACAAATCTACTTCCTGCCTGGGGGCGGGATTGCCTCTAAAGGACTAACAAGTTAGCCACAAGATTAGAAAATATGGTTTAGGAGTCATGCAGGTGGAGACAACAAGATTCTGAACCTCCCCAAATTGCTCCTGGGGATAAATTACTATTATAACACCTAAGATCAGTGCTTGAGATATTTTGCAGATCCTGTACTCGATGGTTCCGCTGGCATCATCCAGATCAATAAACTAGCTCTTCTGGTTTTGTGACCCCTACCCAGGTAGGAACTGACTCAGTGCAAAAACAGCTTCTACTCCCTAAAATTTCATCTCTTACCTGATCAGTCAGCACTTCCCATTTGCCAACCCCTTATGCAACAAATTATCCTTAAAAATCCTGATTCCTGAGTTTTGGGGGAGATTGATTTGAGCAATAATAAAACTCTGGTCTCCCATACAGCCGGCTCTGCATGAATTGTAATTCTCTATTGAAATTCCCCTGTCTTGATAAATTGGCTCTGCCTAGGCAGGGGGCAAGGAGAACTTGTTGGGTGGTTACATTTCCACTACTTATCAAGGGGATGGGGAGGAGCCTTCATTTATAGTCCTACTCAGACTACACACCTTGTGGGAGATATATGTCCGCTAAAGGGAATTGGCTTTCTGTTACTGAAAGAAGGGAGGATAATTCTGGAAAATCATGAAAAAAGAACAATTATCCACTATACATCATTCCCAAATGCATTTTAAAGCTGGATATTTTATCTATCTATCTATCTATCTATCTATCTATCTATCTATCTGTCTGTCTGTCTATTTTTGAGACAGAGTCTCACTCTTTTGCCCAGGCTGGAGGGCAGTGGCACTATCTCAGCTCACTGCAACCTCCACCTCCCCAGTTCAAGCAATTCTTTTGCCTCAGCCTCCTTAGTAGCTGGGATTACAGGTGTGGGCCATGACGCCCAGCTAATTTTTGTATTTTTAGTAGAGACGGGGTTTCATCATATTGACCAGTCTGGTCTCAAATGCCTGACCTCAAGTGATCCACTAGCCTTGGCCTCCCAAAGTGCTGGGATTACAGACAGGAGCCACTGCACCTGGCCAAAGCAGGGGTATTTTAAATCAAAAAGCCTCTTAATGAGCCTATGACTAAGTTTAAAAGTCAAATGTTGACAAATCATGACTTAAAATTTTGTATTTGAATTATTGGGACTATTTGAGGAAATGCCACCATTTTTGTAGATTAGATTAAAAATAGGAGTGATTTCCCTGAAGAAAAATATCAGGTAGAGAGAAAGGATAGTAGTCGTAATGGTGAACAAGTTGACCTTCTGGGCTTCCATACTAACCTACTTTATAGTCAACACTGAGTAATTAAATTTACCCAGGCTTGCAAATCATTAAAAAATAAATAAATAAAGGGCTTGCAAAAAATCTGCCTGGCCGGCAAAATGTGTTTGGCTGTCATCCACATTTGTCAATACTCCTCTTGATCCTGATGGCTTCATGGACAATGTAAGAACGTACAAGTTTTGAGATATGTAGCAAGCGTATGCAAACATCTCTCCAACATGTCTCCCTGAGACCCGGGTCCCCTACCAACACACACAGAAAACAAGCAGAAACTTCAAGGTGTAGGGAAAAGGAGGTGATTGTTTTCTCATGAGGCTTGACATATTTTTGTTCCACCCACAGCAGGTGGCAGGAGGTGCTTTTTGCAAATAAATTAACCTTTGTGCTCTTCAGGGTCAATAACACTTTCTCATTTTACTGGGGAATTTGAATTATTGACTAGCTTGTGATTTTACTCCCTAGAAGGTGAATTAGAGGAATTAATGTTTTTGGAGTTGTGTTTAAAAAAAAACCACAAAAACTCACTTACATCTTTATACCAAATAGTATTTTGGTAGTATTATTTTATTAACCCTGGCATCTATTTGCAGAATGAGATAGTGACCAAAATTTCTACTTATCTCACTATTTAGTGAGGCATAGGGAAGGTAAGTGATTTTCAATGTCACAGAGCAAACTGGTTTCAGCCCATTCATAGAATCTTCTAGCACAAGTTGGCCCAGGATAGGACGCATCAAGTGTCCTCTAGTTCAGCATCTATTTTCTCATAATTGCTAATTGCTAAGACTGTGGGTGCCAATCTTAGCTTCCAAACTGAGCACATGCCAACTTTTTAGGCCTGTTTTAACTAATTGTGCCTTTAAAATCAAACTTAAATATTTAGAGAACTCTGAAAAGGAGAGAATAAATGATTAGATATTTCAGTAATTTTTGAGAGCTTTGAAACCTATTTAACTCAAGAAAAATATTTTGGAAGGCCATATTTGAATTCTTCATTAAAACAAACAGCAGCAACAACCAAATACCTCTACAAGTTGAAAAAGGCTGGTGACGCAGAATGAAAAGTGGGAGGCTTGGAATTCTCGATGAAAAATTCCAGCTCTGTCTCTTGCTAGCTGTGGACAAATTACATGTTTTCTGTTAAAGCTTCACTTTATGCATCTATAAAATGAGGAAAATATATATTGCAGGTTTTGTAGTGAAAATTAAATAATGTTAATGTATGCAAAGGACTTGAGAACTTCCCTGCATATGCTATGGATTCAACAAATGTTAGCTATTAGAAAAGGGAATACAAATCTTGCCTACAGACTAAAATGACCTGGGACTTAATATCTGTTTGGTTTTTTACAGGAAGTAGATCTCCAAGTTCTTTTCCTTTTTGTGTGAAAAGGAAATTGGTTCAAAATAAATCTCTGGTTCCTCATACACTCTAAGACAACTCTGCAGGAAAGAGAATTTTTCCCTCCTTTCCAAGGTCAGATTATTTTCCTTTTCCCCCCCCAAACCCTCCCCCAATACATACTCTCTTTTTTATATAAAAAATTTTGTTACTTTATAACTTTTCTCTATAGTGTGTGTTTTATGCCTTCTTTCCTCCCATGTAAGAAGGATGGTTTATTTGATGATACTTTTCATTCAAAGAAAATGCTAAGTCAAACAGCTAGAGGGTCTGAAGAGGTGACACTCCTCCTATCAGAATAGCCAATGGCTAATAACCATCACTCTACATTTAAGTATAGATTATTATTATTATTGAGCGTATTGTACCTTGGCTGTTTGCCCAGCATGTCCTTGCTAACTCAGGGTCACAAAAAAGAGTAATTCTCTGCCACAACTCAATAAGACATGAGATCTGCATGATTAAAATGTCCTTAGCATTTGGAATCCTGAAATAATGGCACTCCAAATTAAATTAAAAATGGGTTAGATTGCTTTCAGTGAATAATTGCCATTACCACACACCATTCTTCTTGCTCCCCTCCAAAGTCTTTATTGATTTCATTGTTGCTCAGATGCTGAAGATATCTGTCCTATTGTTTGGAGGAATTTAAGATCCTTGGGAGGACTTACCAAATTAGTGGAGAGAGGCTGAAGGAACAAAGAAAATGAAGTGTTTTACACACACACACACACACACACACACACACAGACACACACACACACACTAAAGAGAGGTTGTTGCAGTGATAGACACTTTCTCTGATAAAGCCAGAGTAGAATTCTTTGTTCAACCGCCCCTTTCTGGGTGAATGTGCTTAGTCAAGACATCAGGCCATTGGCCCTTGGACAACTCCCAGTCATTTGCCCAGCAGTGACTGCAGTACCCACACAGACCACTTTGATAATTAAATTCCAGAAACTCCTGTTCTGAATCACCCAATAATTGACTACATTTGTATTTGGAAGTCGTTGCTGATGAGAATAAAGCAGCATGCAATAATGCTTTCAGTTTCACCATGGTTTTATTACCCTATTGGACCACAAGGGACCTGGTACATCCCGGGGGTGGGGGGACGCTTTTCTATTTAATTAACCTGCAGACATTTAACCTAAACAGCAATAAATAATAGACAAATACTCCCCTTCCCCCTATTTGTCTCTTATGGAGAATTACTACTACTAATAACAAAATAATTGAAATCCAAAATAAAATCACACAGCCAGGGAGGTGGGTAGTTGATGGAGAGGGGAAGAGAAGCTTTAGATGTCTAGTTGGGGACAAGCATATACTAGATATGGTGAAATAGTGTTTTCCTTTCCTTTAAGCTACTAACTTGGAGGCACAGAAGAGAGGGTATTGGATACTTTTGTGGGGAGCATTTCAGGAGTTCCAGGAAGGGATCCTGCTAGGCACAGCTTCCTTCTAACCAGCACACTGAGCCTTTAACCAGAAACAAAGACATTCTTTCTATTGTGGCCTAGAAGGCCTGGAATGTGAAGTCCTCCCAGGCACAAGAAGGAGGGGATGATGTAAACTTAACAATGAGAGGCAAAGGACTGATGTCACATCCTCTCCTGAGAGCCGATTTTAATGATGAAAAGAGGAAAGAAAGTCTTGGGCTTTGAAGAGTTGTGGGAAGAAAAACCGTCCGGCATTTTTTCATACTTTCAATTTTACCTAATACTGTTTTGCTTGTAAAACATCAACCTTTCATCCTTTGAAAGGAAGGCTACAAATACATGGATATGTATTAAGCATTTTTTGTATGCTAAGTTCTTTCCCACACAGTATCTCAGAACACTACTGCAAGATAGGATTCCTAATCCCCTTTTGCTGAAGAAGAAATTGAGGCTAGGATACATAAATTAACTTGTCCAAAAGATCAGCTGGCTTCTAGGTTGCGGAACAAGGACTGGAATAAAGGTCAGCCTGATTACAAAATTCAGATGCTTTTTACTCCTACCATGATAGTTCATAATAGAGCTTGATCTAAACTTTGAGGATGATTATTTTCAAAATGCAAATCAAGTCAAAAATGTGTCATTAGGGCCAGGCGTGGTGGCTCATGCCTGTAATTTCAGCACTTTGGGAGGCCAAGGTGGGTGGATCATTTGAGGTCACGAGTTCGAGACCAGCCTGGCCAACATGGTAAAACCCCATCTCTTAAAAAAAGTGTCATTAACCTTGGAATATTTTGGTGAAAGGAGTCAGAAGGATTAAATTCATTTTTATAGATGAGACTGGAAAAGGATATGCAGGGACCAACCCAAGTTTCTACTGCAAAGCAGAAAGTATTACTTTCAATGGCAAAAACCTCCATTACTTTTGCAACAACCTAATAAGGATTTAGTGAATCTGAATGTTATGACCAGCTGCCTATTTGACCTCTTCTTCTGGGTTTCTCTTAGGCATTTAAACTCAATCCATGCACAACTGAACTCATCATCTTTTATCAGCACATTACCTGTTCGCCTTTCCTGTTCTAATTTATTGCCTGTTGTATTTTTTTTCTGATTTAATAGGCACTGTCATTCATCTTTAGTCACTCAAGATAGGAACCTAGAAACACTTCTACATTTCCCCCTCTACTGTACTGCCTTACTCTGCCCACCATGGCTAATCAGTCCTGTTGTACATACTATCAAACTTTCTCGGAGTTTTCCTCTTCTCCATTACCAATGTCAACTCCTTGGTTGATGTCCCGGTCATTTCTCTTCTGTACTAGTGCTATAATAAACTAAACTGAACTGGCCACTGCATTCCACCCTCCCATGCTTCCCTATTTATGTTCAAATTAGTAACAGGTTGGTTTCTCTAAAACCTAAAAGTTAGGGATGAATGAATGAATCACAAAACAAAAATGAACAATTTAGAAAGAAACCTACTCTCAAACACAAATAGTACAATAGCAACAAGTCAGCTAGAAAAAAAATACAAGCCATGTGTACTCCTTTAAACTGAAGTAAAATATATACACAGATATAAATCTTAACTATAAATTTCAGTGAGTTTTGTGAAAATGTACACCAATGTAAATAACACTCTTACCAAGATATAGAACATTTCCATTGTACTGGAAATTTCCTTATGCCTTTCCCTAATGACTAATGATTTTGAGCATTTTTTCCCATGCTTATTGGCTGTTTATATATCTGCTTTTGTGAATTATCTATTCATGTTTTTCACCTATTTTTAAATTTGGATATCTTTTATTTGTGGATTTATAGGAGTTTTTTGTTGTTGTTTATAAATTATGGGTGATAATTTTTCAGATACAATTAATATGATTATATTTTCCCAGACTTGCTTTTTCACTTACTTAATTGTGTTTTTTGAGGAGGAGAAAAATTTGAATTTTGATGGCTACTATTATTGCCATTATTTTCTTTTATTATCAGTGCTTTTGAGTCTTGTCTAAATTTTTGCCGACACCTGGATTCAGTGTTTCTCTTCTATTTTCTTCTAGAATACTATGTAATTAAGCCCTTTTGTTTAGTTCTAGAGGCTATTTTAACTGAATTTTGTGGAGAGTGAGAGGTAAGGATCACAGTTTATTTTTCTTTCCTATAAATAGCCAGCACCATTTGTTGAAATGATTTTCTTTCCCTATTCAATTGCCTTGGTGCGTTTGTTGAAAATCAGTTGACTTTATGTGTCTGTTTCTAAATTCTGCTCTGCTCTAGTGACCTATTTGTCTATCCTGATACCAGTTCCACACTATTGATTATTATACCTTCATAGTGAGTTTTGAAAACAGTACAGCTGTTCCAACTTTTCCAAAATTATTTTGGCTATTTTAAGTTTAAAAAAAAATTCAAATAATGAAAAAAAGAAAAATCAGTTGAGGTTTTGATTGATATTGAGTAGAATCTTTAAATTTGTTTGGGCAGAATTGACATCTTAACAATAGAGATTTTTCCAAACCATGAACATGGTATATTATTCCATTTTCAGAAGGTTTTATTAATTTTCTTATAGGTAGAAGTCTTGCAGATCTTTAATTAGACTTATTATTACATTTTAAAATGCAGTTTTAAATAAATTTTAAAATAAAATTTTTACTTTTAATTGTTGCTAGTATATGGAAAAACACCTAGAATATTGTACATAATCATGTGAATATGTGAATATATGAAGTTTTGCTTTTCGTTTCTTTCTAGTCACTGTGCCCTTTATTTCTTTTTCTTGCCTTAAGACTTCTAGTTCATTTGAATAGAAGTGGTGAGAATCTGCATTGCTTTCAATATTAGAGAAAAAGTCCAGCGATTCACCTTTGAGTGTGATAGTAGCTTTAGGCCTTCTATAGATGCCGTTTATCAGGTTGAACAAATTTCCCTTATATTTTTAGTTGACTGAAAGCTTTTATCATGAATGAGTGTTAAATTCTGTCAAATATTTTACTGCCTCTATTAAGATGAGCATATAGTTATTCTCTATTTTCCTGTTAATGTGGTGAATTATGTTGATTGATTCTTAAAATATTAAACCAGCCTTATATACCTGCACAAAATCTTACTTGACCATGATGTATTATTTGTTTTAGGTTCCACAGAATTTAATTTGCTCATATTTTACTAAGATGTTTTACTACCATATTCATTAGAGATATTAGTCTAAAATGCTCTGTACTTGTATTTAATGTTCTTTGATAAGTTTTGTGTCAGGGATATGTTGGCATCGTAAAATGAGCTGAGGAGTGTTTATTCCTATAGGCATCTTTATTACTCATTACTCTCTGTTGCCTTAGACAGATGTCTTTTATACATGTTTCTGTTTTTTTGTTTGTTTGTTTTGTGTGTGTGTGTCTGTGTGTGTGTATGTGACTCTAAGGCCTAGTGTTTCCCTAACCATCTGGGAAGTTTATTAAAACAAAAATTGATGGGACCCTTACCCAGAGTTTCTAATTTAGTAAGTCCAAGTAGAGGCCAATAATTTTCATTTTGAACAAGTTCTCAGGTGTTGCTGGCACTTGGCCTGTGAACCGAACTTTGAGAACCACTTTTCTGGGCATTAAAACATGCATTTTTAATTTATCAAAGAGTATGGAAATAGTAGTCTGAAGCAGAATAGCAGTTCCCTTCTTTAGACAGGGTGTGTATTTTCTGATCTGCCCACAGTCTCATGCCAGTTCATTTTACTCAATTATGTTGCATGTCTGATCCCTGTAGCTATTTGTATGTATGACTCCAGCATACGGGCAGAAAATTTTACACATACATGATGTCATAGTCCATTTTGTGTTGCCATAAAGGAAAACTTGAGGCTGTGTAATTTATAAAGAAAGAAGATTATTTGGCTCACAGTTCTGCAGACTGTAGAAGCAGCATAATCTGCATCTCGTGAGGACCTTGGCCTACTTCCACTCATGGTGGAAGGTGCGTGGAACCTATGTGTGCAGAAATCACATTGTGGGAGAGGAAGCAAGACAGAGAGAGAGAGAGAGAGAGAGAAACAGAGAGAGAGACAGAGAGGTGCCAGCCTCTTTTTTAACAACCAGCTCTCAGAGGAACACATATTCTCGAGGAATCCACCCCCAGGATTCAAACACCTCCCATTAAGCCCCACCTCCACCTCCAACACTGGGGATCAAATTTCAACATGAATCTTAGAGGAGGCAAACATTCAAACAATAGCTGGAAGAATGCTCACAATGTTCAAAATGATACGCTCTATCACTACCACATTCCCCATGATAATTTTATTCCATGAAAGCACTCAGTTTTCCTAAGCTCCTTCAGGGGATGTAACATCTCAGTAAGGAAATGAAATAAAGGGACATGGAGCAGAGATACAGAAGGGAGTTAAATCTGACCAGTGTACCCTGGTCTTCATGCAGGTGGAAGTTCATTAGTAAGTTGTCAGAGGCCTACCATGCTGTCTGCTTCCATTCTGATTCTGAGGTTGAGATGTGTTTATTATGCCTTTCAGCCAACAAATCTTGCTCTTCTTTAAAACTTTCTCAGATATTGCTATCCTGGAAATCCACTTTGGCCCAGCTCTGAATTTTATACCAATAGTTTTGCTTGAAAACTCAAAGAAATGAAAAACCATACTTGTTTTGCTTATTACTTACACAATAGGGAAATTGGTCTTTGTGTTTATAATCAAAACTTTGCTTTTAAAAAATTTATTTAGTATGTGTGTGCATGTGTGTTTGAAGGGACAATGATATTAATTAACATGTTTTATTACCAGGCACTCTGCCAAGCATTTCATATGAAATATTTTTTTATCTTTGACAACAATCCTTGTCGTTATGGACATTATTCTCTTTTTACAGAAGAATGAACGTTATTCTCTTTCTACAGATCAGAAAGGGAAGTGCAGAGAGGTTAAATATCTTGCCTGAGATCAAATGGCAAATAAATAGTGAAGTTGGAATTTCAATTATCTGCATTAAAAATACCTAAACCAAGTGCTAACCAGGTTGTGTCCTCTGATACTCTAACAGTCCTGAGCAGCAGTGTCAAAATCTGCTACAGACTGTGCACCACACCATCCTCCCTGCCCCCCACCACTATAGTAGGCCCTCAGGTTGCACAATCCAGAGGTGTCTTTCACAACTGGAGTTGTGCAGCCTGGAGGCCCTGCTCACTCAGTTATTCTCTGTGAAAAGGAACCTCTTAAAGTACATGCCTTTTTAGAGTAGATGTCAGCAAAACATGCGGAATGAACCACAAAATGTCACAATGAAATGTGCAAATCACATGGAAAGTGAATATCATCCGCTGTGCTCTTCTCTGTGTATTGACTTCACATCTGTTAGGCTCAGAAAGCAGGAAGAACTAGGACTTGAAAGAAAATCCCATTAGTATTCTCAGGGCCAAAAATCCCTGGAAAGGATTAGGTACAGAGACCAGGTAAACCTTGATGAATGTTGTCTCTTCTCAAGCAAGTTGACAAAACATTCAAGCTGGAAGGAGCCTAGGAAATATTTTTCTCTATCTCTCTCATTTTACAGATAGGGAGACTGAAAGCCAAAGATAGGATCTGATTCCCAGCCACTAGGTTGGTGATGGCAGAGTTGAGACTTCCAGTCCAGCCCAGGTCTTGTAACTCTCCAATATAGTGCTTTGTGCATAGCTCTAGGGTGATTTGGCTGGCAAGAACTTGAGGGTCTGCTTGGAAGGTGACCCTACTCCACCTTCTGGCTGCAGAAGAAGGGAAGAGCAATGCATACAGAAAGGAGGAACTGGCAGTGGGAGAACAGTGATGATTCAATCACGAGCCAAAATACCAAGTTATTAAAAATAGAGCTAACTTTTTCCCTTCTATTACCACCCAAACTTTCATAGACATCTCCAAGCTGTCTTTAGGAACTGAAAGTCAAGGGAAACAGAGGATGCTATTTTATTTTATTAGTTACCTCTCGTACTAATCTGATGATTAGTGATAGGAAGCAGAGAGATTAACATTGTAGGGATCCTGAGGAGGACCCACTGTCTGGTTTGTGTAACACTTCATTGTTTTGGTACTTTGACATGGCACCTGTCACTGGAAGCTCTTTTATGTGTAGTTCCCATTAGTGAAGAAAATGGGTTTGCAAAGGTGAACTGACTTTCCTAAGGTTGTAGAGCTACTGATTTCAGAGGTAAGACCTTGAACTTCTGTGCATTTTATTATTCTTTCTGTGGATATGCAAATCATATTTTATATATATGCACACACACACATTTAAGGGAGACATCAGTGTGGGGAGGCAAATTTTGAGTGGTGGACAGAACTGGGTTATTGCACCCATCGACAGATATAGGCTTACTAGCTGTGTGACTGACCAGTCACTCAGCTTTCCTGGGCTTTAGTTTTCTCATCTGCAAAATAATAACATAAATATCTGCCTCATGTACTAATATAAGAATTAAGTGGTCATCCTTACATTAAATAAAATGATTTACATGTAGCAAATGTTCAAGAAGTGTTATGATTTGTTCTCTGCATTGATAATCAAAATATTGAAGAGTAACAAAAATAAAAGATCTATAACTGTTAAGTATACAAGATATTAACAGAAATACCTAACCATGATTGAAGTATGACCTATGATCAGACTTCTCTTTGGCATAATTATTTGTTTGCCTCCTTTTTTGATTTTTCAGATATTCCTATTGGCATACAATAGATAGAAATGGCTCTTTAATCTTCCCCAACCTCCTTATTTATCTAGAATTAGAAATCCTTTTGGTAAAACTTTGCCTATACTAATTTTGATATGCTAAGTGGGTATGTGTATGGTTCTAAAGAGAATAGTTGAAAAGAATAAAGATTATAGATAGGACTTTATTCTAAGGGTACAGACTTTGGGAAACACTTATGTCAACCATGGTCTTAAGTTTTAGATATGGGACATAGAGATCAAACATAAATTCTACTTAAGATAAGGATATCTCTTATGGCTTGCAACCACAGAAATGATCATAAGTGGAAGAATTTAATACATTGCCAAGAATGAATATAATGAATTGGAACAAAGTTAGTAGTAGAAGACCTTTTGGCATGTCTTCCCAGCCCCTCTTCTGGGAACTGTTCACCTACCAAAATGGGTGGACTCTTGTAGCTATTTTTGTACTGACCAATAGTTACTTTACTGGTCATAGCTGATTGGAGCAGAGATAGACACTTGACCCAATTTGGGCCAATGAGATTCTCTGCTAGGAGTTTGGACCTAGTATGGTCATCAGTTACTTGGGGGTCTTTATGCTAGGAAGCAGTATGATTCTAGGGCTGTGCCAGTAATGTCTCACCATGTGCAAAAGGTATGAAAAGAGAGAAAAATAAAGTAGGCACATGGAGGGAAGTAGAGGCAAGGAGCCCTAGTATCATAGAAAGATTTGCAATAGCTCCCTTTGTTCTTACTGATTCTACAGGCTCTGATTTCCTGTTTCCTAGAGACGAGGGTTGTTGGTTGTCGAGTTCTCTGTGGTACACATGGGTCCTTCCAACAAATTCTAACTTTCACACATCAGAGTCCATCACTTGTATCAAAGATCTTTTTAATGAGATAGGGTTTATGATGATTTAGTGGTAACAGTTATTATTCACCCACTCTGTATTAGAAATGTCTTATTGGGAAGGATGAATTTCTCATGCAGCCATCTGAGGAAGCAGGGCCTCAGCCAGAACAGAGGTACAACAATCTCTTTATTCAAGTTCACCCACTGTGTATTTCTGTTTTTCCCTCCATGTATGTGTATTCTCTCCAACTAAACTAGAACCTTCTTCTGGAAGATGACTCTTCCCACTCATCTTGTCATCCCCTGTAGCACCTGCACTGTGATTTTATTGAATTTGATGATGGTGTTTATGTAAAAAGAAATTAAAACAGAAACTTTCTACTTCAATAATTTTCCATTTGGACAAAACTTCTTTTGCTTCAATTTAGGAAATAATCACATTTCTTTCTCTTGTTGTAACCAATCTCTCTTTGCAGCTTTGTGTCAATGAGGAGATAGGTTTATTTAGCCAGTAATTTCCACTGCAGAAAATCTTGGGCCCAGATTGCCCTGCAAAAGCAATATGTTCTGTTTTATTTTTATATTACATTATATTTATTTTAATTGCATTCTCCATCTGGTCAAAGATGGCATTAGGCACCGTAAATGGAGAAAAGAAACAAAGAGATATCTAACTATGATAATAACTGGGACTATTATTTTAAAAATCATCTAGTCGCACTAGAACCTCCAGGCATGAAGCAAATTCCACAGCCCTCATAGGAGAGCGCTCTAGAAGGGCTGTAGAGAGGAAGAAAGATGAAGAGAAATGGACCAGATCATGACTTGCCATGTCCCCTCTGCAGCCCTCAGTGGACTCTTGTACCCAGCCCAGGCCTGGAATCAGTTCTAGGACAGCATAGGGCACAGAATGAAATGATACATGTAACTCCTAAGCTGTCTTGAGCACTTTTACTATTTCCAAAGTAGTTGCAGAAGGACATTAATGCACAGTTTCAATCAAATGTTTTATTAATAAACTTTCAAAGAGACCCCCACGGGAGAGGTCATTTTCTTCTCATTTCAGGGAGATGTTTCTGCAAAGCTCCACTAACAATTGGAGGTCTTCCAAATGAAGCTGATGTTATTTCAATGGCTTAGTGTACCAGAAACCAGATCCTAAAATCAGATGCCTGCAGTGGAAGGCTAGGCACTCAGCATTCAGGCCAGGGTGCTTTATGAAGGGTTATCAGGGATGCTGAATCGTCTGTTCCGGCTTTTAAATCTGAACAAATTATGAGACTTAAGAGGAGAGTTTACACATGAAAGTTTGCCAAAAACAAGTGGGTGGTGACATTCCCCGACTGTAATCTATTCCTCCTCCCACTTGCTGCAGTCTGTCACTTAGGATAGTTTATGTTTCAAAAAACAAAAACCCATTTGAAACTAGCTTAAGCAAATAATGGAATTTGTTGATTCACATACTGACGGCTTCAAGGTATTTGGCTTCAGGTATGGTTTGAGGCAGAGATTCACCATATTCTCAGGGGCCCCATGGATTTGAGAGGCTTTCATCCACTTTGGGTGTCAGATCTTTTCTTCAGGCTGGTCTCAGGCTGAGGTTCCAGAAATGGTTGTATGGCTCCAAACATCATATCCATTCCCATGCTGATCAGAAGACAAGAAAGCATTTTTCCTTAGTTTTTACTAAGAGCTAGGAAGCATTTTCCCCCTGAAACTTCAGGGTCTTCTTGCCTTTTATTGGTTCAAATTAGATTATGTGCTCATTGTGAGGCCTGGGAAGGGGTAGATGGACTTTGCAGATCAGCTTTTGTCAATCAGAGGTCACCCCGGAACAAAGTCAGATCACTCCTATTGGGAGTGGGGCTTTTCCCCAAAGGAAATCTGGGGTGCTGTCATGATGAAAGAGGGAGAAATGGACATAGGCAATAAAATCCCAGGTATCCACCACAATATGCAGAACCATGATGGGCACCACCACCCACCCCTGCCCTAATGGGACCCTTTCATATAACAGCTTCTACTCTTGATACTAATTTCAACATATTTTACAGGATAATAAAAAGATAAATATAATAGAAAAGCATAGAAAAGGACCACTGGGATCCATCAAGTGCATTTTCTCCTGAGTGGTCTGAGAGGACCAGTCTTTGAAGTGGCATGCTGGAAGAAGGAAGATGATGGAATAGTTAGAATGAAGAAAGCTGTGGTAGGCATGCCCGGCACCCCACCCTCATTCTTTTCATCAGGCTACAGGGCCCTTCCCCAGCCACTGGAAGGCTGCTGGGGAGTTGCTAGTAACTGACCGCACTGCCTTGCTTACCTCCCTTCCTGTCCCCTAGTCAGTTATTGACTGAAAAGGCACAAAAATCCAGCCCCCTTCCCTCGAGCTGAGGCTGATCTGTGGTGCATTTGTCTTCCCTCCTGGGCCTCAAGCCAAGTCTAGACTTCACCTGAAACCACCTCCTGGCTCAACCCTTTCCCTTCCTTTTGGTCCCTTCACTCCTGTTCAGCCATTTCCTGAAAAGCACCCCCTCAATAAATCAGATCACCTGAATCTCTGCCTCAGGCTCTGGTTCTAGAGAACCCAACTTTAAACAGAGGCTCCTTGGTATAAAGAAAGAAAAATCAAAACATAAGCTAACAAATAAGTGGAATAGAGGTCACAGCCTTCGTTCAAGGTGGATTTGATGAGTAGTGGATTATAAGAATCGGAAGATCCTTCAATTCAATAGGACTCTGTGGTTTCCCACTAACAGACAGCCCTCTGAAGTGACTGAATGCAAAAAGATGATGTGTTTCAAAGAATTAGGGTGGAGGCTGTGTGTGGTAGCTCACACCTATAATCCCAGCACTCTGGGAGGCCAAGGCAGGCAGATTGCCTGAGATTGGGAGTTCAAGACCAGCCTGGCCAACATAGTGAAACCCCATCTCTACTAAAAATACAAAAATTAGCTGGATGTGTTTGTGTATGCCTGTAATCCCAGTTACTCGGGATGCTGAGGCACAAGAATCGCTTGAACCCAGGAGGTGGAGTTTGCAGTGAGCCAAGATCATGCCACTGTACTCCAGCCTAGACAACAGAATAAGGCTGTCTCAAAAAAAAAAAAAAAAAAAAAAAATAAGAGGTTGCCACAGAGACCTATGGGCTGTAGGCCAGGCCAGCCACAGTAGAAGGTCATCCACATTCTCCTCCTCTCTGTCACCTCTGCACCTGCTTCACTGTTTTCTTCTCTACCCGCTAAGTCCCGTGGAGGAAACACAGTCATGATAAAGCTCTGAATATTTCACTATCTTCTCTTGGGAGATTGAAGTGGACTCCATCGTCCCACTTTTCGGTTCCAGTAGAAGGAATTTTTATTGGTTCCCTGTGTCAAATAAGCCCTGGACCAATCTATCTTAGCCAGTGTAGGGTAAATGCACCTGAGAGCTGTGAGTTAATCACAGCCTTAGAATGACCCTGGATAGCAGGCACATCTGGAAGTGTGCTCCAAGCTAGGGAATTAGAGACTGGCCAACCTGGAGATCGTTCCCTGTCTATAAGAAACATCTGAGCCCCAGACTCATACTGGGAACACAGGCTTTATGGGGATTGTGGCCCTGAGTTTTGGGTTAAATGAAGGTTGCCAGTGGAGGTCGTTTAGGGGAGGGTGTTAAGTGAAAATGCTATATAAACTGCATGCTGTTTGCAAATGGTTGCCCACTGGGCCATACGGATATCTTGTCCAGCACCAATCGCTGTAGGTAAGGCAGGTATCCTGTCCAGCTCAATCACTGCCACTGGATTCTCTCCGCTGTATGTAAGCCTGTAATAGAAACCTGTCTTGTTTGCTGATTCTGAGTCTCTTCTTTATCCTCTTGAATGTGCCGCCTTCCTCATTGAGCTAAATAGGAGTTTGGCACAGCAGCCGGGAGCAAAGGTTTGGGGCAGATGCAGCATTGCACAAACACACCCGAGAAGCCTACTTTTAGGGCCATATGAAAGCGAAAGACAGTTCTCCAAGAAAGGCTATCGGCAGGTAACACTGCGGGTGCCCACTATACTAGTGAAAGTAACATGCCCAGGGGAATGTCGCTTTACGAATTCTACCACCCTGAAAGTGATCTCTATCTTTGCCCAAGTCAAAACAGTTATTGATGAGGGCAGCATACTGATTAGATTCAGGGGACACTTCAAATGGGGAGGAATAGCTAATATGTGAGGTGACAGAAAAAGAACGCTGAAAATTTGGTAGGCTTTCCTAGTGCCCAAAAACAATAATATTATATACAATGAGATAAAGACTCTTTAATTAGGTTATCAATTGGCTTGGCAATAACAGCAGAGAAGAGCCCTGATTTGACAGTGATTCATTTTTAAAAATCTCAGAATTTTAGTTTACCATGAGCTGGTTGTGGCATGACTTGGCTTTAAATAAAGGATTTGCTATCCCAAGCTGCATTTACAAGTACAGTATCCAGATCGGATCAGAGTAGGGAGCAGGGAGTGTGGGAGAAGGTGGCTCCCTCTGTGATCTGCGCTTATTAGACCAAAGGTGCATTCAGCTCTAGGCACCATATTAAAGGCCTCAGAGATCTGAACTCAGGAATAAAGGAATGCATATTTGTTTAGCACCTACTAATTACTAGATACTACAGAGAGATTTTAAAACACAGCCCCCAGGTTAGATGAGTTGTCTAGAAATTCAATTTTATGAAAAATGAAACTGTGACTGTTTTTCTGAGAGGAGAAAAGACCTCTAGAAGGAACAGGATAGCTGTGTTCAGATATATGAAAAGTTGTCATGTGGAGGAAAGAATAAGACTGGTCCGTGCTGTTCAAGAATGTAAAAGAAGCACACCAAATGTCTAATAGAGAGAAGCTAAGGCAGATTTATGCTGAATAAGAAAGAGTTTGCTAGCAATTAGAGATGTTCAGTGTGATGAAACTGGTTTGTTACCAAGTGATGAGTCTATGCTGCCTCTGGAAGTGTCCAAGAAGAGACAGAAGGTTAACAACCATCATACTAGCTTGCTATATGCCGTGTTCCATGATACGTGCTTTATATACACTATCTCAAATGCTCACAATAATCTGGCAAGGCAGAAAAAAATACTGGCAGTATTTTACAAATGAGGGACCTGAGGTCTAGAGGGGTTACATCACTTGCTTAAGAGCTCATTACTTGTAAGTGGCACAGCCTGAATTCAAACCCATGTCTTTCTAGTTTCAAAGTAGTGATATAGCCAAGTAAATTCCTGCCTTAGCAGGTATATTAGTCTGTTCTCATGCTACTAATAAAGACATACCGGAGACTGGGTAATTTATAAAGGAAAGAGGATTAATTGACTCACAGTTCCACATGGCTGGGGAGGCTTCACAATCGTGCTGGAAGGCGAGGAGGAGCAAAGTCACATCTTACATGGCTGCAGGAAAGAGCATGTGCAGGGGAACTGCCCTTTATAAAACCATCAGATCTCATGAGACTTATTCACTATCATGAGAACAGCACGGGAAAGACCCACCCCCATGATTCAATTACCTCTCACCAGGTCTCTCCCACCACACATAAGAATTATGGGAGCTACAATTCAAGATGAGATCTGGGGGGAGACCCACAGCCAAACCACATAAGAAGGAGGCTGGAGAAGACAAATATTAAGGATTAGTATACTAATATTACTGGTTTACTGAGCCTCAATTTCTGCCCAGTAAAATCTCTGTATGGGTATAATTCTAAGTATATTTTTGGAAGAACAAACAAGATATTCTCCCTCTATGAAGTCAGAGTAAAGGAAAATAGATGCATCAGTAAGGATCTGCTAAATTGCAGAAATAAACAATCCTTGACTCTCAATGGCGTAACCCAATACTTCCTGCAGGGGTTGGCAGGGGAGTCTTCCCACCATAGTCAGGGAGCCTGGCTGGTAGAGGCTTTATCTCACCAAGTACTTACCTGATCACAGCAGCTGCAGACAGAAAGCATCTCAAACTATGCATTGGCTCTTAACACTTCTGCCTGGAGGTGATGCACAACCCTTCCGCTCACATTTCTTTGGACAACACCTGGTCACACCTAACTTCAAAGAAGCTGAAGAAGTACAATCAAATCATGAGACCAGAAATGGAAAGCCATACAGATTTGAGGCTACTTTAGTGATTTCCACAATCAAATTTTGATAACAGTCAATATTGAATTGATATTTAAATTATAACTATGATCATTAAGAATTTTTGAAGGAAAGGTTGGCAGAAAGATAGTGTGGAATGCATGCCCTGAACATGTGGGGAATAATAAATTAGGTCTCATGATACCAAATCTTTTGAAGACAAGTCATGTTAGTGGTTTCCATTTTGTGTCGTGAAATGTCCCAGACACTTTTATAACAGGTAAGGGGTGAGGCTTCAGGCTCCTCTTCTTTTATCTCCTCAACTTCGTTCATCTGTTTTATTTGGTGTGTGCGGTCCATGTTAGTGTGTGTGGGTGTTTTTGATGAATTTTGGTTTCTCAGCACCCATTTCTCTCTTCTAACAGCTCCCAAATTTCCATTTGAAGAATTACACCCTTCATATTGTATAAAGCTTCAAGATGTCCTGATTACCAGCCACACAGGCTATTGGCTTCTATGAGAAGCCATCCAGGTACAGCCAAACATGTGACCCCAGCTTAATCAGATTCTCTCCCCTTGGATTTTTACCCTCAGACCAGTGACTACAATGGCAAAAGAAATGGTGAAAGTTCATTCATTCCCCCTTTGGAGCTCAGTATTAAATTATTTTCCAAGATATGGCTTATGTTTGAGCCCCAATCTAAGGAATCAAGCATTTGCCTGATGCTCAATTATCTGAATCCAGATAGTTCCTATTGACTATCTGGCAGGAGTGTTATATCATTAGCTGTATTTAAACTCATAAATATCAGCCATAAAGATTGAGGAGGTGGCGCCAGTGCGATACAAGTTATTCATGGAAAATGGTGTCACTGTTGTGCAGAAAGGGCGCAACTCTAAAAAGTACCTTATTCAAAGTCAGTGTGTGAGACGATGTTCTTTCTCTTTATCACAGGGAGAATTACCTGTATATTCAAAGTCTCATGCTTACATCCTCCCTTTAAACATGTGCAAGCATTAGTATCTTCCAAGTGAATTTCCTTATGCTTTGGTTAGCTCATTAATTTCTCTTGCCTACAATCAAATAACCCTAAATGTATAAAGTTTTATCAAGATATGTTTTTGTTTTCTTGTTTGTTTTCTTGCAAAGAGTTCCATGCTAAAATATTAAAGTTTGGACCAAATGATTTTAGGTGTTGCTCCTAGTCTTATGCTTTTAAGCTTAAAAAACAACAGAAGAAAATGCTTTTTGCATATCTGGCAGCTGACTCAATGCAAATGTTACCACCAGCAGGAACCACAAAGAAACCTAGGTCAGTAATATGATCATGCAAAAGATGTCTCAATATCTTTCCCACCAATCTTTTTGCAGTGGCTTATGAAGTTTAACTCTTTCTTAATATCTAAACACTTAAGAGCTGCAGGCTTGCTGCATGTTCTGGAGCTGTGTGATATGGGTTTCCCTTGTAAACCTCACTGTGTACTTTTCTCTGTGATGAAGAATAGAAGCGTTATGTACTTACTGACTTTGAATGAGGTGGTTTTTAGGGTTGCACCTTTTCTGCACAACAATAACACCATTTTCGATCAATAATTTGTATCATCCTGGTACCACCTCTACAGTCTTCCTGGCTGATATTCCTGAGTTTAAATATGGCTAATGATATAACATTCCTGCCAGATGGCCAATAGGAAATACCTGGATTTAAATATTTGGGCATCAGGCAAACACTTGATTCCTTAGATTGGGACTCAAACAAAAAGCTATCTTTGGAAAACAATTTAATACAGGAATCATAAACATCATAATGAGATGAGAATAGACCATGCATTCTTCTCACTAGAATGGGTAGTTTGTATCTCATTAGGACTGCTGCATGTCTCAGAGTTCTAGCTGTGTGTTCTGTTTGGGATTTCTGTTATTATATAGGTTGCAGAGAGTTAACATGCATTTTCTCTGTGATCTATCCAATATCTGCTTATTTTGTTTACATCACCATAATGTTTACAGGTAATCTTGAAGATTTCATTGCCTCTAGGGAAGGTACTGCCTCTCACCTCTTGTACATTACTTTTCTGTGGGAATCTGAACATTCTGTGTCTTGCACTGCCCAGAGGGGTCTACATTCCACTCCTGCTTTCTGCTGAGTCCCCACGTTGAAAGCCCACCTGCTTCAGTAATTTTCCAGTATCCCCCTTCCTGTCCCCCTCCCTTGATTATTGATGAGCTTTCTTGAGCTGCCATCACCCCATTAAATAACCCAGTTCTGCGCTTAGCAAATGATTTCCCACCCTCTGCAAAATAGGCACTTCTCCCTGCTTACCCAGAAAGCAGTCTGGTCTCTGCTAGGAAGGCCTGGCCTCTTGGCAGAGGGCCATCAAAAGAACATCAACCCAGCAGTGAAAACCAGTGTTTTTGTGTGTAAATGTTTCGTTTGTCTGCTTTGTTTTCTAGCTTTAAAAACATCACTTGGCCATCAAAAAAGCAGGCATATTTTGAGTGCTATCAGTAAGGCATAGAAACACTACTTCTGTGCATTCTTAACATGGATCATTCTTAGAATTAGGTAAGAGAGTTGAATAAAGAGAGTTTTGCAGAAGAAAGGATTTTCAGAGAATATAGAACAAAGTTCCAGTGGAAGAGAGTTGAGGAAATCAGAAAGCAACTAGTTTTCTAAATTAAAGGGAAACCACATATAGACTCTGGATGAGTTCAAAGGCATTTAAAGGCTGGGCTTTTGTTCTTTAAGCATCATTTTCATTTGCACAGATTTCCAAAGCAATTCACCTGGCTGATTTTACTCTTCTGTCATCCATATGGAGGCCTCTGGCTAAGACCAAGGAGCTATAAACAAAAAAATACAAATAAGAACGGTATAAACAGAAGTCAGGCTTCCAAGCCAGGAATGTGTCTAGTAAATGATGTGACAATACTAAGGGGTCATTGTAGCACTTCTTGCTCTGATCTTATTGGGCTCTTTCATTTCTGTAAATGTGCCTGCGTAAACCAGCACCCCAGCCAACAGCCTCTTGCAGGGGAAAGACACCTGCCTAGCCTCCCTCTTATTCCTCCATCGCTTAGTCTGTCCCAAGATGTCACTGTCAGGTATTGGGAATTACAGAGTTCATCTGCCCTGTCTGTGAATGGACTCCATGTGTACATCTCTTATGTGTGTTTCACATGCATGCTCTGGTCAACAGCCAGTGTTCTTTTTCTCCCTGCACCTCCCATCACCATCATCCACACGTGGCCATTCCTCTCACTGCCTGGTATCTGGGGCCAGCCTTACCTCTCAGGGGAGAGACTGATTTGCTTTGCTCTTCACCCTGAACAAGGAGACCTTTCATTTAAAAAGGGAAGATGCTTTATTTCCCTGTGAATTAGAATAATGAAACATTTCTTGTAAACCTGGGAATTAAAATGCAGACAATACGAGTCCTTCAGTTTCTTTTATTGGTCTTCAGAGGTGAACCTGGGAGCAGTTGTAAATATGCATCAGGGTAGCTCCTGGTCTGATGGTATTGAAACTCCACTCACAGCAATGCTAAGTGTCATTGCCTGATTCGTCTCAAAGAGCTCCCTCTCACTTCTCCCCACCCTCTACCTCACTTCCAGCTCCCTACCCTGGTTACAGTGACTTTGAAACTAGTAAGAAGCATTTTGAGGTGACACTCGAGTAGCTGTGTGGTTTGGAATGCATTATAATGTTATGTCTCAATTACAATATTCTTTGGTTGATACAGAAGGCAGGCACAGCCAGGATCCAGCCTTAGGGCGCACTGCCACCTCCTGGAAAACCCTCTGTGTGCGGCGCCTGCTATCATCCTTCCTCCAGTGCCACCAACCAGAAAAAAAAGCACTTGCTCATGGCCTTCTGTCTTTAGAACCCAAGATCTGGGCACACCTAGCCATCTTCTGCCCCTTCAAAGTGGAATGCACTAATTCCTGAAGGGAACGAAAAGGTATTGCATTGCCTTTTTTTTTTTTTTTTTTTTTTTTTTTTTTGAGATGGAATCTCGCTCTGCAGACCAGACTGGAGTGGTGCAGTGGCATGATCTCGGCTTATTGCATGTTAGGTGAGACGTTGTCTCACTCTGTCACGAGGCTGGAGTGCAGTGGCTGCCATCTCAGCTCACTGCAACCTCTGCCTCCCTGATTCAAGCAATTCTACTGCCTGAGCTTCCTGAGTAGCTGGGATTACAGGCACACACCACCATACCTGGCTAATTTTTTATATTTTTGGTAGCGATGGGGTTTCACCACGTTGGCCAGGCTGTTCTCCAATTCCTGACCTCAGATGATCTGCCCGCCTCAGCCTCCCAAAGTGCTGGGAGTACAGGCATGAGCCACCATGCCCGGTTGCATTGTCATCTTAATTAAAAATAAGTAACTAGGTTGGGAAGGCCACTGGTGCAGAGATCTGTGATCATTACTCTCACCTTCTGCTCCTGAGGCTGGTAACAGATGCTGCTTACTGTAAATGAGTGCCTGGCACTAGTAGGATCCTGCCCTCGGGATCTCTGGAAGAAATGCCCACATTATTTACACCATTATGCCTATTGTTCGATTATTGGAACACTAAGCATATGGAAGTTATTTATATTGCACTTCTCAAGGTCATCGCCAAGGTCTGATTGCAAAAATTCAAAAAATTGCAACCTGAGGTATAAATGGGCTAAGGACTTGGCCAAGGACTTGGGGCAGCGGTCACACGTATGGTCAGAGTGGAGGAATCCCTGAGTTCTTCAGCCCTATTGCTATGTGGTGATTGTTTGAGATCCCACCTTACCAGCATATTGGGATCACTAATGAGATATTTTTGGAAAATACCAAAGACATAGAAAAGCACCTATAGGTTTCCATTTAGACTCACAGCAAATGAAAACCGGCGCACACAACTGTATCTTTGAGGCATACCCTTCCCTGCTGACTAGAGGAGGTTAGCTGTCAGGTTTTGGCTAGAAAAGCAAAAATACATTTGGGGAGATATCAGGCTCATCATCATGAAAAAGAATGGGATAATTGATTTCTCTATCAGCAGCTTTCCTTTAAAATAACAAAAATATGATTATCAGGCAAATAAGAACATAGTCTCATTAACTGAATTGATTGATTTAAATTAATTACCTGAATTGCTTAAGTTCAACTAGTATCCTTCTGAGTCAGTAGTTCTTATCTTTTGAAAGGGGGGTTACAGACTCTTGAAAAATATTTAAGAGTCTGTATGCTTCTTCCAGAAAAATGTATACACATTTTTTTCTATTATCTAATAATGTCTGTGAAACCTCATCACCACTGCCAAAGTAATCTTAACAGCACTTAATTAAAAATGCCTTTGTAGCTAGCTTTCTTTGCAAGCCTGGGTTAAAGTTTTGGGCATCTTGGTTAATTTGGGAGGAAAGGAGGGGCCACAGAAATATTTGCAATAAACCGATCCTTGGGTTGGGCACCAACAAGAAATGGCCAAGGATATTTCCACTTCTCTTCTGTTCCCTGGCCTTATACTGAAAGTAGATTTAAAGGTTCATGCTTTGAAAATCCTGGACCTTCAGAGGCACACATCTGAAAAGCTCAGATAACACCTTGCTTCAGCCCAGGCCCCAGGAAAACAAAGCTGAATCAGGGTTCTGCCGCACCTGTTTGGACATGCTCTTTGTCTTTACCCCTAGAGAGAAACCCTAATGAAAGTGATTTGGGAACATAGCCTTCCTTGTGGCAGGGGCATCAGACACCACATTTCCCGACAGTATCATGGTTGTAGTCCCATAGCACTCCCAGGGGACTCTAGATTTTAAAAAATAAAAATATGGGATGGCACAAAGTGAGATGAATTGCAGTAACTGCATTAAAATAGTGGTAAAATACTGACATTCAGCATTGATTCCAGGGTTACAGATTCTTTACCTTTGGATCCTGATTTTTAGACAAAGGCTCTTGTCTTCAGCTCCTTGTTTTCATCTTAATCAGCAGCTCCTGGAAGGAAGGCTTTTGTCTTCCCTTTGTAATCTGTTGGCAAAGGCCATGAGGTCGCATGGATGTTTTCTGATTTGAGTTTCCAAAAAAGTGGTCACCCATCAGCTTCTCTTCTTATCTGCCTGGGCCACTTCAGCAGGCCATTGGGAACTGTTTTTTTTCCTATCTGAAAATGATGGAAATGACAGTTTCATATGTATATGGTACTTTTTTTCTTTTGAAGTTTCGCTGAAGCACGTGTAGGTTAAGAGAATGAGCATAAACTCCTGGCACACAGTGATAGTAGTAACAGGTAAGTACCAATTGGTTCTTGTCCAAGCATTTGCTTTGCACTTCATATGCATTGTTTCACTTACTCTCGCCCCAAACCCTATTACATTATGATCCTTTCTTTCCAAGTTAGGAAATTGAAAGAAGATTCAGTCAGCTATTGATGCAATAATGCTGTGTAACAAGAACTGCAAATTCTCAGTGGCATACAACTAATTATAAGCGTTTATTTAGGTCACACATCTGTGAATTTATAGGAAGTTGGCCACATTAAGCTGGAGTCAGCTGGGGTGGCTCCATTACATGGTTCTTTCATTGCTCTTGGACCAGTGGGCTAGCTGGGGCACGTTCTTCCCATGGTGACAGTAGAGATGAAAGCAGGAAAGTAGAACACATGAGGACCACTTAAGTCTTAGGCTCAGAACTAGCACAGGGACACTTCCACCCATGCAAAATCAGTCAAAGCAAGCCACATGGGTGAGCCCAAAGTCAAGGAATGGGGAAATACACCCTGCTTAAGATGAAGCAGTGCCAAAAGTGGATGTAAAGAAGGGAAAAGAACTAGAACCCAGAATAGCTAAGGGGCAGGGTTGGAATTGAAGCAATGCTACTTGTCTTCAAGATCCAAGTTCTTAACTGCTATGTTATGTCACAGGGATTTAACAAAGGACCACTATTGTTAATTGAAAAATTCAGCTGGAATAATGTAGTCAAAGGAGAGTAGCAGAAGAAAGCTGTAAGAAGAAATGATGGAAGAATAAGAATTGGAACACAAGAGGAGGATGTAACTGTGAATTAGCTCACAATTGCCCAATATTTGCTATTTACAGAATGTTTGCTCACTATTTGAGAGTAAATGTCCCATTTCATCTTCCCAGAGTCTCTATTAGCATGTGTCAAATGTTTTGAGACTCAAAGTCAATTTTAAGTAGTGATTTGGGAGACGTGTCCCATTGTAATATTGTGTCTGACTTTAGACACTTCTCTCTTGGAAAGGGCATAGGGGCTAGCTCATCAGGGTTTGACCTCAAGAGGAACAGCTATTGTGCAAAGCCAACCTTCAAGAACCAGAGGAAGACAAACTAAGGAGAGGGGACAATGTCTTAAAATGACCTTTAAGGATTAATAAGATTGAAATAAAACAAAATAAGGCAATAAACAAATAATAACTGAACACATAAGAAACCTTTGCCTACCAGGGGACAGATAATCTACCTTCTGTAACTTTGATCCTTAACCTGGAGCACGATTGCTGGTGTCAGCCCCATATAATCTTGTGGGGTAATAATCAGGCATCCAAATGCCACCCTCCCCCAAGAAGCCAGTGAAAACTTAGAAAAAAAGTCATTGCAAAAGAGGGGGCCGACTCCCCAACTATCCAGTAACTTCCACTGGATTTATGACATTCGCCCCTTCTCTTTTGGAAGTGATTTATTAGGGTAATCTCAGACAGTGATCCTACTCTCCATCTCCTTTTTCTCCTAACTGAAATGCGATTTAAGGAGCTGTTGACAACCTGCTCTTTGCTCCTTACTGGACAGGTGAATGACTCTTGGCTGTGATTAAAAAAAAAAATGCCTTACACAGGGAAAAGAAGAGAGAGAGAGCTCATGGAAGACAGAAGTGACTATGGAAAGCCAAGGAAAAAGGCAATGACAGGGAGAGGGACAATAGAATGTTTTCACAAGAGGAAGGAGATAAGCCCTCTTTTCCTGGTGGCATCATTGAGGCTTGGGTCTAAGTGTAAGTTCAGGGGCCCAGCAGGCAGCTAAGACATAGGGGACTACTGTGATGTTTTGGAAAGAGTCATTCATCCATTCCTATTCCACTCTCCTGCCTCAGACTTCCATACCAAGTGTCTTTCTTGAGGAGCAAAGTCCTCTTCAGTGATGCCACTGTGAGACATCTTTACTGATCCCAGAATAACAGACTGCTGTGAAAGTGAAGCTAAAATAGGGAATACTGGAAATATTTGGTCACTGACAATCACATCAGAGTTCCCTTCCTATATTTGAGAATTTCCCATGAGATCTGGGGCTGTGGTAATAAAAATAGTCTTAACTTCTAAGCACTGAAGTTTACTGAGCACTTACATTGTGGTTAGACTAGGTGGTCTAGGGTGGACAAATCACTCTGCCGTGGAAAATCAACATCATTCAAAGCACTTTACAAACATTAACCTACTTAATTTCCCTAACAGCGGTATAAGGCAGGTCCACTTATTATCTGCATTTTATCAATGAGGCAATTGAGACACAAACATGTTCTGTGACTTGCCCCCGGTACACAGCCATGAAGTCACTGGGGGGAGCTTTACCTAGGCAATATGGCTTCAGAGTTTTGCTGTGAACACTTCCCTACGGTGTCTCTCACGTACCTGAATCCTGGGAATGGTTCATGAAAATAGGTTCATGAAAATGAAGATTTTGTGTAAGGACACAGAGACATGGTTGCTACAATTAAGTAGACACTGTGAGTAGAATGGACTTTGGCTTGGTCTGGGGGATCATGAACCTAATTTTGGATGTATGCTCAGTACACAGTTGAGAAATAAATGGTTTTATTTTGTTTTTGAGTATATGACACTCAGAATCTGCTAGAGTGAACTCTGAGACTTGTAGAAAGGTCCTGTGCTTTTTCTGAGATAGGGTACAGCTGTTGCTTTTTATCTGACCAGTGTCTACTCACTCTTCCTCCAACATAAGCAGACTGATTTTACTTCCTATCTCAATCTATGTGGTTTGGGAAGCTGGTCTTTGAGTGGACATGTAACCTGGGCTGGGGCAATAGTATATTCCAACTTCTTGACTCAAGGAGGCCTATTCAGTCCCTCTTTGGGAATTTTATTGGAACCATTACAAAAGAGAAACACTTTTTTCCGGGGTTGTGGAGGGGCTAGGATCTAGGACTAGAGCTGCAGGGGATGAGTGGGAGTACAGCAAGGCCAGGGCTTGTATTTATGCCCCCACATGGAAAGCACCTGCTTCAATAAAACCATCAGAAAAAAGTCTGATGCAAAAATAAAATATGGAAACTCATTAGACTCTAATAACATCTTTGGAATCCCTGGATTCTTGTATTCTTGAACTCCCTTCAGACCTTTTATTTAGATGAACCAATAAATTTGGGGACAGGAGCTAACATCAGATGCTTGACTTTCTAAGAAGTTAAGAGCCAGAGACAACCAGGTATTTCTTGACTGTGATTTAATTCCAGCCTCCTCTTCCCCACTCTGAGGGAGGGTGTGTTTAGGTTTAGCCCCTTCTCCATTGCTTCTGCTGCAAACCCCCGATTCTCAACTCTCCTCCCCAACTACCCCATCCTGCCTCAGAAAAGATGTTGAGATTATTTTTAATTACAAATGTATAATTAACTGGTATATCCATGGCTATTATCAGGATCTCAAATTAAAGATTGCATCTTGCACAGAATGCGGATCATTTAAGCCATCTTGGAAGTAAGTAGTCTTACTTCCAAGTTCTTCTCACGTTTCTAAGACAACTAGTGAACCCTTCCCTAGTTTGCTCCCATGCCCACCCCACTCAGGCTGAGTTAATGGCTCTTCTCAGTTAGTTGCTTGCACATGGTCTTCATTTTAGTACTTATCATTTTGTGAGGTGTTTGTTTACATTTTTGTATTTTGGACTAGGTGCTAAGATCCTTAAGGGCAGAAACTTTTGTCTTTTTTGTATTTTACTTCCTTTTACTCAAAAACTAAATCAAGATACCTCTGCTTACGTAGTGGTAGCTTTTCCTAATTATGAGTGGAATGCTCTAGTGCGTTCCCCAAAGAAACGGCATCAACATCGCCTGGGAATTTGTTAAATATGCGGATTCTCCACATTCCCTCCTTCCACCCGACTACTGAATCAGAAACTCTGATGGGGAGATGGGGCCCAGCAGTCCAGGTTTTAACAAGCCTTCCAGATGATTCTGATGCCCACTAACATTGGAGAATCCCTGCTCTAGCTTCTTGCCACTTGATGTGTGGTAGTCTGAGGACCAGCAATATCAGCATCAACTGGGAGCTTGTTAAACATACAGACTCTCATACTCTACCACTGATCTATCGATGTGGACAAGAATCTGTGTTTTAACAAGCTTTCCAGGTGATGTCTGTATGCTAAAGCTGTGCTACCTAAATTTTCAAGAGCATCAAATGACCTAGGGATTTTGATAAACGCAAGCACTGATGTAAGAAAATTTGAATTTCTAACAAGCTCTCATCTAAAACTAATGCTGTTGGTCAGGTATCACAATTTGAGTAGTAAGTGCTTCAGGACTGCAGGGAAATTGGGGGAGGAGGAGATCTTTAGACCCATTACCTAGCCTTCTCAAATCAGGCAGAGCAGTTCTATTTTATCTGACTTATATTTTAACCTTCAAGGTAAATTTTTATTTGAAATAAGAATTCTCCTGCAAAACAAATCTTTGAGGCAACAGCCTTTGAGAAAATAGTCAACCTTTAAAGTGATAGACTTGCAAACCTAATTATAAAGTAAATGTCATAGGGTGAATTAGCGTATGTGTAAGAAAAAAACTGATGGAGATTATAGTTTTTAATTTTCTTAAAACTTTTTCAAGTTTCCATACTGAATGAAGTTTGAAATATGAGATTGAAATGAAGGTTGCATGTGACTCAACACCTGATTATAAGATAGAAAACTCACCCTGAATTTCAACTGACACCTCAGCATGACAATTCTGCATTTCCTACTCCCTATCTGAAACCACATGGCTCCTCATTTTTCCATTCTGCTTCCCTTCTGGCTCCCGTAGATCTATAAGTCAATTTTCAGCATGATTATGCTTTCTCAGGCAGGGATGAAACAAAGATGATTGAAGACAAGTTCTCATGATCTTATAATACTTGAATCCTTCTGAATAGCTTCTCTGATTTCTGTCCCTTTGTGGGGAAAGAATGGAAATTTCTGTGGTGATCAACTCAACTTAGTTGTTATTTAATTCATGTGTGTATGAAATCACCTTTGCAAAAATCATAACAATGAGAAAATTATGACAGTGAAAAGGATCTCATCTAACCAACTCCATCTTGCCTTTAACCTCTGAAATGCCCTTGGTCATTTCTGGGCATAGGCCAAGCTAACTTGGGAAAAGTTTAGTTTATAGTTTAAATGATAATAGCTCTTCCCCAAACTAAACAACCTTTGTAAAACTTATGGAAGGCCACCATATTAGGAGGATAATAGGGGCCTGATTTATGCTAAGATGTAGGTCTGGTTAGATTACCAGACGTTATTTCGAAGGTCCCATGATTTGCAACTTCAGCAATTACTCCTGTAAATAACAATTCTATTGTAAAATTTAAGATTGGCCCTTTGAGCTGTCTTTTCAGGCTTTTGCATTTCTGATGATGCCTCTGGACTAGGACTCCTCTGTGGCCCCCACCCAGAAGCAGACTCAGCACATGGGGGCCATTTTCCATACCCCTATGATTGCATATCCAACCAATCAGAATTTCCCTGTCCTAGCCCCCTGCCTCCCAAACTATCCTTGGAAAACCCTAGCCTCCAAATCTTCTGGGAGGCTGGTTTGAGTAATAATGAAACTCACATCTCCCATTTAGCTGGCTCTATGTATATTAAGCTCTTTCTCCATTGCAATTCCCCTGTCTTGGTAAATGAGCTCTGTCTAGGCAGGGGGCAAATGAACCCACTGGGTGTTACATGCCCAGTGTAATATTTTCTGAACTGTTTTGCCTGACTTCTTCCCTCTAATTATTTCACCCTAGTTCATCCTTCCAGAGTAATCTTTACTTTTTACGCCCTCTGCCTCTTTACTCCTTTACTACCTCTGCTAGTACTCCCCATAGCCCATAGGGAGAATGTTTAGACTCTGGTCAGACATTCAGGCTCTTCAACCACCTGATCCTAGCCTGACCTTCCACTTCACCTTCTCAGGATCCTGTATCTAGTGAACTGGGTTTTCATGGGTTCAAACTCATAGTGTGAAGACACATTACTCTTTGCCTCCTTTGTGTCTCTGTGGTTGCTTTTGCACATCTATGTAAATAAAAAGGACTGTTCGTCTTTGTTTGGAAGCATCATTTTACAGCTGACTTTCACAAATGTATTTTTTTTTAATTCTCAGCAAATACATAATAAGAGCTCTGTAAGAAAGGAACATGTTGGCAGGATAAGAGTTAATACACTCACCATTAAATCTCTTTGGAGCTTTATTTTTTAATTATTTTAAATGAATAAATCCTGAGACAGAAATAAAAGTTCTTTTTCAGAATAGCTGAGAAAAGACTATGCAGTCTTGATTACAGTAGAGTGTGAAACTGTAATAAGTGGCTATTATTTTCTCATAAAGTCTTATAACACCAAATACTTTAAAATTTACAAGTCTATAAAGACTAATATTTTTTTACTGTGCCTTCAATAAGTAGTTCAACTAAAACTGCATGTTATCCTGAAATAAAAGTCTTATCTGGAATAAGACTCTTCATGTTCTAGAATGCTAAAATATTAAAAATAGAAACATTTCTGTTCGTACAATATTTGTAATCTCCAGGCATATTCTGAATATTTAATAATAGTAATACTTGTATTAAAGATTATTTTAGGAAATTAAAAAGTTATGATGCTTTGGTAATAATTCCAAAACTTTGACAATTACATTGGGTTCCCTAGAGACAGGTCCAGATGTGAGGATTCATGCATAAGTGATTTATTAAGGAGGTACTCCCAAGAGAAACTAGTAAGAGAGTGAGGAAGCAAGACAAAGAAAAGGAGGAAGCCAAGCAAGGATGCAACCTCAAGGCAAGCTCTTTGGAGAGTAACTTTAACCTTATCCTGCAGTATCTTTGGAACAAATTACACTTCCCACTGCAAGAGAACTGGGCTTTCATACCCTTGGACTCATCAGTTACCCTCTAGGCAGAGACTGGAGGTTTCTGGTCCTTTTTAAATCAAATCAAATTTAGCCTAAAGCCGCCTTCTTACATATTTTAAGTTCATCCTAAAGGTTTCTCTGTACATAGTGAACAATAATCTAAGTGGAGGTGTAAACAGACTGTAACCTACTCTTGTGCCAATCACGGAGTTTTGACCAATCAAAGGGGGGCAACTATTTAAACTGTGTTCAAATAAGGCAAATGCCAAGTTGTAACCAATTTGACTGTTACTGTACCTCACTTCCGTTTTCTATATGTCACTTTACTTTTTCTGTCTATAAATCTTCTTCTACCATGTGGCTGTGCCAGAGTCTCTCTGAGCCTACTCTAGCTTGGGAGTCTGCCTGATTCGTGAATCATTCCTTGCTCACTTAAAATCTGTTAAATTTAATTTGGCTAAGGATTTCCTTTTAACAGGTGTCACTGTCACACACTTCCAACTCTCTGTGGCTACAGGCAAAGTACATACAGTAGCCCAAGAGTGGACACTGGAAAAAGCCACGTATGTATGAGCCACTGAAGGCAAAAACACATCAAAGATGGAGAGGGGTGCAGAAGTTACCTGAAGGAGTTTGGCAAAGCACTGGCAGTATCCATTAGAGAGTACTTCTGACATCCTAAAACTGGAAAATTCCCATTTCAATAAAACTAATCAATCATTAAGATTGATTAGTTACCAGCCGGGTGCAGTGGCTCGCACGTGTAATCCCAGCACTTTGGGAGGCCAAGGTAGGAGGATTGTTTGAGGCCAGGAGTTCAAGACCAGCCTGAGCAGCATAGCTGTCTCTACAAAAAAATAAAAAATTAGCCAGGAGTGGTGGTACGCACCTATAGTCACAGCTACTCAGGAGGCTGAGGAGAGAGGATCACTTGAGCCCAACAGTTTGAGGCTACAGCGGACTATGACTGTGCTGCTGCACTCCAGCCTGGGGCAACAGAGTGAGACTCTGTTTCTAAAAACAAACAAACAAACAAACAACAGTGTGCCCATGAATGGGCATATTTCTTAACTTCTCTTTGTCTCAGTTTCTTCATCAAATAAATAAAAATATCTAACTCAAGATTCTTATGAGCATTGTCAGAGGTGTGTGAACCAGAGCAACTCCATCTTTAATAGGGTCTGGGTAAAATAAGGCTGAGACCTACTGGGCTGCATCCCCAGATGGTTAAGGCATTCTGAGTCACAGGGTGAGATTGGGGTCAGCACAAGATACAGGTCATAAAGACCTTGCTGATAAAACAGTTCTCAGTAAAGAAGCTGGCTGAAACCCACCAAAACCAAGATGGTGATGAGAGTGATTTCTGGTCCTCACTGCTACACTCTCATCAGCACCATGACAGTTTACAAATGCCATGGCAACATCAGGAAGTTACTCTATATAGTCTAAAAAGGGGAGGTATGAATAATCCACCCCTTGTTTAGCATATAATCAAGAAATAACCATAAAAATGGGCAACCAGCAACCCTCGAGGCTGCTCTGTCTGTGGAGCAGCCATTCTTTCATTCCTTCACTTTCCTAGTAAACTTGCTTTCACTATACTCTATGGACTTGCCCTAAATTCTTTCTTGTGTGAGATCCAGAAACCCTCTCTTGGGTTCTGGATCGGGACCTCTTTCCAGTAACATCTTCACACAAGAATACACATAAAATATTTCAATAGCTGCACATCATAAAATAAATTAATAATTATTAATTTTAGGTTTTAAAAAAAAACTCCTTTGTATTTGGTACTTCAATTTTATAGCCTTGGGCAGTGGGCTTTTCTTAGTGCCATAATCCATTTATACCAGATTCAAACTGTATACATAAAATATGAATATTACTGGGGTGATATAAAGAATGTATTTTTAATAACATATCAGGAGACTGATAAACTGCATAAGGAAGAGAAATAGGAGTTTGGTCATACATAGTGAAAACAAAAATATAACTCAATTTGACAGTGCTGTAAAAAAAACCTAAAGCTCGAAGCTTGTATATCATCTGTACTTATTATTTAGCATCATTTTAAACTCTGAATTCACCTGTAAGTCAAGATCTAGATCCTTTGTAAGAATAGTTATGAAAAAAAGCACTGATAGAGTTTGGTAGAAAGAAATAGCAAAAGAAAAGGCAGAATAGTCAAACTTGCTAAAAATAAAAGAGGAGGCATTAAAATACTTGGATTAGCACTGAGATAGTCTTAAATTGAACTATGTAAAATCACCAATACTTGAACTTTGTTGACCCAAGAAAGCAGCAATTTCATAGGATTCAACCTGACACGTAAAACCTATTGGAAGACAGACGTTTATGAGCCTCTTTTTCTCCTGCATGTCTGGCCAAGGATGCGAGGCCCTGACCACTTTTACCTGGGCCGTTTCTCAGTTTTATTTACAGAAAGCAAGCAACCGTGAGTGATGAGGACATGTCTTCTTCTGGGATGAAGATCAGGCCCACTTACTGCTTGCTGTAGAAGCTGCGAATTTCAAAGCTGAGTATTTCTCTCCAGTTGCATAACTCGCTGCATGTACACATGGCATCTGGGCTCTTTGCATCATCCTCTTGGAGCTTGGGGGAAGGGGGTACCCCTGTAAATATGCTGATGCTCATGCTGCTTCATGTACTGCGGGAAATAGTGTTCTTTGACTCTGACTGGGAGTTTCATGCCTTCTACTAACATATATGAAGCATTAAAAAGCTAACTTATTAGCTTTAAGGTAGGATAAAATCAAATTCGAGACCTAACCAAGCTACAAACAGGATACTCTCAAGATTGCATTAGTAGCATCAGCTGTGAAGTTTTCCCAAACAAATATCATTTTCCACCACAAAGCTGTAAACATTCTTAAGAAAGATCAGTGTGGTCATTCACCATCTTTCTATCCCTGTTCTTAGGATTCTTTCACAGGAATTTAAAAAATTCCAGAAGCAGTAAACAATGTGTTGTGTTTCCCAGTACCCTATTCCCCCAGAGACATGTGAAGCCCCTCAAGGAAGCTATGATCACATCCTGGAATCTGGAAAAATCCATGTGGGAGGTTTCAGGCAAGCTGATTGCGTTTCTATCTGTTCACTTCTGTCTTTATTTGCGCATGAGCTTCATCTCTAGACATGAATTAAATTTTGTAGATTAGAGCTCCCGTAGTACTCAGAGGTCTGAATTATTTTAAAAATAGCCTTGGAGACTAAAACACAGGCTGGATGGACACCGATAACTGGTGTCTCTAAGCACAGCTCCCCTGCTTTCTTCTTGAATATAGCATTGGGTGGTCACACTAGTTTTCTTTCCTTCTAGGCTGAGCCTTGATGAAACCAAACCATTTCCTCCTGACAATGCCACAATTGTGGAGTTGGCATTTTTATGTAAATAGCTGTTCTCTGATTCATTAAACCCTATTGCCCCTGACATTTTCCTTTCTGACCCTTATCAGCCGTATACTAGCAAAACATGAAGAAACAAAGAGAGGCAATAAAAGGGTTACAACCAAGAAGTGTATTGTGGCTGTGACCAACAAGGAAATTTGGCAATGGGTGACTGAACACCCAAGGATGCCCTGTCAGCCGATCACAACTACATTTATTCGAAGCCTGACAACTACTTAGCACCATTTCCAGGTGTCACGTAGAGATACATAGGAAATGACAGTCATGGCTGCTATTTTAACAGCACTTACAATTTAATAGATGAGATAGCACAATTAAATGCCCAGATATCTGTACACGTACAATGTGGGTCTTCCTCTCCTCTCTACTGACTTTTCATTTCTTTCATAGTATGTGTCACAGACTGCAATATTTAGTTTATTTATTTGTGTTCTTGCTTATTGCACTCCCCTAGAGCTGGGATTCACCTGGGATGAAACAGCATGTCCATTCCAATGATTTATGGCTGCTACTCCTGATCTCGCCCACTGGAATATAAATTTCAAATAGTCAGGGACCATATTTATCTTATTCACCATTATAACCCCAGAACCTATCAAAATGCACCTAGTAGATTCTCAAATTTTTTGAATGAATAAATAAGTAAATAAAACCAGCAACAGTTATCTAGAGAGATTGTAGAACTTATCCTCTGCATGCTGCTACTAACTTATTACCACGAAATTAAGAAAGCAAGAACCTGGTTCAAAAGCATAAGCAAAATTTTTGAGCAATATAGATGAGAAAAAAGTCCCTAGACCCCAGGGCAGAAGAACTATTCCTACCATTTTCCTTAGTGAATATTAAGATCATAAATCACAAAAATTAGTAGAGTACAAAAGGCCCTATAAGAATCTCATCATGTGACTTTTAATTAGATTCCAAGAGCAGTGGAGTTCCACTGGAACTCACAGGCTTCTCTATGTTTAAAGCTGAATAGAATAATAGCCATCTAGTTGCCTCGAATTGTAGCTGAGCTACCGACTATGAAGCTAAACCAGTAAAGCTCAAGCGTATGATATAAATGCCAGATAGAGTCATTTCCCTGATGGCCCCAGTTCTTCATTCACCACCTTCTGCTCTGCTCCACCCCTTGATGCAGAGCTCAGCCATGTGACTTCCTTTGGCAAATGGGATGTTAGCAAATAGGATGCAAGCAGAGGTTTGAAAAGTCCCTGCACATTGAGACTTGCTCTCCTGCTGCTTTTGCTCCTTCACTACCGCCATGAGTGCATGGTGCTAATGTGCTGGAGGAGAAATACATGGAGCACAACCCCAGTTTCTCATTGCAGCCGAGGCTAACCTAGACTAGCCTACAGTAGCCAACCCCCAGCATGGGTTCATCTGAGATCTACCAGCTGCCCTGAAACTGACCATGGATGCATACGCAAGCACAACCAAGATCACCACTTGGTTTTAGAGAGGTTTGGTTTGTAGCATTATTGTAGCAATCACTAATTAATATTAACTAGTTCCTCGTATAAGGAGTAAAGCTCAACTAACAGAAAAACAAAAATTAAAACGTGGACATGATTTTTCTTTATTGAAATAGGAAGTATTTTCAGTTAAATTATTTGGTTTCTCTACAACCATAGCACATGGTTCCTCCAGTCATACCCATGTCACTGGGGTTGAGCAGGCCTGGGCACAAGGCACTTAGAGAAGAGACATGCAGGACATCAGCAGGCCCAGCAGGACCATGGCAGGTGTCACCCTTCCACCACTGTCTGAGGGCCAGTGTTTTGCATACACATCATCCAGGACTGACAGCACAGCCTCCATGGTCTCATCACAGGTGGGCTGGATCTGATCTTCCGGCAGAACAAACCCATATGTTCCTGTGTCCCTCAGCTCAAACGTGTATGAGAAGGGGATCCCAATGTCTCGGGCCCAGTCTCTTGAAGACCCTGATGAGGAATCTACAGGTGAAAACATGAAGGCAGAGGTAGAAGTCGTACTTTGAAAAAACAGATTTCTATAGCCATTCCAAGAACTAAAGGTTCACTTAGTAAAATAAACTCTTTCAGGGTCCCAGAAATAGCTGTCTTCTTTTTCTCCTTGCTTGTAAGCTCTGTAGGGTGGGAACCACATCTTATTCAGTATCTCTGTCCCCCATCATACCTGGCACTGTGTCTGGCACATAGGGAGATTTGGCTAAAGTTTCTCAGCTGAGTCAATGACTTGGCAACCTAATATTGCCTGGAAAGAGTGAAGTGAGTCATATAAAGAAAAAAACAGAAACAAAATGACCCACAAGAAAAATATTGTACAAGTATTATTTAGAGGGGGGTTCAAGAAGGGTGGAGAAGGTAGAGGTTGGGGTCGGGAGAAACAGTGCACTCTCCTTTCAACCAAACTCTTGCCTTTAGATTTTTTTCTCCAGGGCTTTCTTAGCCTTATGGGTCCTCTGGGAACTGAATGGACTGACCAAAGGGCAGCGGACAATGTCCTTCCTGTTAACTCCTGTGCCTTCTGGCTTGCCAGCTCTTTTTAACTGAAGCCAGGGGAAGTTCTGGTCTGAGCCAGCACATTAATTCTTTTCCTTTTAGTTCATACCTTATCCCTAGAGAGTATAATTCTGGATTTGTACAGACTCTCTTTTATCCTTGGTCATTTTGATTTGTACAACTCCCTGTTGATCCCAGGAACTCTTCTGTTCCTCTCCTGCCTATCTTACCATCCAAAGTCTACTGACTTCTTTTGTGCCTTAGATACTATTGAAAAGGCAAAAAAAGATACTTACATAAAATATCTGCACTTGATCCAACTCTATAATTGGTTCCATACTTTGCTTTCAATGCATTTGCTGCCTTCTGTCCAACTTGAATCTGTAGGTGGGAAATGAAGAGACAGATATCTGGTGTTTAAAATAAATCCAACAATCCAAGCTTTTGCTGTTTTGTCCAGATTCATCTCCAGAGTTTTTGGGCCACCTTTCCAACTTCCCGTTGGATGTCTACACCTAGGTAGCCTGCTGGTACCTCAGATATAACACACTCAAATTCAATTTCACCATCTCTCCCACTAATAAGGCTGCTTTGACTTTCATATTTCTGGGCTTGCATGCTCTCCCAAACACACGTGTAGAAGTCTGCAGACATCTCTGATATTCCTTCTCTAAAACAGTTGCCAAGTTGCATTTCCAGTGCCATCATTCTATGTCACACTCATTATCTCTGAACTGGTCTGTTGCATCTTCTAACAGATTTCCCTTTCTCTCACCAATCCTTCTTCCAAGTGATCCCACCTGGCTTCCAGATGAAATTTTGCAGTGTACAGCTACGATCATGATCCCCTGGAAAAGTCTTCACTAACCCCTGGTTGCTCACTGAACTAAGTACAAACTTCTCAGCCTAGATTTTGAGATCCTCTCTAATATGACTCTAACCCACCTTCCCAACACTGTATTTTGTCATCCACTCTAGATGATAGTCAAAAACTCATTTTCCCTGTTGAAATTCTGCCCAGCCTCAAATGACTTTTTCAAGTGCCAACTTCTTTAAGAGGCCTTACCTGATCCCTCCAATTGAATTCTATCTCTCCCTGCTTTGAATCCCTATGGCCCTTTTTTCATACCTCTCTCTGACCGCCCCCCTTCCTTTTCATTATAGTGTTTGATTCTTATCTCTCATAGAATTTCAGAGCTGGAAGTCATACCCATCCCTACACCTACCACCACTTCACTTCCGCAGCCCCTTTCCTGAGATCAGTGTCACTAACTGAGGCCTAAGTCTACTGGCTGGGCTTAGTGACCTTCTGATGCATCTCACCTTGGTTCGCCAACAGACCCTCTAGGTATTCCCCAGCCTAGACATGTGTGTTCTACCCATCGGATGGTATATCCCACTGTTTCCCTTGACAGTCTCCCTTCCTGCCTGCACTGTGATCTGCCATAGCTTTGCCCCTCAGGGCTGCCTGACTGCGCTCCAGATGCACCAGCTCCCCGAATGCCTGACTAGGGAAGGGAGAGGCCTTGTTTTAGATTCTGTCTCTTTCTCCCAGCTTTGTATTGTCCAGCTGAACCCTGAGATGTTGCAGAGTAGTGCTTGTGTGGAGAGGGAACTGGCCCAGTGAAATTCAAAAGGAAGAATATTTCTGTTGGTAATAAGGCAATGGCAGTAAAGAGGTTGGGGGGATCATACTGGACAGTTGTGGGCAGCATTCTTAAGGCACTTGGGGCTTTCTATGTATGACTAAGATCAAAGAAAAACACTCAGTCAAACATACGTGAAAGCTCTTTGCCTTTTCTCCACTCACTACTGAGCATTCCATCTTTGGCCATTCTCCTTCTCCTCCCTCAATTCCTAAAAACGGATTCTGTGTCTGCCTCAGTTCCTGGGTTTGTGTTATCCAGAATTGGGATAATGGGTAGGAGAGGCTAAAAAAGCTGGTTTAGGCCGGACGCAGTGGCTCACGCCTGTAATCCCAGCTCTTTGGGAGGCCGAGGCAGGTGGATCACTAGGTCAAGATATCGAGACCATCCTGGTCAACATGGTGAAACCCTGTTTCTACTAAAAATACAAAACATTAGCTGGGCATGGTGGCACATGCCTGTAATCCCAGCTACTCAGGAGGCTGAGGCAGGAGAATTGCCTGAACCCAGGAGGCAGAGGTTGCGGTGAGCCGAGATCGCGCCATTACACTCCAGCCTGGGTAACAAGAGTGAAACTCCGTCTCAAAAAAAAAAAAAAAAAAAAAAAAAAGCTGGTTTAATAGTTTACACTGGGAAGAGGCACAAGAGCAGTCTGCTGGAGAGAGAAATTCTGGTAAGGAAATGAGAGTGAGTGGTGGGCAGGATTCAGGGTAGCAACTGTATGTGATGAAGTTGAGAGAAGGGGCCTGAGAAAAGTGTTGGGATTTACCAACTACCCTCCCTTCTGAAGTTCTTTAAGGTCTCTAGCAGAGCTATGAATTTCTTTTAATTATTTTAATTCTCGTGTGTGTGTGTATGTGTGTGTGTGTGTGCGTGCGTGTGTGTGTTTTAAATAGAACGCCATGCTAACTGGTCCATGTGGGGCCTTACCTTTCATTTGGAATAGGTGCATCAGACCCACCCTACACTTACTATCCAAATGGTTCCTTGCTTTTTTTTCTTTCCTGCAGCTCACCCTATACAACAATTTTTTTTTCCTCGTTGCCAGCCATCATTTATTTTATCTGATATCATTCCCTTCCCTCAAATCCTGGCTGTGGGGTAGGAAACAGTCTTCCCAGTTTATCCTTCTTTGTTGATAAAAGAACTTTTGAGTTCTATTTCAATAATTCCATGAGCAATTACTATGGGGAAGCAGACAGGAGTAAGAAATAGATATGAGAGGCATTCAGTTGTGATCCTCAGCTTAGCTATTTGGGCCTTCCTGAGAAGATAAAATGGAAATCCCCTAGACTTCTGAATTCAACTTCTGTCTCTGGAGGTGGAGCTCCTGATTGAACTTCTCTCTCCTTCTGATACTATATTGCAAGGCTATAATAGAGTCAGTTTCTCTGCTGCCGTTTTTTCTCAGCTTATGGGTACTTCTTAATAAAAATAATAAAAACTCCTTTGCCAATAGTACATAACATATGTTTTCTAAAAACCTCTGGCCTGCTTAACAACTCCTTCTCTGGGCCCAGAGAATTTCCTGTAAGCATGTATTCACAGGCAGGCACACATAATGGTTGAATAAAGCCCTGGCCTGATGGGGGTGGGGGCAACGGAGCTTGGGATGGAGCACAGAGGTTGATACAAAGAGAGTTCAAATGGAAAGAATGTAAGCATGTAAAACATTAGAATTCTTATAGCTATTCTAATTTCCAGAGCAGTTTAGGAAGAGGCTATATATAGTTATGTTTCTTCTACACATAGTGATTGCCAAGCTGTCTATCATGTAGTATAATATTTACCATGATTTCTATAAACTTTTTGTTTTGTAAATAATAGAGATTAATTACTGGTCTCTGCTGCTTGTAAATAGTACTAGAGATGGAAATCTCCTTAGAGCAGTAGGCTTGATTCTGTGTCTTTGTGTACTCTATTAAAGCTTGCCCCCAAGAACCTGAAAACACTGCTAAGTAGCTTCAATAAGGTAGACACATGGTGGTAAAATATTCACACTGTCTTTCTACTGCACAGGCTGGGAGATGACTGCTTATGTGAATCCTTCAGCACCTGGACTGTAAGAGATACAGAATTGAAGCCATCTTTCTCAATTTGACTTACAGGTTTCTGCATATAGTGCCATGGAGTTGCCAGTTATTTCCTTCTTAGAGTCACTGTCCAGCAGTGGTGGTGCCGTTGCCTGAGGCCCTTCCTGTTGTCTTTTTCCTTCTAGCCTCTGGCCACATAGCACAGGGCTCTAAGCAAGCAGCTATCTGCAGCACAAGATCCTTTAACCTTTTGTTACAAACTTTGCAAAATGGTCACATAGTATCTGTTTTCCTGAACTAAATAGAAATGAAGTACCCAAGAAAAATACTAGAATATACTAGCCTCCTTTTTCTGTTGGTGGAAGACCTCTTTCCATCAAAGATCTCTAATTACCTGTCTTTGGAGATTCATTTGTGTTTTTCACAGATCCCTTTAAGCAGAAAGTAGGAAATCTACAACAAATATCGGGGGGAAAAGGAGCATTCTGGGCTTCTTGATTGAGATGTCTGTTTCTGTAGATTTCTTTATTGAAGAATTAGAACTTCCAGGGCTCACAAATGAGAAGGAAATAGTGCATAGTTGACTGGGAATCTAGCTGATAATAGCTCCTAGAAGTTGCACATCCTTTCTGAGCAGAGAGAGGCAGTGTGAGGTGGTGAATGTGGCCAGCAGAGGATGATGAATGTGGCCTCTGGAGTCTAAAGGCATGAGTTCCAACCTGGGCCCAACCACTTTCTATCTATAGAGTTCTGAAGATAAAGTTAACTCAGGTTTCCATTTCTACACTACAAAGTGAAGGTAATATATTATCATGAGGGTCAAATGAGATAATAGCTGCAAATCTCTTTGTAAATTGTAGAGATCTAGGCAGATGTTAGTTATTTCCACATGTTACAAAATGATCATGTAATACAAATGTTCCTGGACAAAGAAAAGAAAAAATAATTGCAAGAAAGATCCTTGGGTATTATTGGATATTTTTGACTGTTGGGAGACCCTCTGCTGGGGGCTCCCTCCAACAGAGATCTATAGTAGTTTTTCTTTTAGTGTTCAGGCCTTGTGGGTCATGCTCCAGAGGGAGATGTGCAGGAGGTGTAACCTAACCAAGAGGTCATCAGGGCTCTGTGATATTAAGAAAAGAGCAAACTTAGCCCACTCCTTCTCAGCATTTGCATATAAAAAGGAGCATTTTTTTAAAAAAGATAAACAGAAAATAACAAGTGTTGGCAAGAATGTGGAGAAATCCTTATGTACTGTTGGTGGGAATATCAAGTGGTGCAGCCTCTATGGAAAACAGTATGGTGGTTCCCCAAAAAATTAAAAATAGAATTGCCATGTGACCAGCAATTACAAGCAGAGTCTTAAGAGAGATTTGCCCACCCATATTCACAATATTGTCATAATAGCCAAAAGTGGAAGTAACCCAAGTGTCTATTGACAGATAAATGGATGGGATGAACAAAATGTACTGTATACACATGACGGAATATTATTTGGCCTTAGAAAGGAAGAAAATTCAGACACATTCTACAACATGGGGAAACTTAAGGATAATATGTTTAATGAAAGCAAGTCATAAAAAGACAAATACTACATGATTTCCTTATGTGAGGTATCTAGAGTAGTCAAATTCAGAGAGATGAAAAGTAGAGTGGTGGTTGCAAGGGACTCATGTAGGAAGAAATGGAAAGTTGTTTAATGGGCATAGTTTCAATTTATGCAAGATGAAGAAGTTCCACTGATTGGCTGCATAACAATGTGAATATGCTTAACACTACTGAACTGTATACTTTAAAAATGGTTAAGATAGTAGATTTTGTTTATTTTGCTACAATTAAAAATGGGAAAAAATTAAACGGAAAACAAATATTACAATTAGCAATTCTAAATTTACCCTCTCTGACTTGTGTCTGTTGTCCTCTGGTTCACAAAAGGGCAAAGAGCCCAGTCCTTCTCAGTAATTCTGCCCAACAGTGCTTGGGTAAACACAGCTTCAGAGCAGGACCCGGATAAAACAGAATACAGTTTCCCTGCTCCAGCTTGCATTTCGCTGGCACTTCCCCTTACAAATAATCCTAGGCAAATACTGAAGGAAGAGTTTAGAAGAAAATAGAGCATTGTGTTTAGCAGAGAAGAGAGCAGATATTATTTAGCTGTGTTATTTTAGATATGCCATATTCCACTAACAGCTGGCAAGTTCTTGAAAGCACGGTTCAAAAGCTGTAATTGCTGAATGAAGCTTCAAGAGAATTTACAGAAATGAAAGTGCATTCCTGCAGATTATTAACATAATCATCTCATTTATATTATAGATGAATACCTAAGATGTCTCCCAACTTGACACTTTATGAAACAGGTAGTTAATTAATGTAGGTAAAGCAGCATTTAACCTGAAGCCTTCCCAGCAGGCTTCTGGCAAGGTGCAAAAGCAGGAAAAAGAATGTAAGGATAAGCAGAGAGAACAAAAGGGCGGCTGGAGCCAAAATCTTGGAAATGGAAATCAAAAAAAAGGAAGGCAGAGGTCTTGCTGAGATTTTTCTGGAGGCCTTGGTGCTGTGGACTCACCATTTCTGGGTGGTTACTTGATTTATTTTTGGTGTAGCCATAAGGTGTGAGAATTAACTGCCCATAAGAGTGGATGGTCAGGAAGCACAAAATATCATCCTTTTTGCTCTCTACAAAGCTGGCGACAGCTTTAGTCTCTGGTTCAGACAATGGCCCTGTCCCACAGAATGTTTCATCTTGGCAGTTTTTAGATGCGCCAATACCTAGAATATGAAAGAAACCACAAAGAAGGCTTCATGATCTCAGTTTGGAAATGACCAATGGCAAGGAATCATCCAGACTCAGGGCATCTGTGAGTAGAATCCGTGCTTCCCCTTGGTTCTCTGTGTTAGTCCTGGCTAAATTAGTCAACTTGGATAGTTGCTGAAGGATTACCAATCTAGAAGGAACTCAGAATGGCAGAAGGGATAACATTAGGATTTAGAAACAAACTCCATGCTTCCATGGCCGGGGAAAGAGGATGCAAAATCAAATGGCATTTTAGTAATCTTTTACTTGAACCTGTGGTGGGCCCTGAAACAAATGTCTGGAAAACAGTTCTTGGGTTCCTAGGTAAGGTTCTGACATAGTCTGTTTGATTTAAATCTCTCCTTCATGTCTTACTAGCTTGAGTCTCATTAGAGCATTTGGCAAGAACATAGTAATCTGTAATCCTCATGAAGAATAATAAGAATGATCAGTTGAGCACTTCTTACCTTCTGGGTACTGTGCCCAACACTTCCTATGTAGCATCCCATTTAATCCCCACGACAACCTACTGATAAGGTAGGGTTACTGTGACCCACATTTTACATAAAAGAAAACTAAAGCGGAGAGATGAAGCAATTTTTCAAGACCACACAGCTGCCAAGTCTCAATTTTAACCCTTCCCATCTGGTTAATGGCAACGTTCTCAGCCATTCCTCCTTATTTGCTTCCAATTCACTGGGCATATTGAGATTTGGAAAGATGAAAATGCCATAAGGAGAGAAAAATGTTTGCTTTGTTTACTGCCCACCCCCTGCTATGAAATCGTCTTCAAGGATAAGTCTCTGATATTTCTTTTCTTTATGATAATTCATATACTTAAAAACAAAGGGATGGATTTGAAATATATTCACACTGGTCTAGCTCTACTGTGTTCTTGTATAGCCAGTCTCACTTGAAGAGAGTCCTGTACTTGAATATTGATACCTCTTACTATGTAGATAATATTATCTTGTTAGAGGGAATAAAACTCATCAGGAAGCCCAGAAAGCTGTACCAGATTAGGTGTTTATTTTCGAAAATTACATATTTAGTAAGTCACCTCTTTTCTTCTAAGCTTTATTTATTTGTTCATAATTCATCTAAGCATGTACTTACTGCACCAAGATGCATTGAAATTTCGATTGAGATCCGTCCCAAAACATGTGCCATTGTTATGGGGTGAACGGGATTTCCTCCAAAGACGATCCTGTAGCAGAGGAACATAGGGACGTTGCTGTTCTAAGATTTCATAAATCACAGTGTTAGTGATGATAGGTGGTCCTTGAACATGAAAAATGTTTCCTAGGATGATCTGGAAGAACGTCCCTTTAACATTAGGCAGCTCGTGTGTGTAATTTTTAGTCTTGCAGATGGGATAGCAGCCCCCAATAATAGGAACATCTGTACAACCCAAAGTATGCATACATGTAAACAATTAAATTGGAGGAAGTAGTTTGGCCTTTTCTTCATGAGCAGATTAGCAGTGCCTGTGGACGTGAGCTGCTTACTCAGGGAATGTTTGTTTTGGAGTCATTTGTTATGTCCAAGTGATACAGGATGAAAAGGAAATAGCTTGACAGATGGAAAAAGGCTGTTCCAGGTGTGTCAGAGATGGTCTCTGCACATTTCTGGAAGCTGAAGACTGATGAGTGGAGATGCAAATAAAGACAAGTGTCATCAGAGAAGCTCAGAGGGAGGACTCGATTCATACACCAGTGCAGAAAGGCTGTTCCAGAGAAGGGGGCCCCTGAGTTCCTTAGGGGAGCAATGGGTAAGGAGAGGCAATGAATACTCTCTAGAAATAGGGGCTCTGATTTGAGAAGTGATAAATCTTTAGGAACATTTTAAAGAGACAGTTGTCTGGTGCATAAAAAGCCTTTATGTGATGTTTGCCCGAGTGTGAATGATTGCATTAAAAAATGTAGGCTGGTTTGTATTTATACATTATTCATTCCCTTCATGCTTCTAGAACTGATTTGACATGGATGCAAGTTGGTATGTGAATTTTTATTAATATAATCCTAATTGGGTGGCAGGCAAACATTAAGAAGAGGGAACAGGAGAGTAAAAAACAAAGAAAAAACCTATAATGGACTTGAACTCTAAAAAGGCTTTAGGCTTCCCCAAGCCTAAACTTAATGTAGATGGTTTGATTAAAAATGTTAAGCTGATTTTTATCCCAAATAGCATTCCTTTCTTTACATAGGTGAAAAATATTTTTAGAGCTGGAATGGCTAACATTGGAAAAATTAACGTGAACTGAGCTTTAGTTCATGAACGCATTCCAAGACCAAACATGGTGTACTCACGGTTGTCCAAGTGTAGATATAACCATCTATGTTAAGAACTGGAAGGACATAGAAGTTCAGGTTTCTAAGGAACTTGTGTATCCTTGAGTTGTCTTTGTAGTTTTGCAGAATCTGGGAATTTAAGAGAGAAACACTGAGAATTATTTTGAGAAGGGATCTTTTCTCTTAATTTTCTACCAATTTCAACTTAACTGTAAGAGGTGACTGCACATCACACCTCCACCCTCCAGCCACCAAGCCCTCCTAGTTGTCTTATTACGGTAGTTGTTCCCAAACTTTGTCACGCATCAGAATCACCTCGCACTTGTTAAGACACAGATTGCTGACCTCTACCCTCCCTTATCCCCATTCACCTCCTGCTGTCCTTGTCATCAGGCATTTCTGATTCACTATGTTTGAAATGGAGCCCAAGACTTTGTATTTCTAGTAAGTTTGCAGTTGGTATTGATGCTGTTGATCCGGGGACAACACTCTGAGGACTACTTTCTATGGGTTTCTCTGTCTTTGGGTTTCTGAAAACACTGGCCAAGAAAGTATTCTATATTACTTTTAAAAGTTTCTTATTCTCTCAAGGGAGGAGTGTAAGGAATACACAGAAATTCACTGTGCTGGGTATTTTCCATATGCTAAATCTCTTAATCCACACTACAGACCCATGAAATACTTATTTTATACTCTTTTTATAGATGAAAAACTAGAAAATTTGCCAAATACTATCAGAAAGAGGCACAGCCAGGATTAAAAATCATCTCTGACTCTGTAGACATATTGTCTTCCATATTTAGATATGTTTACCCTCCAATAAAAATTATTTTGGATGCAAAAGAGATCAGAATATTAATTCAGTTTTCAATGAAGTTTCTCATTAATTTTATTTCACTCGAGGTTAAGGATTAGCAAAGTAAAGAGTTGCATCACTAACATGTGAAAGAAGTGTGGTTTGTAAGTAGCCAAGAAGTGACAGGTATTTTATGGGGGTGATTTACCAGTATGAGGAAGCTAAAGACACTTACTTCTTTGACAAACCATTGGCAAAAAGCAGGGGCAATCCATTCTCTGGCGTGAATTCCACAGTCCATCCAAACGATCTTTTTGGGATTATCAGACAATTGGCTGATCTAGAGAAGACATCCATGCCCCAATACCAAACAACTGCTTGTTATTGTAAGCCACTGTGCAAAGTTATCAGATTTTTGATTCCCCAACAGGTCCCTTTTTTACCCCACTCTGTGGTTTCAAGAGGGAGGCAAGTATGCTAATGAGACACCCATCAATATGATTCTTTCCTCCGTCACTCTTGTTCTCCTGCCAGTTACCTTGATGGTTGTTCTCAGGACCACGCACTGACTCCCCATGGTATCCACCCAAAGAATGATCTTCTTTATACCTTAAATTATTCCCTAACTGTAGATAACAGCATAACCCCTAATCCACAAGCTAAGAGGCTAAATATGTACAAACCTTATAAAACCTTTGCACTTAGGGTTCACTTAGAGTGGTGAAGTGTGCAAGAGGTAATATTCAAGAATCCTAGGTGTTTAAAAATTAATCCCAGTCTCAGAATTTTTGAAATTTCGAGTGGATTAAAATACACAAATTCCCCTTCCCCTCAGAGACTCCCTGACTCTCTGCCAGCCCGATCTTCCTTCCTTCTCCCCATTTGCTATTCTTGTACATCAGTGCAGCCTCACTGAGATTCCCCTCTTTCAGAGTGGTGGGTGGGTGGGAATTAATCTGCTAATTGTGGATTCTCTTTGGTGGAGAAGAGGCTGTTAACACTCCCATGCTCGGAACAGTCACATCTGTTTTGGATTTGTAAATAGCCTAGACCAGGGCTATTTGTTGAAAACCATTGGGAGGTGGGCAGATGAAGGCTCTCTTCCTCTCTATGAGAAACTTACAAATTGAGATAAATACATGGCTGGATCTATCATATTCAAAGAATTTTCTCTTTTAGCCCTCACCAATTTTTCAAACTGTCAGGACAATTCCTAAGCCACCTCTTACCTTAATGTTGTCTTATAATTAGCCTTTTTATGAGTACATGTATGCTAGTTGCGTGTTTATCTTTATCAACTCTTTATTATGTGCACATTCTATTTTGTATAATATGCCCCAGGCAGAGGATATTTAGGTATCTTTTTGGCTGCTTTAGTGTAGACTTGGATGGCCTATAGAAATTCAGGTAGGCAGGTGCCCCATGTTTAATACATCAACTAGTTGCTCACATAATCCCTGGTAAATCCTATTTCAGAGCCAATATTGTTTTTGGAGATGTAGTTAACTCTCAAATTTAGGGCTGTGCTTTGTAAATTAACATACCTACACTAGGTAATAAGAGCTAAGTAATGCTGGTTCTTAATGCCGTAGTACGTTAATAGTGGTTCTTCAAGAGTGGTCCTGGACCAGTGGTATCAGCATCACCTAGGAACTTGTTAGAAATGCACTGTGGTATCGCTACTCAACCTTTTGGCTATGATTAAGTGTAACAATGCCGTGTGGTTCTGAAACTTGAGTGTGTATCAGAATTGCCTAGAGGAAGATCTGTTAAAACACATTGTTGGGCTCTAGCCTCCGAGTTTCTGATTCAGTAGACCTTTGCAGGGACCTGAGAATGTGCATTTCTAATGAGCCCTCAGGTGATGCTGCTGCTGATTTAACTACTGCCCTTTGAAAACCATAGGTTTGGTGCAGAGATTGTCAACTTTGGCTACACACTAGGATCACCTAGAGAGTGTTCGAAGTATGTCCTATCCCATCCTGACACAATTGGGTCAAAATGTCTAACCAAATTAGGTAGGGTCTAGGCATAAGGATTATTGGAAGCTCCCAGGTGACTTTACTGTGCAGCCAGAATTGAAAATCACTAGTCTAGAACCAGGAGCCCAGAGGTACTTCCTATCCCTGTGGAAAAATGGCTTTTTGGTCCCGAATACTTTTGGTCATGTTGTATGCAAAAGGGGTAGGAGACCCTGGAGACCTGGTTACAGCCCCTTGGCTACACTGACATCTGGCTGCATGGCCTTTCACAAGTCACCTCACTTCTCTGGATCTTTGTTCTCTTAACCGTAAAAGGAAGAAACTAAAAGTGAAGGTTATCTGTGATTTTTAAACACTTTTTGTTTTTTTAAAAGAACATTTTAAAATTTAGAAATATAAACAAAATAACAACTTAAAATACAGATGAAAAGTGAACTGGCTCTGGTTGAACCATGAGTGGACATTGTCCACTTCTGGGCCCTGCTGTTTTTCAGCCCTACCCCCTTAGTCCCACCCAATTCTCCCAGTTTGCAGCCATCTCGATTCTCTTCACTCCTGAACTTGATTTCACCCAGATGATTAAGGCAAGAGCATCTATGAGTTTTGAACTTTAACAATCCAGTTTGGGGTGGAAAAAGCAAAGTCATTCTTTGTGGCCTCTTTTCCATAATTCTGATTAGATTCCCTACATGGTAAACACATATCCTCAGATTGGATAATTGTCCCAGTAAGGTAATTGTCAGCCTTTTCACTCACCTTCAAATAATACATGGGATGGGTCTCATAGGTCACTCCTAGGAAATGCTGTGTCACCACTTCCTTGTACTTCTCACTGATCTCTCTCATCCACTGATAGATCTGAAACAGCCAGGGAGGACTGTTGCTATCAATAGGAAGATTGTTTGCATGCCTCTGATTAAGATAACTGCTTCTTTTACTGACACATTGAACTTTGTTATCTTTGCTCTAGATTGCAACAGCTGTGTGGTAAAAGAAACCGAAAACAAAACCTCCCGCCTTTCCTTTTCTTTAATAATCTACTCTGTCACCAAGTCTTAGGATCTACCATTGCAATTTACAAATAAGTTATTAAGAATTAACAGTTTGAATAAACTTCCAATAACACTTCAGAAACATTGTAAACAGCACATCCTTCAATTGACCACCAGCCTTAGCTTTCATGTGGGACACAATCACGCCAGAAATTTCAGGTTAGGCTTATTTTGTGAGGTTTTCTTTCATCTTTACGGATCCCAGTGATATCTTTTGCTGATGTCCATGTGATATGGTTTGGCTGTGTCCCTACCCAAATCTCATTTTGAATTCTATAATCGCCACATATCATGGGAGGGACCCTGTGGGAGGTAATTGAATCATGGGGGTGGGTTTTCCCTGTGCTGTTCTCATGATAGTGAATAAGTCTCAGAAGATCTGACAGATTTAGAAGGTGCTTCCCCCAGCCCCTTTCACTCTGTACTTCTCCTTGCTGCTGTCATATGAAGAAGGACTTGTTTGTTTCTCCTTCCACCATGATTGTAAGTTTCCTGAGGCCTCCCCAGCCCTGCTGAACTGTGAATCAATTAAATCTCTTTCCTTTATGAATTACCCAGTCTCGGGTATGTCATCATAGCATTGTAAAAATGGACTAATACAGTAAATTGGTACCAGTAGAGTAGGGTGCTTCGACAAGGATACCTGAAAATGTGGATGTGACTTTGGAACTAGGTAATAGGCAGAGGTTGGAACAGTTTGGTGGGCTCAATAGAAGACAGAAAAATGTGGGAAAGTTTGAAACTTCCTAGATACTTGTTGAGTGACTTTGACCAAAATACTGACAGTGATGTGAACAATAAAGTCCAGGCTGTAGTGGTCTCAGATGAAGATCAGGACCTTGCTGGGAACTGAAGCAAAAGTGACTCTTGTTTTACCTTAGCAACAAGACTGGTGGCATTTTTCCCTGCCCTAGAGATCTGTGGAAATTTGAACTTGAGAGAGATGATTTAGGGTATTTGGAGGAGGAAATTTCTAAGCAGCAAAGTGTTCAAGAGGTGACAGAGCATAAAAGTTTGGAAAATTTGCAGCCTGACAATGCCATAGAAAAGAAAAACCCATTTTCTAGGGAGAAATTCAAGCCTGCTGCAGAAATTTGCATAAGTAATGAGGTGCCAAATGTTAATCACCAAGACAAGGGAGGAAATGTCTCCAGGGCATGTGCCAGAGACCTTCACAGCAGCTCCCCCCATCACAGGCCTGGTGGTGTAGGAGGAAAAATTGGTTTCATGGGCCTGGTTCAGGGACCCCCTGCTCTGTGCAGCATAGGGGCATGGTGCTGTATGTCTCAGCTGCTCCAACTATTGCTAAAAGGCGCTGAGGTACAGCTCAGGCCATGGCTTCAGAAGGTGAAAGGCCCAAGCCTTGGCAGCTTCCATATGATGTTGAGCATGTAGGTACACAGAATTCAAGAACTGAGGTTTGGGAACCTCCACCTCGATTTCAGAGGTGGTATGGAAATGCCTGGATGTCCAGGCAGAAGTATGCTGCTAGGGCAAAGCCCTTATGGAGAACCTCTGCTAGGGCAGTACAGAAGGGAAATGTGGGGTTGGAACCCACACACAGAGTCCCACTGGGGCACTGCCTAGTAGAACTATGGGAAGAGGGTCACCATTCTTCAGACCCCAGAATAGTAGATCCACTGACAGCTTGCACCTTACACCTGGAAAAGCTGCAGACACTCAATGCCAGCCAATGAAAGGAGCCAGGAGTGGGGCTGTACCTTGCAAAGCTACAGGGGCAGAACTGTCCAAGGTTATAGGAGCCCACCTTTTGCATCAGCATGACCTGGATGTGAGACATGAAGTCAAAGGAGATTATTTTGGAGCTTTAAGATTTAATATCTGCCCTATTGGATTTCAAACTTGCATGGAGCCTATGGCCCCTTTGTTTTGGTCAATTTCTTCCATTTGGAATGAGTGTATTTACCCAATACCTCTATCCCCATTGTATCTAGGAAGTAACTAATTTGCCTTTGATTTTACAGGCTCATAGGGAAAGGGATTTGCCTTGTCTCAGATGAGACTATGGACTATGGACTTTTGCATTAATGCTGAAATGAATGAAGACTTTGGGGGACTGTTGGGAAGGCATGATTGATTTTGAAATGTGATGACATGAGATATGGAAAGGGCCAGCAGCAGAATATATGGTTTGATTGTGTCCCCCAAAAAAACTCGTCTAGAATTGTAGTTTCCATAATTACCACATGTCATGGGAGGAACTTGGTGGGAGGTAATTAAATCATGGGATGGGGGGCGAGTTTTCTTGTGCTGTTCTCATGATAGTGAATAAGTCTCAGGAGAGCTGATGGTTTTATAAAGGGCAGTTCTCTTGCACACACTCTCTTGCCTGCTGCCATGTAAGACATAACTTTGCTCCTCCTTCACCTTCCACCATGATTGTGAGGCCTCCCCAGCCATGTGGAACTGTGACTCCATTAAACCTCTTTCCTTTATAAATTACCCAGTCTCATGTATGTCCTTATAGCAGTGTGAGAACAGACTAATACACCATGGTTCCAATATTAGAGAAGACCTGAGTATGGCCTTCTCACAACATGCAAATAGAAGTCTCTGTATCAAGTCCTAAGTTTGTTGTTTTGATTCAACTGAATAGACCTGAATAGCTGCTGATTTAATTACAAGTCTTATGTTGTGCTTAGAAAAAGTCTTATACCTTGGACTAGAAGTCCATAACATGGGGTTCTGTAACAGTGAATGCAATAAGAAAATTCACAAACATAAGACATATTCAGACAATCATCAGCATTTCACACCTCTTACAATCAATTTCTATATGGTTGATGTCTCTGATAACAACCAAGAGTTATAGTAAATAATGGTTAATTGAGGGATAACAACTATCCTATTTGAAAATTTTTAGATCTCAATTGACATTTATTTTAGCATGGGACAGATAGAGATAAACTGTATTATAACAGTAATAATACTTAAGTGAGGGTGTTTTCATTTCAGTCTATTTACTGAAAAGCGAAACAGCTTACTACGTGGGTTGTTGTATCTGTGATGGGACTAGGTCAAATTCAGATGCTTTAAGTCTTGAGAGAGCTACAAATAGCAGCCAGTAGCAGCAACAAATATTCTTTATGTATTGCTTGTGCAGTTCATGGTAGTATTATTTATTTCATTTACTCTCACAACAATGCTACAAGATAGATACTACTATTCCTATTTCACAGATGAGGAAGCTGAAGATTAAAAAGTTTAAGTGTCTTTGTGAAAGTCACACTGCCAGCAAGTGGTCAAGCCAGGTGTGAATGCATCTCTAATACCAGGTCATAAAGTGTCCATGGGCCATACTCAACCTTTTCAAAATTGTAGAACTTTCAGTACTTTGGGGGTGATTTCTGTACAAGAAAATGTACATCTTTTCTTGTACTTGTCGAAAAAAACTCTGGAAAATATGAATATATTCCCAAATGCTGAGAGAATAAATTGGTAAAGGCCATGTGAAGGATAAATTGCACATTTATATAAAAATGTAGACGTGGATATTCTTTGACCCAGCAATTCTATTTTTAGAAATTTATACCGCAAAAAAGATATGTGTATGTGTATATTTGTACATATACACATACACATACTTATGTAAGTAGAAGCTAATTTTTTACTGTATCCAATTTAGGAAACCACCAAACTTATCTTAATAGCAATACAAATATTTCTTTAAAGAAACAGTTTTTCCCTCTTAAGAACTGCTGCATGTGTCTCATAAATCTTACAAGAAATACGTTTTCAGCTACATATGATTCAATCAGAAGGCTTCTCCACCTCACACCCATATAAACAGCAATGCTGCCTGGCTTAAACTTGCTGAGAACTTGAGAAACAAAAATGACAGTTAATTCTGGTTCATGTTCACAACAGCAGAACTGGCTCATTGGGACGTTCTTGTCCATTTTCTTTTTGTTATTAGTTTTTCAACATTTCATCTCACCAGCTTTTACAGCTTCAATGGTGGTGGTGGGTGAGGACATGTTCAGGAATCCCTTGAACTCGATGTACTGGCAGATCTTAACGCCACATTTTTAGCCTGTCCAATGCATGCACATTAATAGTGAACCATTCTTTGCCCGTTCTAAAGTAGGTTGTGACACCACCAATCTCCCCCCACGGGTCCTTCCTTACCTCTCCCATGGGGTGGTATTTGTTATAGGAATACGTCTCCAGGCTCCGTGGACTCACTGACTTGTCCACAGTCTCTTGTCTGTGTTGTGCTAAGGATCTACAAAGGGAAGAAAGTAAGATGAAAAGCAGTGATGAAACTGGGATATCCTGAGAGCTGGAGGGTTGATGAAAAAGGTAGTAGAATCAGTGTGCACAGGATTTGGAGGACGAAGACCTGTGCTGGCATCTTTGGCTGTCTGACTTACTAATTGTGAGACCTTGGGCATCCATTGAGCCACTCTGAGATGAAGTTTCTTCATTTGTAGAGTGAGGACAATTATTCCAACCTTGCAGGGAGGCTAAGATAATTCAATAAAATATTGTAGATAAAAATACTTCTAAGTTTGTAAATGAAATAACAACTAAGATTTATCAAAGTGAAATTTATGAGACATGCACTGTTCTAAGCAATTTAAATCTCATTTACTTCTCTCTAAAACTCTGAGATAGGTACTCTTATTATCTCCATTTCAGAGATGAAGAAACTGAATCACAGGGAAAGTGTTATTAGGGATTTAAACCCTGACTGAAGTCTGACTGAAGACCCTGGAATATTAACTACTGTACTGCATATAATGGCGAGAACTAATTCTTTTTGCAATGGCTTATCTTTTTATGCAGTGGTTTATCTTTTTTAAAATAAACTTTATTATTTAGAGCACTTTTAGGTTCACATAAAAATTAAGCAGAAAATGCAGGTAGTTCCCATATACCCACTATTCTCACACATGCAAAATCTTCCCCACTGTAGACATCCCACACCACAGTGGTACATGGGTTAGAATCAATGAACTTACTTTGACACATCATTATCACCCAAAGTCCATTGTTTATATTAGAGCTCATTCTTTACACATTCAATGGATTCTGACAAATGTTTGATGACACATATTTACTATTATAGTAAAATACTAAATAGCTTGTTTTGTTTTGTTTTTGAAACAAGGTCTCACTTTGTCGCCCAAGCTGGACAGCAATAGCACGATCATAGCCAACTGCAGCCTTGGACTCTGGGCTCAGAGTACCCTCCTATCAGTCTCTCAGGTAATTGGCGCTGCAGGTGCAAGCCACTACACTCAGCTATTTTTAATTTTTGTAGAGACAAGGTCTCACTGTGTTGCTCGGGCTGGTCTGAAACTCTTGGCCTCAAGCAATCCTCCTGCCTCAGCCTCCGAAAGTTCTGGGATTATAAATGTGAGTCACTGAGCCAGGCCCAAAATTGTTTTAATGCCTTAGAAATCCTCTATATTCTTCCAATTTATCCCTCCCTTTCCCTAACCCCTGGCAACTACTGCTCTGTTTACTTCTCCATAGTTTTGCCTTTTCAGAATGTAGCATAGTTGGAATCATAAAGTGTGCAGCCTTTTCAGATTAGCTTCTTTCACTGAATAATATGCATTTAAGTTTCCTCCATGTTTTGTCATGGGTTAGTAAGCTAATTTATTTATTACTGCTGTATAATATTTCATTGTTTGGATATAACACAGTTTATTTATCCATACTTATCTACTGAAGAACATCTTGGTTGCTTCCAAGATATGGCAATTATGAATAAAGCTGCTGTAAACATCCTTGTACTGGTTTTTGGGTTGACATGTTTTCAATTAATTTGGATAAATACTAAAGAGTGCAATAGTTGGATCATATGCTAAGAGTTTATTTTATAAGAAATTGCCAAATTGTCTTCCAAAGTGGCTATAACATTTTGAATTCCCACCAGCAACAAATGAGAGTTCCTGTTGCTCCACATCCTTGTCAGCATTTAGTGTTGTCAGTGTTTTGGATTTATGCCATTCTACTAGGTGTGTAGTATTACCTCGTTGTTTTAATTTGCAATTCCCTAGTGACATATGATGTAGACTGTTTTATGTTTACTTGCTATCTTTGTATTTTCATTGGTGAGGTGTCTGTTCAAGTCTTTTGCCATTTTTTAAATCAAGTTATTCCTTTTCTTGTTGTTGAGTTTTAAGAATTATTTATATATTTTGGATAACAATCCTTTAAGAGATATGTGCTTTGCCAATATACTCTGTCAGTTTGTGGCTTGTCTTCTTGTTTCTTGACATTGCCTTTTGCAGAGTAGAAGTTTCCAATTTTAATGAAGTCTAGCTTATCAATTCTCACTTTCATGGGTTGTGCCATGTGTGTTGTATCTAAAAAGTCATCAGCATACCCAAAGTCATTTAGGGTTCTCTTATGTTATCTTCTAGAGTTTTATAGTTTTGCATTTTATATTCAGGTCAATATTTTTTGAGTTAATATTTGTGAATGTACAATGTCTATGTCTAGATTCACTTATTTTGCATTTGGATGTCTAGTTGTTCCAGCACTATTTGCTGAAAAGACTATTTAGTTCCTTTATCAAAGAACTTTTGACTATATTTATGTAGGTATATTTATGGAATCCCTGTTTTCTCCTTTTGCTTTGTTTATTTTGTTGCCAATAACACCTGTCTTGATTACTGTAGCTTTATATTAAGTCTTGAGGTTGGATACTGTCAGTCCTTTGACTTTGTTCTTCTCTTTCAATATTGAGTTGAATATTTTGGGTCTTTCACTTTGCCATAAAAACTTTAGAATCACTTTGTCAATAACCACTAAATAACTTGCTATGAAGTTGGGAAGAACTGACACCTTAAAAATATTGAGTCTTCCTGTTTATGAACATAGACGTTCCATTTATTTAGTTCTTCTTTGATCTCTTTCATTAGAGTATTTTAGTTTCCCCCATGTAGATCTTGTACAAATTTTGCTAGCTTTATACCTTTATTTTGAGGAGTGCTAATGAAAATAATAACTTGTTTTTAATTTCATATTTTATTTGTCCATTGCTGTTACATAGGAAATCAATTGACTTTCTAATATAAACTTTGTATCCTGCAACTTTGCTATAATTGCTTTTACCAGGAGATTTTTTTGTTGTTGTTGATTCTTTCTGATTTCTACATTGACAATAATGTCATCTTCAAAGACAGTTTTGTTTCTTCCCAATTTGGGTACCTTTATTTTCTTTTCTTGTCTTATTATGTTAGCTAGAACTTCCAGTACAATATTGAAAAAGAGTGGTGAGAGGGAACATCCTTCCTTAACCTTAGGAGGAACACTTCTAGTTTCTCATCATTAAGTGTAATGTTAACCGTAGATTTTTTGGAGAAGCTGTTTATTAAGTTGAGGAAGTTCCCTACCACCTTTTTAATAAAAAATGGGTGATAGATTTTGTCAAATGCTTTTCCTACATCTATTTATATAATCACGTTATGTTTCTTCTTTAGCCTGTGGGTAGGATGGATAATATTAATTGATTTTTTAATGTTGAACCAGCCTTGCATGTCTGGGACAAATTCCACTTGATTGTGGTGTCTAATTTTTTAATACATTGCTGGATTTGATTTGCTAGTATTTTATTAAGGATTTTTCTATCTGTGTTCATGAGAGATATTGGTCTGTAAATTTCTTTTCTTTTAATTATTTGTTAAGCTAATACTGATCTCATAAAATAGGAAGTATTCTCTCTGCCTCTATTTCTAGAAGAGATTGTGGAGAATTGGTATAATTTCTTCCTTGAATGTTTGGCAGAATTCACCAGTGAACCTATCTTGGCTTGGTGCTTTGTTTTAGAGGATGATTTACTATCCATTCAACTTTTTAATAGATATGTGCTTATTCCAAATGTCTATTTATAGTTTATTTTTTAACAAACAGCTTACTAAAGCAACTCAGTGTCTCCTCTTTACCAGATATTGTGCTCACACCTAAGAGAAACATCCATGCACAGTATATAATTTTATTCTCACTACAACTCTGTAAATTGTTATTCTCTATGTGTTACAAATGAGGAAACTGAGGCCAAGAGAAATTAAGTAATTTGCAAAGAGTCGCAGAGCTAGTAAGTCACACAGCTAATATTCTATCTCTAAGCTGCACAAATATTCGTTGAATGTGTTAGTTTCCTAGTTTAAATGCTGTTTGTAAGCAAGAAATGGGGTTATATTTTTATTGTGAGAGCATATTAAGTGGTAATTCATTTACCCAGCAAATATGTACAGAATCACTACTATGTTAATGGCATTGGAGTATGAACTTTTGGAGCTGCTGGTGTACAAACTTGTATAGTGATTCTGAATTGCAATGAAATGTGTTAGAGATCTAAGTAGCTAATGTTTTTATGACTTTTATCTATTCTACATTTTCTTGAGTATTCAAAAGATGCTCAAAATAGTATTGTATCCTCTCTTTCTCTAAGTTTTTATTTCTTTATTTGTAAATGGGAATAATAATAGTACCTTCCCAAAGGATTTTTTTGAGGATCGAATAAGCTAATCTGTGTTTAACAATGAGCACAATTTCTGTCACAGAGTCAATTCCTAGTAAGTGTTAAAATACAATTCAAAACAAAACAAAAGCCCTATTTAGCTGCATAGTATTAAAAATAAAAATTGTACAAAGAATAATTTAGCCATTCAACTAGTATTATCCACAAACAATGCCAAACTACAAAATGTTTTGATAGAATTAATTAAAACTCAAGTTCCAGTCATATCTATGTAAGTCCTAATTTTATTTTTCTTCTAGTTCACTTAGCATCATGTACCCCATTAAGCTGCTCCAATGGAAATCAATTTCTCCACACAATTCCACTTTAAACTTAGAGTTACATTTATTATTGTTAATTATCAGTAACATTAATAATAATTTGAACCTAACAGAAGCTCTTTGTCCTCTAAATTAAAATTATAAATGTTTTTATTACATTGTTGAATGAAGCTTGCCCTGTTAGCTTGTCCAAATGAAAAGACAATCTCAATGTCTTCATGAGATAGGATTGTCCAAATAATTGGTTAAAACAATAAAAATGAATTTTAGAAGAAGATGTTATTTACATTGTAATAGTTGAGGAACGATTTTCTTTTTCATGTTATTCACAAATCTATTTCTAATATTTACCATTCATTTGATTTTTTAATAAACAAGGATGCATCAAAGTGAGAACTTTTAATATAAATATATATACTGGTACAAGCAATATGTTGAGGCTGATTGCTTTACAAAAGATGATCATTTTGTAAAGAAAATACATGTATTTTCTATTGTAGTTAAAATTCATAAAAATTCATTTTTAACATACATTTTCAGGAGCACATCTCATATCTCTAAAAATTAATCAGCAAATATATATGTTTTATAATAACAATAGTTAACCCCTACTGAGCACCATATGCTAGGCAACGGTCAAAGCACTTTATATTACTATCTTATTTAATTCACTCAGCAACCCAATGTGTATATACTCTTACTACTCTGTGCAAAAGGAGTAATAGTAGTAATCGAAAAGCAGATATTTTTCTTGCAGAATTTAAAATCTACTTAAGACAATAAGACATAAACACATGGACAGCAAAATAACTTAGCCATTAAATAACAAAGCAGGAGGTGTGATAAACTAGTGCCTGATTAACTGCCAATTAAATGGTGCACAAAGTATATTAAGGTCAGGAGAGGGAGAATTACAAATTCAAGCATAGCCAATAATAACAACCAGTATTTTACTAGCAATTATGTATGCTAGGAACTGTTTTAAAAACTTGGTATCTATATCATGTCTGTCTGTTTATCATCTATCCTCATTTAATTGTAACAATAATTCTTAAGGTAAATACTATTATCCCAGTTTTTTTTTTTTTTTCTGAAGACTTTGTTACATAGGTTTAACTATTCTTTTATTACACCCTAGAAAATAAAGATGAAGTATTAAGTAGTTTACTTTTAGGAACTAAAAAATTATCCAAATTGTCTACCTCTGTTTGGGACTATAGAGAATAAAAGTAAGTATTATAAAGTGACTAGAAAATCATTTTAATACTTTCTCAGAATAGGAAGAGGAGAGGGAATGATGCAAATGAAGAGGATATTCTTTTAACTGCCCCCAACCCCCAACTCCCTGTCTCTTATTCCTCATACTGGCTGTTTGACCCATCCTATCCTGCCAGGAAATAACATCATTGATGATGCTTCCCCAGCAGTGTTGAGAACAAGGTTTCTGGCTCCTCTTCCTTTCTTCACATAGTTTAGCAAATGTTTGGGTTTTTCCTTATCAGTTATCTACTCAGCGGTTTAGGAAAGTAAATATACTAAATAGCGGGGTTTGTACCTAGTGAATTCCTGTTTCAGTTGGGCTGGGATTCCCTGGCAATGCCATAGCACTGAAGGGAATAAATTAAGCAAAGATAACCTAACACCCTCAGGCATTTGCCTTACTTTTGGCTAATGTCTACAAAATGTGTCTGTTACTTCCTAAAAGCATTGACCAACTGGGTCCATTTCATATGCAAAAAAGTGAGTGGTCTGGGATTTAAGTGAAAGTCCCTGATGTTAAAAGTGCGCATCCCTTGTAGATGAAACTAAAACACATTACTTAAACCTCAGAAACTCTAATACTTTGTTCAAATGAATGCTTAAACCATATACTTAGAGAAGGCTATTCTCTGTTTCTAGGCAATATCTTAGGTGATGCATAATACATGTAGAGAGGGAGGAAAAAGCTGGCTAATCTCCCAAATTAAAACCAGTCTTATCTCACTGATCAAATGAAAAGATGATTGTACTTTGTGTATTCTTTTTGAACAGGAATTCATAAAATGTTTAATAGAGAAAATGATCCTTTGGGGTACATTATTAATAAAGTCTGCAGATCAAAGATGATGGTCTGAGAGTATTTTGACTGGAATGTATAAAGAGGCAAAAAAAAATCCTAATGAATATTGAGTCAAATTTTGTATTTTTAAATACTTGGTGAAGAAATCGTTACATGAATATTTCATGATAGTTCTGTATTTTCAAACTTTATTTTTCTGCTTACAAAATTAACATATGTCTAACATGGAAAATTTAGAAAGTATGGAGAGGCAAAAAAGGAGGAAAAAAAATAGAAAAGAGAAGAAAGAATTATCAATGAATCCACCTCCCTGCGTTAACTACTACTGATATTTTGGCATGTCCTATTTTTCTTAAATGCAGGGCAGATTATATCTATATGTAATTTTGTATTTGTTTCTTTGTATTCTATATTCTACCAAAGACATTTCCTCAAACCAGTAAAAACTCCTTAATGGTTACAGACTATTTGACAGTAAGTATATGTTACATAGTATCATTTATTTAAATAGTTTCTTCTATGCTGGATATTAAAGCTATATCCCTTTTTGTTTTTATACCATTGTAAATAATTCGAGAAATAATAACTTTTTGTATAAATCTTTGTTCTCATTTTCTATTGTTTCCTTGAGCTACGTTCCAGAAAGAAAAACTAATAGATCAAAGAGGATGAACATTTTCAAGCCATTCGAATGATACTGCTATCATTCCCACATGATTATACAGAGTAACACTTTTTTAGGATGTATGCAATGCATAATATATCAGAGACCACCTTCCTAAATGCTCAAGAGAAATATTACAAAGCTTGTAATCTTTATTAATTTTAGATTCTCTAGATCATTATCATACATAGTGAATAAAGATTATCAAAGATTGCAGCTTACATATGTTTTGAGTTGGTGAGAGTTACATAAAAGTGAACATATTTTATATCAATAACTAGTAATTAAAATAAAAACAGCCAATAAAGACAAGCATGGTCAAGTGCAGTCATGAGGAACCATCCAATGGAAGCCGCTAGTAGAGTCCCACTGCCTGAGTCCCACTGCCTGAGCCTAGTCACTTCCATTATTTAACCTGGGCTTGGAATCTAATTTTTTAAATAAAAGTTTTTTATAACATTCATTGTACAATATTTGCAAAATGAATAACAGTTGAGGGAAGGGAAAGAATATCATCAACCAGAGATAACAATTACCATTTTAGTACATATTTTTATTTTATTTTTCAAAGTACTCCATTACATTTATATATTGCCTCTTTCTTTTAGCCTAAAACATACATTACCTGTACTATTAAAACATTTTATACTTATTTTTCTATTGTATGAATAATATTCCATTGTCTTATATCACACATCGGCATTTACATAACCAAATATAGACATTTAAGTTGTTTCCAAATATTAGAATATATGTAGTATAAATAAAGCTGCATCCCAGAGCTGCATAGAACTCGTTCAGACCTTAGCTTATTTTCTTAGTATAGATGTCCAGAGGCAGGGACACTAGGCCAAAAGATTTATGTTTTAAGGCTCTTGATATTTTTAAGCAGCCTAATTTTTTTCATGTTTTCCCTGCAGAATATGTAAGAGTCTTTGTTTCCAATTTATGGGTGAGGAATTTCAGAAAGGAAAATAAATGCACTATCTATAAGAAACCAAGTAAACTAATGGAAAAAATGAGAAATAAATAGTCAAACTTAAGTTTTTGATATTACAGAGATCCTGGACTCTGCACATATCTGAAATTGAACTGTCTATAAACATAAGGAACAAGCTGAGGTCACACTATTACTGTGGGACAAAAATTGGAGTGGGTTTCTATGTTATGTGAGAGCAAGTTCATTGCAAGATTTCTTTTAACCATGAAGCAAAAGAGGAAATACCAGTTAAAACCACATATACTTCATGAGACATGCCAAATGAGCAAAATAATGAGTTATGTATGAACAAGGGAAAAACACACTTTATAAGGAAACTACACACACACACACACACACACACACACACACACACACACACACTCAGAAAGAGAGAGAGAGAGAGAGATTTCAATACAATGTATTCAATGTATTTAGAGAACTTATAATTCATTAAGAATAGGGAGAGATCACAAAAATGGGCAAATTACATTAATGGGCAATTTGTAAAATAATAAAATGAGTAATAAGCAAGACAAAATATTTACTCTTATTGTACATCAACAAAATACAAAGGAAGTCAACAGTGGGTATTTTTTGCTTGTCAATGTGCCAAACACTTAAAAAGTGCTTTCATACACTGTTGCTGGAAGTGTAAACTGATACAGTCTTTCTAGAGGGTAACTGGGCAATGTATAGCAAGATCCTTATGTTTTTCTCAGCCACTGACCCAGTAATTCCACTTCTTAGAGAAATAATCAAAGATTTGCAACCAAAAAAAAAATGTAGCTGGTTGCTCATCACAGCATTATTTATAAAAATGAAAGAGCAGGAATTGACTAAATGATAGAATGTTATTAGTGATTTCAACTATGTTTTAAGTAAATTGTTAATGCCATAGGAAAATTTCTGTAATACAATTTAACTGAAATATTTCAGAAATAGTACTGCATATATAATTAGCTAGCTATCTGAAAATATTAATGGTACTTATATCTAGGTGAAATTATTTGGTCTTTTTAACATTTTTCTTAATAATTAGGATAATTTGATTCACCAATTAAGAAACTATGAAAATGAGGGATATATAATTTTTATTACAATTTTCTTTTTCCAATCACAAAACATGACATGTCTATTGGTATATGTCATGCATTGTGTTAGGAAATGTTTGATATATTTATTCATTTATTCAAGGATTATTAGAGGATTATTACCATTCAATGATAAATTTCAGTGGTCTTTATTATTCTCATCTCATGGTGGTATACATGAGTATCAAGGAAGGAGAAGCCAGCTGCATTGATCCCGAAAAAAGCATTCAATTTAGACAATCTGAATCATAATAATCAGTCCCTCTACCCACTTTACACTCACCTATCATATCCCAGCCCTCCAGGAAACAGCATTCCCAAAAGGTAAAGGGTTTCAAACAGAGGCTTCATTCTTCTACAGAGTAAGTTAGAAAATTCTAGACCTCTCTGGCAGTGGATCAAGTGTCCTTAAGAATGCATCATCAATTCAATTGTGGGAATGGCTCCCACAATCAAGATGAGATAAGTCAGTTAGATGTCTCAGCAGAAAGAGACTTGAGCAACTGCTTTATTAACTCCATCATGTCCTCAAACACCTTTTTCAATGGGGGAAATGCTGTACCATTCAATCTTTCATTTCTTCTCTAAAATCAAATTTACAGGGGCTCTCAACTCCACCAGATCCAGAAATAAACTTCCTCCTATGTAAAGTCACCTTGGAGTATTTCTAGGAATCCCCATCGCTTGTATTCAAGAGCAATCATTCCTGCTCTTTCCCTCACACAGGTAGGCTGGGAATAGTAGGCTCATCATTCTGAATCATGACCCTGTTCATAAGACCAGAAAGAACACTCTGCTCTGGTCACGATGGACATGGTCATTATTCAGAATCTCCACTTCCTGCTTCAATCAAAGGCTTTGACATGCCTTCTCTTTTTTTGATGAACCACATCACCAGCTTCTTAAACAAACCCAGGTCTCTTCAAACCTGAGCAGTGACAACAGTTTCAATCCTTTCTCAATTGGATTTTACCCGACACCCCTCTTACATGAAGGATAATCCACCATGTTTTCAGACATAGCCAAGTTATGCTTGAGTCTCAATGACAAGTAAAAGTAAAGACTCACGTGAAGACCACTGCTAACAGTCTAATTGAGCAAGGCAAACTTTAGTGCAGCACAGGTAGAGTGTTTAAATAGAGTCCTTGATATTTGGGGACCCAGTTTAAATCTTTTGCCCTGTATTCATGCATTCATTCTGCAAAAATCTCATGAGCACCACTGTATACCAGGCACTATTCTAGATACTGAGGATACAAAGGTGAACAAGGCAGAGTCCATTCGTTTATGGAACTCATGGTAGAGTCGAGAGAACAATAAACACGTATACAAACAAATACTACAATTTCAAGGGAAGAGAATGCAGTTAAGGAACAGAGGAGATAGGTGCTTCCATGCTCTCTCCAGGCATGCCATCTGCCCAGTCCCTCCATGTGTTCAGCAACACAGAGGCTCTCCAAACTCCATTCCCTTGGGTTTTTATGGAAACTTTGTTACATGCACATGATTGAGCATATCATTCGTCACTGGTGATTAAATAAATCTGCAGTCCCTCTTTCCTCCCGAGAGATGGGAGGGGATTACTAAAAGCTCTAACTTTCTAATCACATGGCTGATTCTCCTGGCAACTGCCCCCCAAATCCTTAGATACTTTCCGAAAGTTACTTGTTAACTTAGACATAGTCAAAAGGGGCATCATGAATGACAAAAATGGCCCTTTCACCTTTATTGATCTTCTCACTGAGGAAATGTCAAGGGTTTTAGGAGCTCTGTGACAGGAACCAGGGACAAAGACGAAAAATATGTACTTCCTATTATATCACAATAACACAAAGGTGTTTAAAGCCACTGGGCTAGAGGGGTTCATCTAGGGTGTGGATATAGACAGAGAAAGACAGACTAAGTCTCAGGCTGATCTAGCATTTAGAGGACTTGGTAGAATAGAGGAATCCAGTGAGGGAATTGTGAAGAACAGCCAGTGAGGTAGTTAGAAAACTGGGGGACTATTGTGTCCCAGAAGCCAAGTGAAGAAAGCATTAAGAAAAAATGGGAGTTACCACTGGTTAAATGAGGACGAAGAACTAACCAATGATAACCAGCAGGATAGAGACGCCCAGAGACCTTGAAAAGAGCAATTTCAGTAGATACGTGGTGGGGAAAAATGCCTGCCTAGAGCTGGTTAAAGAAGGAAAGGGAAGTGAGAAAGTGGAGGCGGTGAATATAGAAAACTCAGCATAGCTTGCCTACGATAATGGCACCTTAAGGAAAACTGTATTGTTAGGATTTTACATCCTTCCCTTAGGATATAACTAATTCAAAAATCATGAATTTGAATTTTGCTGTTCAGAATGAGGGGTAAAATGCAACACCCATGTCATTCTCTTCTTCACCCAAGTGAGGGGACTCGCAGGCACCTTGGTAGTACTAATTTTGGAGCAAGGGTTCTAATGGATTTGTCAGTTCCACAGAAAGAGAGTGGGACCTGGAAGTTAAGGGTATCTTCTTTCTGTACTCTTGCTAATTGGAATGGACTGAGATGGATTCACGGCAGAGGGACGCATGGGTAGTCTAAGTAAAACGGAAGACTACAAAAGGCTTCCCCCCTACAAATATTTAGTTCCATATAGTTATTCTGAAGCAAAAGAATGTAAATAAAAGTTTAAAAACACATAAAAATGCAGTCAAATGACACATAAAAATTGTTAGTAAAAACCTGCAAATTTTTAAAATGTGTTGTGAGGACATTTGGTATTACTTCACAGGATTTTCTTAACTGTCACTGATAATTGGATTTTCCTCAAGCCCCATGTCCAATTTCACTGTAATATGTGGTCTCCTGCCAACCCCGCTGGCCAAAGATTATCTTTCTGTAACCTTATGGAATGCAAGCAGTAACCCAGGCAACTCAGGGCCAATGAACTGGAACCATGGGCTCCTCACTAACAAGGGTGAATTATTATCACATCTTTCCTGGTGATTAGATTATTTCTTATCATTGTGTTTTATAGCTTTCTAGATAGTCATCTCAACACAATTTATTCACAATAATAGTGTTTTATTATTGCTGTTTTATAGTTCCCATAATAGTAAAATTTATCCTCAACACCATTATTACAATATTCGACTACTAATAGAATTCTTATTTTTATTTGATTGTGTTTTAAAGCCATAACAATAAAATTTACTCCCAGAAATATTACTGTAAATTTTATGCTCTTTAAACTACTTGATAGAATGCCTGCAAACACATGTGGTTCTTTAAACCACATGACAGAAAGCCTGCCAAAACATAAACATTGTTCTAGGGAAAAAAGGAATTGGTTTCTATTATGGTGAAACTCGTGTTCTTTGATAGAGTAAGTAATGCGATGAAAGAAATGAAAGGACCTTAGAGATAGCTGATTTCAAAGAGAATTATATTCTAATTGGTAGAATTATTTGTTTAAAAACCCAACCTCTTTTTATTACCTGCCAAACCCTACACATTTCCACTGTCTTCATCCTCCAAAATAATGTGCTCTCAAAATGATGCCCATGATTTCTCTGGGCTCAAAATTGCATGACTTGTTGTCACATTAGTTGGATAGAGGCTGCTATGAAATATTATTACCAAAAGCCAGGGTCATGTTGAAGGTGAACAGCTTCAGTGACTTAAGAACTGGAAGGCATACAGCCAAGTCAGCTCACTACCTCTGCTGCTTGTCAGTTGCTCTCATTGACCGTGAACCCAAGGACATTGCAATAAACTTCATCACTTGCTTGCTTTGCATTGTTTGTGGCTGGAACACTGAATCAAAGGGACTATAACATGAATTACGATCCATCCAGTGGAGCAAAGTACCAGCGGGATTCAAATAAGTGGTATATCAGACTGGCAGCAATTAAGGTGTGGTTAAGGGCTTGGTCTCAGATGGATGATACATTGAGTTACAGTCACAAGGAGAGCTGGAGGCAGGTTGGGTGGAGATATAAACTGGTTGACACTCTGAACTTACAGCTTTATTAGCAGAAGAGGCAAAATCTAGATTTGATTTCCGAGGCAGCACCAAGCAGAGGTTCTTCTTCTGACAGAAGCTTCAGCAATTGCTGCCATCATCTAAAGCAAGAAATGAGTGGATGGATGGATGGATGGATGGATGGATGGATGGATGCATGAAGGGATGGATGGATGGATGGATGGATGGTTGGATGGATGAAGGGATGGATGGCTGGATGGATGGATGGATGGATGGTTGGTTGGATACATGTGTCCACAGATGCATAAATGCATGGATGACTCTGTATCTATGCTCTGCTCAGATGGGATAAATCCACTGACTAGATGTAGCCACTCACATACACAGGTAGGATCTTAGCTTGCTGTGACCATCTTCTTTCCTTTGCCCAGCTGTGGAAGTGTGCAACTCAGCTCTACCATCAAGAGAGAAACCACTGTCAACTTCTGGCTATGGGTAGCTTCAGAATCTGACTCTGTATTCAAGCTGAGACTATGTGCTACCTTGACAACTCCAACCAATGACTGAGCACAGAATTGGCATAAGTACTCACCATTGAACCAATGCAATGTGCCTCTAGGAGCAATCTTCTTTTGGCTGTACCATAGTCTGAGACCCTACCTGGCCAATTTTCCTTTCTTCCCTCTATCTTTTCACAGGTGTCAGATCTGGGCTTATGCCTCGTCTTGCTTTTTCTCCCCTTTATCTTTCATAAGAATTACTCCCCTAAAATCTCTTCTACTTTCAACTCCATCTTAGTATCTGCTTTTCAGATGATCCAGCCAATACATCAGCCAGATCACAGAAAACATGAAAATAAATGAATGTAATTGATCTTGAGTCACATGGATCTTTCTGAAACTTTGTGGATAATTAAATGCAGAAAAAAACCCTCAAGTTTGGAAGTAACAGGGATAATCCTACATGGCTAGGCCTTAACAGGCTTACAACACACAGCCAGAAAGCTACAGAAAATTACATGGCAGCTTAGTAACATTCCTTACCAGTTGGCTTTCTGAAAAAAAGTGTTTTCTCTCTCACTGCTTGCTCACCCTGGCTAATGTGTGGCACGCGCAGGGTCCTCAACCTTTCCGTGAAGATGATCAACATTGCTCTTTCCCATGTGCTGATGTATTTTCTATTTGGATCATCTGGGGAAGGAAGAGGAGCAAAGATGAAATGCATGCTCTCGAGTGCTGAGAGTGGAGGTGGGAGGGTGAGGAAATGGAGGAGGTTTTAAAGAGGAGTTGGATTTCCTCCAGAAACCCTGGCAATCTGCAGGGCACTAGGTGGGGACAGAACTGAGGTGAGGTAGGGCCATCAGCTTGGGAATTAGCCAATGGATACTTTTCCATCTCTTTCTCAGTTGGACAGTATTCATTCTGCATCGACTACCAACTAGTTTTCAAAGAGAATGCTTCCAAATCATCACCCTGAATCATCACATTGAAAAACTTGATCAAGAGGGTTACCATTCTGAGTCTCTGCTCAGGTACTTAAAAGAAAGACAACCCAATTAGGACCGTTTCCTTTCCTTCTCTGCATTTTGCCCCAGGTTGTTGTCCTAGATCTTCTCATTTCTGCTTAATATATTCGGCAAGGACATCACAGATCATCACCGTTGTCAGAATCTCAGTGCAACGTTAGATGGACTGGGTGCAGAGTAATCAGTTAGAATTCAGAAGCCTTGGGTTCTGATTCAGTTTCCTCCATTTCTCAGCCATGTGATTTTCAGCAAATCTCACTTGTCTTCCTTTGTAAAAAAAGAAAAAAATATTATACCTGTTCTGCCTTCCTCTTGGGCTGTGGAGCACATTAACTAAAGTAATGTAAAGAAAAGCCCTCTGAAGACTGTGATGCCATCAAAATGTATGGTATAATTATCATTGACACTAATAACAATGATCTGTAACTAGATTACAGTGCTATCTATACAGGATTACTCTAACATAAGACCACACAATACAAAAAAGAAAAACCAAATTCCCCATAAAGCAAAATGTCGAGCTTTTTTTTTTTTTCCTTTTACTGTGAAATATCTTAATGTAAAGTTCATCAGAGGATTTTCCTAAAAAAGGGGGGTGGGTGAAGTTTCTCAGCTTTATATATATTGAAAAAACAGATTTCTGAAATGCATTTCTGAAATACAGCATCTGTTTAAAATAAGCTATATGTTAGCTTCTAAAACCAACTGTATATAATCTACATAATCCTAGCTCTCTGTTTATAAAATAATAACATTTTCCAGCATAATTGGCTTTTTAAATAAAATATACATAATTTAATGCAATTTGTATATTCCTATTCCTGTGGGTTTACCCCATATCTCTAAAATAATTTCTATAAAAGGATAGGCATGAGATTTCTACTTTATTTTATACATTGAGATTAATTTTACACCCAGAAAAGTAATTGCTACTAAAATTATTATGGGGTTTAATAAACCCAAATGCTCTACATTCCGAGGTCCAATTCCCTGTGAAATCTGAGACCTCCCAGATTTCATAAGATTTCTACTTGTGATTACCATTCCTGGAAATAATATTGTCACTGGATGGTGGATATCCTTTACATTAACTTTCCTATCTCCTTCTTGCTTCTATTATTGTTTTCTTAACTCCTCAGAAGGATGCCATGCTATTCTACAGGCAAGTCTTTTAAAATTTAAAGTAAGCGATAGAGTTATAAAAAAAGTATCGATGTCCAAGATTGTACATATTTCTATGTCCAAGATACTGTACTTTAATGTACCAACATCCTTTATGTAGCAGGACCAATTATTGACCCAATTACAGAAAAGGAGACTGAGCTATTTGCTGTGGCTTATATGTCTGTGTCCTCCCCAATTCATTTGTGGAAACTTAATCCCCAGTGCAGTTGTGTTGAGAGGCAGGGCATCTGGAAGGTGATTAGGTTATGAGAATGGGGCCCTCATGAATGGGGATTCATCCTGTTATAAAAGAAGCCCAAGAGAGACTGTTTGCACCTTCCTCCATGTGAGGATGCTGCAAGAAGTCACCAGCTGTAAAGCAGAGCCCTTACCAAACACCGGGTCTGCTTGCGCCTTACTTGGATTTCCCAGCCTCTGGAATTGTGAGCCATACATTTTTGTTGTTTATGACTTTTTATAGTAGCCTCAACAGGCTAAGGTATTTCTGTTATAGTAGCCCAAACAGACTAAGACACTATCTAAAACCTAAAATCTAAAATTAAGTTAAATGTGGGCTCAGGACCAGCCATGTCAGTATGACCCCAGGCACAGTTAGAAAGGTAGTATCTCAGCCTCCATTTTAACAAGATCCCCAGGTGATTCACATTTTTAAGTCTTTGTACTCATTTGTTTATTGTGGGTCCTATTTCCTTAATGCCCTGATGGAATGCCATGCTACCACTTCACTGGCTCTTCTCTCAGCCTGGAACTCTTCTTTCAGGTAGCCAAAAAGCCAGCTTTGTCTCCCATCATCAGGATGAGAGTGGAGACTTCGTTCACTATCACTTTTATTCTTAGTCCTTAGAACACAGCCTGACACGTAGTAGGCACCTAGTAAACATTTTCTACATGAATGAATTTTCTTTTCATAATTATACAGTGCAATAACATCATTAAAAATGTAGTGATGAACAGAAAACCAAACACCACATGTTCTTTCTTACTCATAAGTGGGAGTTGAACAATGAGCACACATGGACACAAGGAGGGGAACATCACACATGGGGCCTGCTGGAGGGTGGTGGGCAAGGGGAGGGAGAGCATTATGATAAATACCTGATATATGCAGTGCTTAAAACCTAGATGATGGGTTGATAGGTGCAGCAAACCACCATAGTACATGTATACTTATGTAACAAACCTGTGTGTTCTGTGCATGTATGCCAGACCCTAAAGTAAAAAAAGAAAAAGAATTTAAAAAGGCAGCCATAAGCCACTCACCCCTAAATAAGGTTTTTTTCTGTTTTGTATTCTCTTACCAGCAAGTCACAGAAACCCCTCAAGGCAAATCACTTAGTCTCTCAGCCTCCTTTTTTTTGTTGTTTTTCTTCATTTGTAAAATAGGGGTTTTCATGCTGCTCTCATTGGGTTATTGGGAGGATTAAATTAAATCAAAGTGTACACATAAATTATATAGCCCAGTAGTTCACTAACTTGGTTTCATTTTAGAATCATCTGGTGAACCTTCCCTGGCACCTCCTTCCCCAGATCACTTACATTGGAATTTCTAGGAATGAGGCCCTGGAATCAGCATTTTTACACTTCCACACATGATTTTAATAGGCAGTCAGGTTTGAGAACCTCTGGCACCCATTGCCTTCTACATTGTGGATACCAAATAAAACTTAGCCTTGTTTATTATTTTTTCTATTGAGATCTTGTCAAAGAACAACTGCCTGTGAACAAATCTCTCTGATTTCTACCATTTCTTATTTCTTATCTCAGGTTCCATTTTCTCCTTGCCCCAAGGCAAGTTCTTTCTCCGGCTCCTCTGGGCTTTCTGAAGTCTTAGCCATGAAGTCATACCTTCTTTTTGAAACCTATCTTGGTTAGTCCAACCCTGATCACTCAAATCCACCGACAACCTGAAGCCTCTATTATAAAGTCTACTCACTGACTCCATTCTTTCATGTGTAGTTTACAACCGTTTCATGTGTGTCCAATTGCCATATTTCCCATGCCTCCAGCCCAGTGCTAGGGATATCCTAAACTAGATACTATTAAAGGATCATCTTAAATTTTTAAATTTTTATTTTTTTATTTGCCCTTTTTTTAAAAAAAATAATAATTATTTTTTAAGTTCCAGGGTACATGTGCAGGATGTGCAGGTTGTTACATAGGCAACCATGTGTGCCATGGTGGTTTGGTGCACAGATCAACCCATCACCTAGGTATTAAACCTAGCATGCATTAGCTCTTTTCCTTAATGCTCTCCCCTTCCACTCTCTTCTGACAGGCCCCAATAAGTGCTATTCCCTTCGCTGTGTTCATGTGTTCTCATTACTCAGCTCCCACTTATAAGTGAGAACATGCAGTGTTTCATTTTCTGTTCTGGCATTAGTTTGCTGAGAATAATGGCTTCCAGCTTCATCCATGTCCCTGCAAGTGACATGATCTCATTCTTTTTTATAGCTGCATAGTATTCCATGGTATATATGTACCACATTTTCTTTACCCAGTCTGTCATTGATGGGCCTTTAGATTAATTCCATGTCTTTGCTATTGTGAATAGTACTGCAATGAATATATGCATTCATGTATCTTTATAATAGAATGATTTATATTCCTTTGGGTATATACCCAGTAATGGGATTGCTGGGTCAAATGGTATTTCCAGTTCTAAATCTTTGAGGAATTGCCACATTGTCTTTTAAAATGGTTAAACTAATTTACATTCCCAAGAACGGTGTAAAAGTTTCCTATTTCTCTGCAACCTTGCCAGCATTTATTGTTTCTTTACTTTTTAATAATTGCCATTCTGATTGGCGTGAGATGGTATCTCATTGTGGTTTTGATTTTCATTTCTGTAATGATCAGTGGTGTTGAGCTATTTTTCATATGTTTGTTGGCCACCTGTAAGTCTTTTTATTCATTTATTTGTTTTTAGAAGTGTCTGTTCATATCCCTTGCCTACTTTTTAATGGGGTTGTTTGTTTTTTCTTGTAAATTTACTTAAGTTCCTTGTAGATTCTGGATATTAGACCTTTGTCAGATATATACATTGCAAAAAGTTTATCCTATTCTGTAGGTTGTCTGTTCACGCTGATGATAGTTTCATTTGCTGTGCAGGAGCTCTTTAGTTTAATTAGATCCCGTTTGTCAATTTTTGCTTTTATTGCAACTGCTTTTGGCAATTTCATCATAAAATCTTTGCCCATCCCTATGTCCTGAATGGTATTGCCTAGATTTTCTTCTAGGGTTTTTATAGTTTTGGGTTTTACATTTAAGTCTTTAATCCATCTTGAGTTAATTTTTGTATAAGGTTTAAGGAAGGGATTCCGTTTCAATTTTCTGCATATGGCTAACCAGTTCTCCCAGTGCCATTTATTAAGTAGGGAATCCTATCCCCAATGCTTGTTTTTGTTGAGTTTGTTGAACATCAGACAGTTGTAGATGTGCAATTTTATTTCTGAGTTCTATCTGTTCCATTTGTCTATGTGCCTGCTTTTGTACCAGTACCATGCTGTTTTGATTACTGTGGCCTGGTAGTATAATTTGAAGTTGGGTAGTGTGATGCCTGCAGCTTTGTTCTTTTTGCTTAGGATTGTCTTGGCTATGTGAACTCTTTTTTGGTTTCATATAAATTTTAAAATAGTTTTTGTGTAATTCTGTGAAGAATATCAATGATACTTTAATGGGAATAGCATTGAATCTATAAATTGCTTTGGGCACTGTGACCATTTCATAATCTTCTTCCTATCCATGAGCATGGAATGTTTTTTCAACTGCTTGTGCCCTCTTTGATTTCCTTGAGCAGTGCTTTGTAGTTCTCCTTGAAGAGGTCCTTCACTTCCCTTGTTAGCTGTATTCCTAGATATTTTATTATTTTTGTGGCAATTGTGAATGTGAGTTCATTCATGATTTGGGTTTCTGCTTGTCTGTTGTTGGGGTATAGGAACCGCCTGTGATTTCTACACATTGATTTTGTATCCTGAGACTTTGCTAAAGTTGCTTACCAGCTTAAGAAGCTTTTGGGCTGAAATGATGGGGTTTTCTAGATATAAGATTATGCCATCTGGAAAAAAAGACAATTTGACTTCCTCTCTTCCTATTTGAATACACTTTATTTCTTTCTCTTGCCTAATTGCCCTATTCAGAACTTCCAACACTATGTTGAATAAGAGTGATGAGAGAGAGCATCCTTGTCTTGTGCCAGTTTTCAAGGGGAATGCTTCCAGGTTTTGCCCATTCAGTAGGATACTGGCTGTGGGTTTGTCATAAATGGATTTTATTATTTTGAGGTATGTTCCTTCAACATCTAGTTTATTGAGAGTTTTTAACATGAGGGGATTTGAATTTTATCAAAGGCCTTTTCTGTGTGTATATAGATAATCATGTGGATTTTGTCTTTAGTTCTGCTTATGTGATGATTTACATTTATTGATTTGTGTATGTTGAACCAGCCTTGCATCCCAGAGATGAAGCTGACTTGATCGTGGTGGATAAATGTTTTGATGTGCTGTTGAATTTGGTTTGCCAGTATTTTATTGAGGATTTTTGCATAGGTATTCATCAGGGATATTGGCCTGAGGTTTTCTTTTTTTGTTGTATCTTTGCCACGTTTTGGCATCAGGATGATTCTGGCCTTATAAAATGAATTAGGGAAGAGGTCCTCCTTTTCAATTGTTTGGAATAGTTTCAGAAGAAATGGTACAAACTTCTCTTTGTACCTCTGGTATAATTCAGCTATAAATCCATTTGGACCTGGGCTTTTTTTCTTTGGTAGGCTATTTACTACTGCCTCAATTTCAGAACTTGCTATTGGTCTAATTTAGGGATTCAACTTCTTCCTGGTTCAGTCTTGGGAGGGTGTATGTGTCTAGGAATTCATTCATTTATTCTAGATTTTCCAGTTTATTTGCATAGATGTGTTTATAGTATTCTCTGATGGTTGTTTGTATTTCTGGGGGTCAGTGGTGTTATCTCCCTTAAAGTTTCTGTATTTATTTGAATCTTCTCTCTTTTCTTCTTTATTAGTCTCATTAGTGATCTATTACATTGATTTTTTCAAAAAACCGGCTCCTGGATTCGTTGATCTTTTGAAGGGTTTTTGTGTCTCTATCTTTTTCAGTTCTGCTCCAAGCTTGGTTATTTCTTGTCTTCTGCTAGCTCTGGGGTTTGTTTGCTCTTCGTTCTCTAGTTCTTTTAGTTGTGATATTAGGGTGTTGATTTGAGATCTTTCTAGATTTTTGATGTGGGCATTTAGTGCTGTAAATTTCCCTCTTAACATTAAATTTATAGTGCTATGAATTTCCTTCTGGGATGCTTTAGCTGCATCCCAGAGATTCTGATACATTGTCTCTTTGTTTTCATTGGTTTCAGAGAACTTCTTAATTTCTGCCTTAATTTCATTATTTACCCAGGAGTCATTCAGGAGCAGGTTGTTCAATATCTGTGTAGTTGTGTGGTTTTGAGTGGGCTTTTTAATCTTGATTTCTAATTTGATTGCACTGTGGTCTGAGAGACTGTTATTATTTTGGTTCTTTTGCACTTGCTGAGAAGTGCTTTACTTCTAATTATGTGATCAGTTTTAGAGTAGGTGTCATGTGGCACTGAAAGAAAATGTATATTATGTTGTTTGGGGGTGAAGAGTTCTGTAAATATCTATCAGGTCCACTTGGTCTACAGCTGAATTCAAATCCTGAATAACTTTGTTAATTTTCTGTCTTCATGATCTGTCTAATACTGACAGTGGGGTATTAAACTATTCTACTATTATTGTGTGGGGGTCTAAGTCTCTTTGCAGGTTTCTAAGAACTTGTTTTATGAATCTGGTGCTCCTGTATTGGCTGCATACATATTTAGGCTAGTTAACTCTTCTTGATGAATTGAACCCTTCAGCAATATGTAATGCCCTTCTTTGTCTTTATTTGATCTTTGCTGGTTTAAAGTCTATTTTGTCAGAAACTAGGATTGCAACCCCTGCTTTTTTCTGCTTTCTATTTGCTTGGTAAATTTTCCTCCATCCCTTTATTTTGAGTCTATGTGTGTCTTTGCACATGAGATGTGCTTCTTGAATACAGCACCATGATAGGTCTTTTTTTTTTTAATTGTACTTTAGATTCTGGGGTACATGTGCAGATCATGCAAGATTGTTGTATAGGTATATTCATGGCAAGGTGGTTTGCTGCCTCCATCCCCCCATCTCCTATACGTGACATTTCTCCACACATTATCCTTCCCCAGCCTCCCTCCCACGGTCCATCCCCCCAACTGTCCCTCCCCTTGTGGCCCCCAACGGACCCCAGTGTGTGATGCTCCCCTCTCTATGTCCATGTGTTCTCTTTGTTCAACACCCACCTATGAGTGAGAACACGCGGTGCCTGATGTTCTGTTCTTGTGTCAGTTTGCTGAGAATGATGGTTTCCAGGTTCATCCATGTCCCTACAAAGGACACAAACTCATTATTTTTTGTGGCTGCATAGTATTCTGTGGTGTATATATGCCACATTTTCTTTGTCCAGTCTATCATTGATGGGCATTTCGGTTGGTTCCAGGTCTTTGCTATTGTAAACAGTGCCGTGATGAACATACATGTGCAAGAATTATAATAGAATGATTTATGGGGTCTTGTCTTTGTATCCAGCTTGTCATTCTGCAATTTTTAATTGGGGCATTTAGTCCATTTACATCTAAGGTTAATATTGTTATGTGTGAATTTGATCCTGTCATGATCTGGCTGGTTAATTTTGCAGGCTTGTTAATGTAGTTGCTTCATAGTGTCATTGGTCTGTGTAGTTCAATGTGTTTTTGTAGTGGTTTTCCTATCCATGTTTACTGCTTCTTTCAGGAGCTCTTGCAAGGCAGGCCTGGTGTTGACAAAATCCCTCAGCATTTGCTTGTCTCAAAAATATTTTATTTTTCCTTTGCTTATGAAGCTTAGTTTGGCCAGATGTGAAATTCTGTGTTGGAATTTCTTTTCTTTAAGAATGTTGAATATTGGCCCCCAATGTCTTCTGGCTTGTAGGATTTCTGCTGAGACGTCTGCTGGTCTTCCCTTTGTAGGTAACCTGGCCTTTCTCTCTGCCTGCCCTTAACATTTTTTCCTTCATTTTGACCTTGGAGAATCTGATGATTATGTGTCTCGGGGTAGATCTTTTCATGGAGTATCTTATTGGGAGTCTCTGGATTTTTCGAATTTGAGTATTGGCCTATCTTGCTAGGTTGGGGAGGCTCTCCTGGATGATATCCTGCAGTGTGTTTTCTAACTTGGTTCCATTCTCCCCACCTCTTTCACGTATTCTAATTAGTCATAGGTTTGGTCTTTTCACATAGTCCCATAGTTCCTGAAGGTTTTGCTCATTGCTTTTCATTCTTCTTTCTCTAATCTTGTCTGCTTGCCTTATTTCACCAAGACAGTCTTCAAGCTCTGATATTCTCTCTTCTACTTGGTTAATTCAGCTATGGATACTTGTCTTTGCATCAAAAAGTTCTAGTGCTGTGTTTTTCAGCTCCATCGTGTCATTCTCTAAACTAGTTATTCCAGTTAACAGCTCCCATAATCTTTTATCATGGTTCTTAGCTTCTTTGCATTGGGTTAGAACATAATCCTTTAGCTCAGCAAAATTTGTTATTACCCACTTCCTGAAGCCTACTTCTGTCAGGTCATCCTTCTCAGCTTCAGCCCTATTCAATGCCGTTGCTGGAGAAGTGTTGTGATCATTTGGAGGAGAAGAGGCATTTTGGCTTTTGGAATTTTCAGCATTCTTGCTTTGGTTTTTGCTCATCTTTGTGGATTTGTCTACCTCTGATCTTTGAGGTTGATGACCTTTGGATGGGGTTTTGTTGTGGGGGTCTTTTTTGTTGATGTTTTTGTTGCTTTCTGTTTGTTAGTTTTCCTATAAGAGTCAGGCTCCTCTTCTGCAGGTCTGCCACAGTTTGTTGGGGGTCCACTCCAGACCCTGTTTAACTGGGTAGCACCAGTGGAGGCTGCAGAACAGCAAATATTGCAGCCTGCTTCTTCCTCTGGATGCTTTGTCCCAGAGGGGCACTGGTCTGGTGCCAACCGGAGCTCTTGAGTGTCTGTTGACTGCTGTTTGGAGGTCTCACCCAGCCAGGAGGCACAGGGTCAGTGACTCGCTTGAGAAGGCAGTCTGACCCTTAGCAGAGCTGGTGCGCTGTCTTGGGAGAATTCTCCTTGTCAGGATCAGCCACAGAGCTGGTGTACTGTGCTGGGAGAATCCCCTTTGTCAGGATTAGCCACTCTCAAAGGATCATTTTTTAATGTAAAATCAAGACTCTCATATAAAATGAACATGGGTCAAATACTTTATTTAGTGCATTAATTAATGAGATCCAGTAAGATGTTACAATCAGTTCAAAGGAGAATTCAGAGAATCACATATATACATAGGTAATACAAAATGTTGAAATAAACTTACAAATACCTACAAAATTAGTCCATTGCATTCCACTGAACATTGTTCACTTGCATTTTTATGGAAAAGAATCATTTGAATTATCAGTCATTTTCTACGATGTTCAGAGTTGAAAAATAGATCAAAGACAATGAAAGGCAGAGATAACCACAAACAATGCTCTAGACAATGTCTAGGTTTTCCATGGTAGATGCCCCATAATCTTGGTGGTGCCTTGCACAATTTTTCCTGACAGCACTCAGCGTGATTTTGAGGTCTAGCAACAGACTCTTGTTGGGATAGATAGAACAGCTAGATGAAAACCACATAGGAAGTCTTACTTAGGAATTTGTGCAAGATTAGTTCAGCTAATTGCATCCTCAAATACCTGCAGCCACAGTAAAGCCAAAATCCAAGCTTTATGTGGGGTAGCCTGACTCCAGAGATGTCTATACACCTTTTTCCGATAAGGAGGTCAAATTTCCAATGTTACTTGGAAAGGTGTTACTTTCATTATCAAGCGGGCCAAGCTGGGAAAGAGGAAAAAAATGCACCAAGAAACCCATTCAACTCTGTGAAAGATAAGGAAGGGCCTCTAATGTTTGAATTGAGTGTTCCTCAGCTACTTGATATACAATACCTCATTTAAATTTCCTATGAATCCTGAAAGATAGTTACTTTTATCCCTGTTTTTCCTACAAGGAAGCTGCAATTTCAAAGGGCAATGGGATTTTCTCAACTAAGAGAAGGAATTTGAACCAGACCCATCTTTTCAAGGTCCATATTCTTTTCTATAGTTTAATTTTGCAGATTAGGTTAGTTCATTTATCTGTCATCTTTAGGAACCTCCAAATGTTTCTTATGGAAGCTATAGTTTTCACTCTGAAAGAGAAAACAATTACATGTCAATGCAGTCTAGGTTTATTCTAGGAGATTCAGCAGCAACTTGAAAATTCATTTTTAAGAACAAATTTCAATAATATTTAAAAAATTGCTTTCCAGATGTCTAAATGTTTCTCAGATCTACGTTTAACTTCTTACATTTTTTATTAAGCTGAGATATTTAAAATATAGTCACTTCTCACAGGCACTTTACAATAGTAGAAGAAAAGGTGCTATAAAGTACCAGAAAGTTGGAATGTACAGTTATTACTGTGAAGATGCTGAAACTGAGAATCAGGATTGAAGATCTGTGTATTTACTTATTTCTAAGAATCTGTGACTAGTGGATCAAGCTACAATTACATGGTGTGGGAAGCATAGTCTCTCAACCTTCTTTGGGAAGCAATATAATTGAACTCCTTCAATGATGAATAAGTAGACTCCATTCCCAACACTGCTGTTAAAGTCAAGTGTTACTCTTGAGTCTTTTTAAACCAAGTACCCAAGCTGAGGAAATATTTCAGTCTGTCTTCTGAACTTTGCTCAGTTTGCTCATGAGCTTTTCATAATAATCAGTGTTCTGCTAATAATTTGTATTCAGCTTGTTGAACACTTAACATCTTCTTTACATCATCTACACTTTCTTGCTGTACTTTGTATCTCTGCAGGATCTCTTCATATTGAAATATCAAACCCACTTAATATTTCTCCCGGAAATGTGACACTAGGGTAGGGGCAACCTGGCTAAGTACATGGATTTTTAAAATCAGTAATGATAAAATAAATATGACCCCGTTGGTTCTTAATGACCAATACACACAGATTTTAATAATAATTTAGCTGTCTAACACCTATTTATTCAATAATTTCATACTAAAATGTACAATTTGTGGTCTAATGTTAGTCGCTGACCATTTCTGATCAATGTACAAGTGTTTGGGGTGTATTTCCCTAGAGTGTATGCTTCCCAAAGTAGAATTAACAGGTCTACCATTACTTCATTTTTTAAAAATGGAAATAATCAATGAATTATAATTTCAAGAATCTTCCAATAGTCTGATAATTTAGCTGAATCCACCTCTTCCCTGCGCTTATCTGTTCTCCAACCTGATCCCAGTGAAAGCTTTCCAAATCTCAATTTTGCTCATCTCTTTCCTTCCATGACTTCCGATTGCTTTAAGGGTTAAGATAATCTCCTTGTCATTCCCTACAGAGGCTACATGGCTGGGCCCCTTCTTATAACACCACTGTAGTCTAGATGAAATAATTACTGTCCCCTTCATACCTCAACTTACTCATCCATTTATCAAGGAGACTCTACCTGGCCTCCTCCTACCCTTAATTGGGTCACATATTCCAATTATATGCTTTCCAACTAAAACTAACCAAGGGTGTTGTACAGTACTAATTAATGTGATCATTTGGTTATTGTCTGTTTTGGACATTAGCTTCTAAGCTTCATGAGGGTATGAACCTGCCCCCTTCTGTTTGCCACTGTATTCCCAATGCCTAGCACAGTGTCAAGTCCAGCAGAGGCGCTCAATAATTGCTGGGTGAATTAACAACAGAATGAACAGTCACCAGTTAAACACAAAAATTAAAGTTTCTTCTTGGTCTCTATAGTTTTATCTATTTATTGGCTAGTTTATTTTGTCTGGGCTTTTCTGATTTTGCTTTATTCTGTAGCTGGTTTCACAAAATTGCATCAAAATGGAAAAAAGGAGGTAAGAACTGAATAGGTATCAGGACCTTCAAAGAATGTTTTTACATGATCTCACTTAGTCCTCATAATCTGTGAGGTAGGCATTATTGCTCTCATTTTACAGAGGTGAAATTGAGTCTTAGAAATGTTATAAAAGTTATACTACTTATACTAAGACATGACAGAGCCAGAGTATGAACCGAGACTTGCCTTTGGCTGCTGAACTTGGAGCTAGGGATCTTGGTTGGCTTGCAGGCTGGGTAGGCATCTACCCATCATCATAACAAGGCTTTCAGCCTCTAGTTTTCTCTTCTGCAAAATAAGACTTGAAGCCCACATTAATGTATATTTCTTTAATCACTAGTAATAGTAAAATATTTCCTGTTATAACCTACAAAGAATGTGTGATGCCCTACTGTGATGACCTTCTATTTGTTGTGTAACCTACTATCTGTCTCCTTTATCAATTAGTAAGGAGTGGTAGATTACAAAACTGGGTACAAGTCTGTCCCTTCCCTGATTCCACACACTGTAGCAGTGCTCTCTTGCACTGACTCTGAGATTGACTCTGTGACTTGTTTGGCTAATGGAATAGTAGCCAATGTGACACAAGCAGAGGTGTGAAAAAGTACATGTGCATCGGGGTTTGCCCTCAGGCTGTGCTTTTGCCACATAGGAGCAAACATGGACTAGAGTTTCAGATAATGAGAGCAAGTATCCCCATTGCACCAACCAATAGCTGGCCATCTTTTAGAGGCAGAACCACTTAACTGACCCCAGATGCCTGAAGAAGCTAGCATCAGACCAGAAGGATCACTGAGTCCAACCTATAGATTCATGTGCCAAATAAATGCTTATTGTTTTAAACCATGACATTTTGAGTACTGATTACACATGTACATTATTTATTATTTTATTTTTAAAGACTGAAAACAACAAAAACATCTAAAACCACAGTTTCTGGGAGAAGTACTCGTTCTTGCCCATCTTGTACCTCTCTTTGGACTTGACCTTGGCCTCCCATTGGCCTTACATTTAAGAGCAGGGACTCTGAAGACATTCTTGTTTATGACAGTTTTTGTCTGAGGGAATATCCACAGAGCATCTTGTGAGCATGAGGTGATTGTGATTATAAACTTTCACAAAAGGCTTGATCCTTCACCTCTTGAAGATTTTCCTCTTACCCAAGACAGTTGTCCTTCTGTCTCCTCCACAATTCTGCTTTTTTTTTTGTAGTCCCTTGTGTCATTCTAATTCTTCTCTGATTGCAAACTACTTGACAGCAGGGACAGTATATATTTTCCATTTTTTAGTGTCTTTCACAGAGTATATGTTCAGTACCTATTTGTTTGAGTTTACTTATCCCAGAAAAAAAATTAGTTCTTAATGCAGTCTTCCTGAACCTGTAAGTGTTCCCTACTCATGAAGTTTTCAAATCCGTGCATATCTTCTCTTGTTTCCCTGCCTGGTGTTATCTAAACAGAATATCTGCAAAATGGAAAGCAGAAGTCTTTGGTAGCTCAAAAAAAGACCATAAAACAGACGTGTAAATTTAATTGACTGACATGTCAGTAGAAGTAGGTTTTAGTTACCAGTAAAATAAGAAACTCAAGACTTGGAGACTGTTTCCAGATTTGTGCCAGCCAGCTGGGCTGTACCCCCATGTGCTCGGTTCAGGGTCCACAAAGATGACTTGTGTATAGTCTCTGCTTTGAAAACAAGGCTAATCATAGTGACCAAAAGCTATGACTGTTGCGAAGTTTAACCACCTATTTATGCAAATTTCATTGTAACTACTTTGAAGGAAAATTATCTGTACAAATTTAATGTCAATATTGTGGTTTAGAAGTAAAGTTCTAATATCTGTTTTCTTTGCTCACTCACAAGTCTATTTTCAACTAGAATCTATTTGTTGTTTAAATGCCTTTCCCTTTCTTACCCTTGATAATGGGAGGTTCCCACTGGATCGTGAGGAATTCACTGAGAAATGGAGCTTAGAGACCAAGAGACATTTGGACTGCCAAGGAAATATCCCAGCCCTGCTTCAACCCTCGTTTTTCTTATAAGCACTCCACTCCTATGGCCTCACCCCAAACCTTTCCTTCATCTGGACATGTGCCACCTCTCAAATCCTACCCAATCCAGACCTCATGATGCACTGTCAGCAAGACTCTCTCCAGCACGCTTAACATCTTCACCCTGTGCTGTGTCCACCCTGCAAACCTTCTAATCACCTTGGATCATTTACACCAACTGCCTCCTTTGCTTCTCTACCCAGGCTTCTGAGAGCAATTGGAGAAATCTCACAGTGACCACATTGCTAATGCTTATTCAGGCAGCATTTATTGAGCATTCACCATGCACTGGAGACAGTAGAAGAAACTGCTAGACTCAGAACAATACACAGAAAATAAGAGGAAGGTTCTCTTCCTTCTCAGAGCATAAAGTCTGGTGGGGTGGGGTGGTGGAGTGGAGTTCAACACTTACCCCACAGTGTGATAAGCATTATCAGGATGAAAGAACAGAGTTCCCTGGAAGCCCAAAGGACGGCTTCTAAATCAAAGACTTAGGGAGACAGAGAAATCTTTGCCACTTCAAATTCATGCCTTCAACTTCACTGGCAGCATTGACACCATTCAGCAATCCTTTTATTGTTGTCTAGTCAGCTCCACCTCAATTCCCCCAACGGATGGTCAAACAGTCATTGTTCTGAAAAGCCCCATCCATTCCTCAGATGACACAGTCTCTGACTATACTGAGGAAGTCCAGCCCATATTTAAAAATCAACCTTACTTCAACTCCTCCCCTCCTGGCTCAGAAGAGAAGGTGCCCAGCTTCTGACCCTATCTCTCTACCATCACCCTCCAATTCATCTTAGATTAGGACCCTGATAAGTTGGTTGGTTTATTTTCTTCCTTGCTTCTATTTCCTTATATTCAAGCTCTTCCTTTTAACTACTCAATCCCCAGCTAATGTATATAAAACTCTCATATACAAAAAGTAAACTATAAATAAATAGAAAACCCAAATATTTTCAGGTTTCACCAGCTTCCAGATTAAATTGTAACCAGATAAAAAAAATTACCATTTTATAAATGTTCTCTAGCACCTTGCAGATTCTTCTAACGTAACCTCAACCTATGCCTGCCTCCAGGTATGCCTAGGATTCCCAAAGGAAAGGGAGAGCTCACACATGTTCATGAAAAAGCTGTGTTCATTTGTTGCTGTGCTGCTTTGCTAGAGACCTGCCTCTCCCAGACTACCCTTAGTTCGCCCATGTTAAGCGTCCATCACACACCACTAGAGACTTACTGGCACCGCTGCCTCCAGCTCAGCAGCCTCTGAAGGTTCCAGCTAAGTCAGCAATATGCCTGAGCGCTGGCCTCATCCTCAGCTGAGGGAGGGTTTTAAGCTAGTGTACAGAGTCTGCTGATGGCTGTGGCTGCCAATGTTCTCAATGTAATGGTATGAGCATTCACTGATCTGTACCCTCATGGTGCATTGACACCTGGAATTTGCAGACAGAAGGAAAGGTAATGATTCCTATCACTTTGCCTTCATCTTCATTAGGAAGACCAGTAACAAGCATGCCCTCAACAGGCCCAATACCTTGCCACAGGGAGTTCTGTGCCATTATTTCCTATGTGAACAATACAACTCCATAGTTCTCTCTCTCAGGAGCAGTCCTGTCTAATAATCTAGTCTCTGCTTACCCACCTCAAACTAAACCCCACCTGGGAGACATGTCTATCTATGTCCAAACCTCCATCACAGATACAGCTCAAGGTTTCCAAGGAAGATCCTCAGCATCCTATGAATCCCAGCACTTTGGGAGGCCAAGGCATGCAGATGATTTGAGGTCTGGAGTTTGACACTAGCCTGGCCAACATGGTGAAACCCCGTCTCTACTAAAAATACAAAAATTAACTGGGCATGGTGGTTTACACCTGTAATCCCAGCTACTTGGGAGGCTGAGGCAGGAGAATCACTTGAACCTGAGAGATGGAGGTTACAGTGAACTGAGATCGCACCACTGCACTCCAGCCTGGGTGACAGAGCAAGATTCCATCTAAAAAAACAACAACAGCAACAACAAAAAAAAACAAAACAAAAAGCAAAAAAACACAACTGATTATCTAGGGGGAAGAAGGATGTCACAAGTCAGTATAATAGTCTTATGCAAATCATGCAATAGCCACGACCCTGCTACAAAACATGAGCTCTGGTCTTCTCGCATTTTCCCTTCACAGCTGAGCCCCTTGCTTGAAAGTCAGCTATAATCTTTATTTCCTTGCTGTACACTCATTTTTAAATTTAATATTATCTTCTTTTAAAATATAGTTGTATATTCACTTGGTTTAAAATTCACAAAGTACAAAAAGCTATTCCTGGCTACCAAATGTCCCTCCTCAGACGCAACCAGTTTCCTGTGTATCCTATCAGGGATGTCTTATTAAACACAAGCAAAGCCCTTTTTAAAAATAGCAATACCATCCTGTATGTACACACCACACTCTTCCTTTTTTCCCTTAACACTATAGGGATCATTTTATATCAACAGATGAAGAGCATCCTCATCCTTTTGGGGTGGGGGGAGCTGCGGAATATTCTCTTGCATGGTTGTACCATAAGTTATTTAACTAGTCCCATATTGTTGGACTTTAGTTGTTTTTAATTTTTTGTGATTGCAAATAGAACTGAATTCTTTTCCTGAGATGGACCTACATGGTTCACAGATTTTTTTTTAATGCCGTTTCCATTGAGACATCAAGATGTTACATTCCGAAGTAAGAGGTGAAACATATAATTTCAAAAGATGAAAAACTGATTTTGTGACTCTTAAGTTTCTCACTTATACAGTCTAGAGACTGTGTTGGTTGTTAGAGGTTAGGAAGCATTATGAAGAGTAGGTCTATAGGTTATGACTCCCATCTCCCTATGATGGAGCACTGGACATTCTTAACCTGCATTTCATGACAAAGGAAAAAGCTTCAAGATATTGCCCAGGAAGTTTCATATGTGGCCCTGGAATTATGGGATCATATATAAAATCCACCTAGAAAAGCTAAAGGGTAAGGGATATCTGGCTATTTGCTTGGGAGGTAAAGAGAGGCAGCTGCAGGGGAGCCTGTGCTCTCAGAGTTGATTGGGACAAAGGATGTATAAGTATTTCCTTGGGACTAGGCTAGGACCCCAGGCAAGGGCAGTGTGAAATGTTTTGGGTTTTGTTTAAAAGGAATACCTGGGAGAAAAAAGTCTTAGCAGAACTGAAGCTGAAGTCACCAGCCAGTGCATAAGGACTAGGGAAATATAAAAGTCTAGTTGTCATGGAGATGGATGTATCTTCATGAAGGGAATGTCAGGTGAGAGATTCCCCAGCAGTGGGGGGAGAGGGATCTAGGTCTTTAAGAAACCATGAAAGATCTCAAAGAGGAGATGGGTTTAGAAAATATAAAATTGACCACAGCCAGAATAGGTGTTGGTCACTGAGGTATTTTCTGCTTCCTTGCCTCTTCTCTTTCCCAATGTTTCCCCTAGAGGGATCTGGAAGCAGGTTAGAAAGACAGGAGGATGGAGAAAAGCACCGGAGGGGTGAGGGGAAGCCAGTGTTGCCCTCCTTCCCCACTGCTGGTGTCTAGCCTGCAATAGCGTGGACCTGAGAAAAGAGAGAAAGTTAAATGAAAACGAAAGTATTTATGATGGCATTGGAGCAAACATTTGAACTGCTGACAATAAGAACTTTTCATTAAACTGAAAATGATGAGAAAAACCATAGGGCTTACATTAACTTTCATTGAGGGACCGAGTTTCACAAATAAATTGAGAGAGACATTGGGGTACTTCTACTGTTTGAAAAGATGTAGACAGTCACAAGAAACTTGCTTTCATCTTAGCAACAAGGACACTCCAAAGGACTTATGAAATCATAGTTGTGGATGTTTCTTGTTGTTTAAATCTGTCTGAGAGCTGAGGACACAAAGAAACCTAAGTGAATTAAGAGACAAGCCCTTTCAAGGAGTAAAGAGATGCATAGTTGCATTCATTCCTGGTAGAGTGGTGAGAGAAGGAAAATCTGATGTAAACTGGGATATGGGAAAAACAGGCAAAATCAAAACAAACTTTTAATGGTCACATGTAGACTGGCATAGTAAATTTGAAACCCAAGGGTTTCTAGTCACAGAGCAAGTCTACATCAATTTAGAAACTCTTTCCCACAGTCCTTCACTAAGTTCATGGGGTTAATACTCAGAAGACTGAGGACAGAGCAAGAGAAGTGAGAAAAATTTAACTCTGAAGGTTTGCAGGGAAGAATGAGGAACAGCTGAAATGGTAAATATGTATTTACAAACACACACACACACACACACATATATATATATAGAGGGAGGGAGAGAGAGAGAGAGAGAGAGATTGTCTAAAGCAAAAGGTAGCAATGTGTTTTGGAATGTACATAGAAGTAAAATTTATAACCACCAGAAAACAAAGGCTAAGATTGGAGGTGCTAAGCCGCTTTATACCCTTGTAGGGTTCTGTATACTGTGTGTAACATTAATAAATATTATTGAAGGTAGACTATGTTAAGTTAAAGATGCATATTGTGCTATCTGAAGCAAACATTCAAAAAAGTACAACTAAAAAGTAAATCGAGGAGAGGAGGAGAAAAATTTAAGTAAAAAAGCATATTCAATCATGCAACAAAAGTCATCAAAGAAGGAACAAAAAAATCCAAAGACTAGAATCAGAAACAATAGCAACATGGTAGAGACTTAGACCCCACCATACCATTAATTATATTAATTTTAAATTAACTAAATACTCCCTTAAATGTCAAAATTACTAGATTTGATTAAAAATTTAAGATCTAACTCTATGCTGTTTGCAACAAAACTACTTCAAATATAAAGACAGGTAAAAAGTTAGAATGTACTGTAAGATAAAACATGCAAATATTAAGCGTAAGAAGGGCTGTGTGGCTACAGTAATATCAGATAAAGTAGATTTCATGATAAATAATGTTACCAGAATTAAACAGTGACATTACTTAATGATAAAAAATGATAAAAATTGTTATGTCTTCAGGAAGACATAACAATTCTCTAAATGTGCGTGTGCCTGATAACAGAGTTTCAAATACATGGAACAAAAGCTAAGAGAATAAAAGGAAGAGAGAAAAATCCACAAAGCTGTAAATTTTAACACCACCCTTTCAATAATTGTTAAAATAAATAGGCCAAATCAATAAGACTATAGAAGGTGTGAAAACTGCTATTAGTCCCATTACTATTTGATATTTTAGAAAAATATACAACACTTACATCCAAAAAGATACATTTTTTTTCAAATGTACAATGAGCATTCACTAGGGTAAATGTACATCATATGTCCTCAGTCCAAAATAATATTAAATTAGCAATTGTTCATTATAAGACATCTAAACAATCGTCAAATATCTGGAAAGTTAGCTAGACATATCTAAATAGCCCCTGGGTAAAAGAAGAAGTCGAAAGGGCAATTAGAAAGTATTCTCAACTGAATGGTATTAAAAATTCAACTTATCAAAATTTGGAGATGCATTAAAGCAATTTTAGAGGGCAATTTATTACTTCAAATGCCTATATTAGAAAATAGAAATGGCATAATCAAATTGATAATCTAAGTTTGCCACTTAAGCTAGAACAGGAAGAGAAAATTAAACCCAAGATAAATACAAGAAAGGAAATATTAGAGCAGAAATTAATGAAATAAAAACAGACAAAAATAGAGAAAGTTAATTCAAAAGTTGTCATAAAAAAATAAATTTGATGGCCGGGCCTGGTGACTCACACCTGCAATCTCAGCCCTTTGGGAGGCCAAGATGGGCAGATTATTTGAGGCCAGGAGTTCAAGACCAGCCTGGCCAACATGGTAAAACCCTGAAACCCCATCTCTACTGAAAATACCAAATTAGCCAGGTATGGTGACACACACCTGTAATCCCAGCTACTTGGGAGACTGAGGCAAGAGAATCCCTTGAACCCAGAAGGCAGAGGTTGTAATGAGCCAAGATTGCACCACTGCACTCCAGCCTGGGCAACAGAGTGAGACTCTTGTCAAAAATAATAATTAATATACCATAATATAGATTAGAGGTATTACTCACATAATTGACTTTTGACCACGGCACCAAGTCAATTCAAGGTCTTTTCAAGAAATGATGGGAGGGAAACTAAATATCCATATGGAAAAATAAAACAAGGAATCTTGTCATGAGTTCTATAGTGCATCATCCCTACATCCCTCCAACCCCATCCCTACCCCAGTCATTTCACTCCTCCTCCTGCACTGTGACTCATTTTCTCCTTCGCTAGCATGTTGGTAGCTGCTAACAGCTCACAACTGAGTACCCGTCTCCCCAGGAATTGTTCTGGTCAGCCAATATCACAATATTTCCCTGGTGGCAGCTCAAATTGCAGAACTGGTTGATGTAGAGGTTCAAATGCCCAGCTCTTTTGCCTCATTTGGAATGATGCTAAGGAGCTGGACAAAATATCAGGCTCCTCATAGGATTCACTGAAGCCCCTGCTGCATCACAGTTCAACTTCTTCCTCTGCTCAATTCTGCTTTCTTCAATCCTCACAAGTATTTTAGCTGTGAATACTCCTGCATGTAAGTCTGTTTCATGGAGAACTCAATCTATAACAAACTTGACCCTTACCCTACTCCCTACCCAAAGAAATAATCTGAGCTGGATTATAGGTCTAAATGTGAAAGCCTAACAATACAATTTCTAGAATCACTCATGGGGGAATATCTTGATGACTTTGAACTAGGAAAGATTTACACACCCCTCCCCCAATCCCAGGTGGCACAGCTTGCATCTCCAGGACAGACTCCTTCTTTCTGCTTGAGAGGAGAAGGGAGAGTAAAGTGGACTTCGTCTTGTAACTCGGATACCAGCTCAGCCACAGTAGAATAGAGCACCAGGAGGAATCCTGAAGCCCTAGCTCACAGTTGGCATTCTTAGACATACCCTGGGTCAGAAGGGAACCTGCTGGCTTAAAGGGAAGGACTCAGTCCTGGCAGAATCCATCACCTGCTGACTAAAGAGCCCTTGGGCCTTGAATGAACCTCAGTGACACCCAGGCATTTATCACCATGGACCTTGAGTGAGACCTAGGGCTATACTAGCTTTAGGTGAGACCCAGCACATTTCCAGCTGTGGTAGTGACAGAGAGAGACTCCTCTGCCTGAGGAAAAGATAGGGAAGAGTAAAGGGGACTTTTTCTTGCAGCTTGGGCACTAGCTCAGTCACAGTGGGATAGAGCACCAAGTGGGCTCCTGTAGTCCCTGATTCCAGGCATTGATTCCTGGATAGCATTTATGGATCCATCCTGGGCCAGAGAGGAACCCACTGCCCTGAAGGGAGAGACCCAGTCCTGAGAGCATTGACCACAGCTGAGTGAAAAGCTCTTGGGCCTTGAGTGAACATCAGTGGTAGCCACTAAGTAATCACCTTGATCCTGGGGTTTGGGTGGCCATGGAGAGAGACTCATTCATATGAAGAAAGGAGAAGGAAGAGCAGGAAGGACTTTGTCTTGGGGCTTGGGTGCCAGTTCAGCTGCAATGGAATAGAGCACCAAGTAGGCTGGGTGTGGTGACTCATGCCTGTAATCCCAGCACTTTGGGAGGCCGAGGTGGGCAGATCGCTTGAGGTCAGGAGTTCGAGACCAGCCTGGCCAACATGGTGAAATCCTGTCTCTACTAAAAATACAAAACTCAGCTGGGTGTGGTGGTGGTGGTGGTGGTGGGTGCCTGTAATCACAGCTACTTGGAAGGCTGAGGCAGCAGAATCACTTGAACCTGGGAGGCGGAAGTTACAGTGAGCTGAGATCACACCACTGCACTCCAGCCTGGGTGACAGAGTGAGAATCTGTCTCAAAAATATATAATAATAATAATAATAATGCACCAAGTAGATTCCTAAGATTCCCAACTCCAGGTCCTGGTTCCCAGACATCATTCTGGGACCCACCTTGGCAGGGTGGGAGTTCACTGTCCTGAAGGATAGGACACAAGCCTGGCTGGATTCACCACTTGCCTACTGAAGAGCCCCTGGACCTTGAGTGAAAGTTGATAGTAACCAGGCAGTGGTTGCCAGGGTCCTTGGATGAGACCCAGTGCTGTGCTGGCTTTGGGTCTGACTTAGCATAGTCCTATTGGTGGTGGGCAGAGGGTTGCTTGTTTCACCCCTCCCCCAGCTCCAGACATCTCAGCATGGAGAGAGGGACTCTGTGCTTTGGGGCTAGAGTAAGGGAAGAGAACAAGAGCCTCTGCCTGGTAATTCAGGGAATTCTCCCATATCTTACCCAAGGCCCGTCTATGATTCTACGAGTCACAGCATTACTGGGCTTGGGGCATCTTCTAATACAGATACAGCTGCGGTCACCAAAGATTTAGATCATAGCAGTCAATTCCCTTTGAATACTTGGAAAACCTTCCCAAGAAGGCTGGATATACAAACAAGGCCAGATTGTGAAGACCACAACAAATACCTAATTCTTCAATACTTACACATTGGTAAGCATCCACAAACATCAAGACCATCCAATGACCAATCCTGGAGAAACCTTTCAGACAGAGAATTCAAAATAGTTGTTTTGAGGAAGCTCAATAGAATTCAAGATAACACAGAGAAGGAATCCAGAATCCTATTAGATAAATTTAACAAAGAAATTAAAATAATTTTAAAAAATAAATCAAATTTTACAGCTGAAAAATTCAATTGACATACTAAAGAATGCATCAGACTCTTTCAACAGTAGAATTGATCAAGCAGAAGAAAAAATTAGTGAGCTTGAATACAGTGTATTTGAAAATATGCAGCCCAAGGAGACAAAAAGAATAAATAGAAAAGAATGCACTACACCTACAAGATTTAGAAAATAGCCTAGTTATTGGCCTTATAAAGGAGGTAGAGGGAGAGATCAGGGTAGAAAATTTATTCAAAGGGATAGCAACAAAGAACTTTCCAAACCTAGAGAAACATGTCAATATTCAAGTAAGAGAGTTATATAATAACTTCGATGTGATTTAACATAAAGAAGACCACCTCAAGGCATTTAATAAACTCCCAAAGATCAAGGATAAAGAACCTTAAAATAAACCAGTAAGAGAAAAGAAACAAATAACATACAAATGAGCTCCAACACATCTGGCAGCAGGTTTCTCAGGGAAGCCTTACATGCCAGAAGAAAGTAACATGACCTATTTAAAGTATTAAAGGAAAAAACACTTTCATCCTAGAATAGAATATCCAGTAAAAATAGACTTCAAACATGAAAGAGAAATAAAGGTTTTCCCAGACAAACAAAAAGCTGAGAGGGCTCATCAGCACCAGACCTGTGCTATGAGAAATGCTAAAGGGAGTTCTTCATTCTGAAAGAAAAGGGAGCAATAAGAAATTATCTGAAGGTATAAAACTCACTGTAAATAGTAAGTACACAGACAAACACAGAATATTATGACACTGCAATTGTGGTGTGTAAACTACCCATATCTTGTGTAGAAAGATTAAAAGATAAACCTATTACAAATAATAACTACAACAACTTTTCAAGACATAGCACAAAAATATATAAATAAAAACAATAAAAAATTTAAAAGGAAGATAAAATGTATTTTTATTATTTCTCTCTTTGCTTATTTATTAATTTGTTTGTTTTCACAATCAGTGTTAAGTTGTCATCACTTTAACATAATGGGTTATAAGATGTTATTTGCAAGCTTAATGGTAATCTCAAATCAAAAAACCTACAACAGATACACAAAAAATGAAAAAACAAGAAATTAAAACATGCCACCAGAAAAAACCACCTTCACAAAAAGGAAGAGAGAAAGGGGAGAAGGAAGAGAAGACCACAAAACAACCAGAAAACAAATAGCAAATGACAGAAGAAAGTCTTTACTTATTAACAATAACATTGAATGTAAATAAACTAAACTCTCCAATTAAAAAAATAAAGTGGCTAAATGTATAAAAATTAAAAAAAAAAATAAACAAGACCCAACTGTCTGTTTTTACAAGAAACATACTACATCCATGAAGACACACATAAAATGAAAATAAATGGATGGAAAAAGATATTCCATGCAAATGGAAACCGAAAGAGAGCAGGAGTAGCTATACTTACATCAGATAAAATAAATTTAAAGACCAAAACTATAAAAAGAGTCCAAGAGAGTCATTATATAATGATAAAGGGATCAATTCAGCAAGAGGATATAATAATTGTAAATATATGTGCACCCAACACTCAAGCACCTAGATATATAAAGCAAATATTATTAGAGTGAAAGAGAGAGATAGACTCCAATACAATAATAGCTGATGACTTTGACACTTCACTTTCAGAATTGGAAAGATCATCTAGAGAGAAATCAACAAAGAAACATCAGACTTAATGTGTACTGCAGGACAAATGGACCTAATAGATATTTACGTTTCAATCAATGGCTGCAAAATATACATTCTTCTCCTTATCATTTGGCTTATTCTCAAGGATAGACCATCCGTCAAGCCACAGAATAAATCTTTAGAGCTTCAAAAAAGAAAAAATGAAACCATATCAAGCATCTTCTCTGACCACAATGGAAAAAACTAGAAATCAATAACAAGAGGAACTTTGGAAACTACACAAACACATGAAATTTAAACAATATGCTCCTAATGACCAGTGGGTCAATGAAGAAATTAAAAAGGCAGTTAAAAAATGTCTTCAAATAAATGAAAATGAAAACACAACATGCCAAAACCTATGGGGTACAGCAAAAGCAGTACTAAGAGGAAAGTTTATAGCAATAAGCACCTAGATCAAAAAAGTAGAAAAACTTCAAATAAACAACTTACTGATGCATCTTAAAGAACTAAAGCAAACCATCCCAAAATTAGCTTAAGGAAAGAAGTAATAAAAGTCAGAACAGAAATAAATGACATTGAAAGAAAAAATACAAAACATAAATGAAACAAAAAGTTGGTTTTCTGAAAAGTTAAGCATTGGAGAGAAGACTGAAATAAAATCAGAGATAAAAAAGGAGCCATTATGACTGACACAGCAGAAAATCAAAGGACTGTTAGAGGCTAATATAAGCAACTATATGCCAATAAATTGGAAAACCTACACGAACTAGAGAAACTCCTAGACACATACAAGCTATCAAGATTGAACCATGACAAAATACAAAGTCTGGATATACCAATAACAAGTAATGAGATTGAAGCTGGAATGAAAAGTCTCCTAGCAAAGAAAAGCCCAGGACTCAATGGCTTTGCTGCTGAATTTTACCAAACATTTAAAGAAGAACTAACACCAGTTCTATTCAAACTACTCCAAAAAAATAGAGGAGGGAACACTTCCAAACTTATTCTATAAGGACAGTGTTACCCTCCAAAACCAGATAAAGACACATCAAAAAATAAAAAGAAAACTAAAGGTCAATATCCCTGTTGAATATTGATGTAAAAATTCTCAATAAAATACAAGCAAACAATTCAACAACACATTGAAAACAACCTTCATCATGATCAAGTGGGATTTATCTCGATTGCAAATATAGTTCAATATACACAAATAAATCAATGTGATACATCAAGTCAACAGAATAAAGGCCAAAACCATATGATCATTTCAACTGGTGCTGAAAAAGCATTTGATAAAATTCGACATCTCTTGATGTTAAACCCTCCCCCTCCCAAAACCTGGGTATAGAAGGAGCATACCTCAACACAATAAAAGCCATATACAACAGATCCAGAGCTAGTATCATACTGAATGGGGGAAACTGAAAGCCTTTCCTCAAAGATCTGGACCAAGACAAGGATGCCCACTTTTACCACTGTTATTTGACATACACTGGAACACCTAACTAGAGCAATCAGACAAGAGAAAGAAATAAAGGGCATCTACACTGGAAAAGAAGAAGTCAAATTTTGCCTGTTTGCAGATAATATGATCTTATATTTGGAAAAAACTAAAAACTATTAGAATGGATAAACAAATCCAGTAGAGTTGTAGGACACAAAATCAACATACAAAGTTTACTAACATTTCTATATGATAACAGTGAACAATTAGAAAAAAGAAATCAAGAAAGTAATCCTATTTATAGTAGCTACAAATAAAACAAGATACCTAGGAATAAACTTAACCAAAGAAGTGAAAAATCTCTACAATGAAAATATAAAACATGATGCATGAAATTTAAGAGGACACACACACAAAAATGGAAAGATATTCCATGGGCATGGATTGGAAGAATCAATATTGTTAAAATGTCTATACTAACTAAAGCAATCTACAGATTCAATGCAATCCCTATCAAAATAACAATGACATTCTTCACAGAAATAGAAAAGGTAATCCTGAGGTTTATACGGAACCACAAAAGGCTCAGAATAGCCAATGCCAACCTGAGCAAAAAGAACAAAACTGAAAGAATCACATTACCTAAATTCAAATTATACAACAGAGCTGTGGCAACCAAAACAGCATAGTACCAGCATAGGAACAGTCACACAGAACAATGAAACAGCATAAATAACCCAAAAATAAATTCATACATCTACAGTGAACTCATTTTTTACAAAGGTGCCAAGAACATACACTGGTGAAAGTACAGTGTTTTCAATAAATATTGCTGGGAAAACTGAATATCCATATGCAGAGGAATGAAACTGGACTCCTATCGCTCACTATATACTAAAATCAAATCAAAATTGATTAAAGGCCTCAAACAATGAAACCACTTAAAGAAAACAGTGGAGAAACTCTCTGGGACATTGGTGTGGGCAAAGGCTTTTTGAGTAATACCTCCAAAGCACAGGCAACTGAAGCAAAAATGGACAAATGAGATCACATCAAATTAAAAAGTTTCTGCACAGTAATGGTAGCAATCAACAAAGTGAAGAGACAACCCACGGAATGGGAGAAAATATTTTCAAGCTATCTATATGGCAGGGGATTAAGAACCAAAATATATAAGAAGCTCAAACAACTCTACAGGAAAAAATCTAATAATCCAATTTATTGGGCAAAGGTTCTGAATAGATATGTCTCAAAAGACATACAAATGGCAAAAGTGTGTATGAAAAGGCATTCAACATCATTGATCATCAGAGAAAGGCAAATCAAAACTACAATAAGGTATTATCTCACCCCAATTAAAATGACTTATATCCAAAGACAAGCAATGACAAATGCTGGTGAAGATATGGAGAAAAGGGAACCCTCATATACAGTTGGTGTGGATGAGATTTGTATAGCCATTATGCAGAACAGTATGAAAGTTCCTCAAAAACAAAAAACAAACAAAAAAACAAAAAAAAACAGAGATAGACTACCATGCGATTCAGCAATTCCACTGTTGGATAGTTATCCTAAAGAAGTGAAATCAGTATGTCAAAAAAGACATCTGCACTCCCATGTTTATTGCAGCACTACTCACAATAGTCAAGATATGGAAGTAACCTAAGTGCCCATCAACAGATGAATGGATAAAGAAAATGTGGTACATATACACGACGGAGTACTATTCAGCCATATAAAAGAATGAGATCCTGTCATTTGCAACAACATGGATGGAACTGAAGGACGTTGCGTTAAATGGCACAAACCAGGCACAGAAAGACAAATATCACATGTTCTCACTCATTTGTGGGATCTAAAAATTAAAAGAATTGAACTCACAGAGATAAAGAGTTGATGATGGTTACCAGAGGCTGGGAAGAGTGGTGGGACATGAGGAGGATGGAGATGGTTAAGAGGTACAAAAATATAGTTAGCGATAATCTAGCATTTGATAGCATAGCAGTGTGACTACAGTCAACAATATCAAACATTTTTAAACAACTAAAAGAGTATACTTAGAATGTTTATTACACAAGAAATGATAAATGTTTGAGGTGATGGGTACCTCATTTACCCTGATGTGACTTTTATGTACTACAAGCCTGTATCAAAACATTTAATGTATCCTATAAATGTATACACCTACTGTGTACCCATATTTTTTTTAATTATTAAAAAAAAAAAAAAGAAAGACAAACCACAAACTAGGGGAGAAAAAAACCTTATAAGGCAAAATATATGTGAAAAAAGAACTCATATTCAGAAATATAAAATACTCTTTACAAATAAACAAGATAAAGACAAATGACTCCATTACAAATGAACAAAAGACTTAAACAAAAATAAATTGATGAAAAGCCAATAAGAACACAAAAACGTGCTTAACATGATCGTTATGGAAATGCAAATTAAAGGCACAAAGTAACACTGTTTTGCAATTACTTAGAATGTATAAAATTTAAAAAGATCAACAATATAAGGCAAGGATGTGGAATACCTGGACCCCTCATCTATTGTTGATGGAATGTAAAATTCTATAAAAACTTCAAAAAACTGTTTCCAGTCTCTTATAAAGTTAAACATACATCTACCCTATGTCTCAATATAATTTCACTCCTAGGTAAGAAATGAAAGTATATGTCCACAAAAAACTTGTATAATAATATTCCCAGGAGTTTTGATCATATTAGCCAAAAACTGGAGACAACCCATGTATCTGTCAAAAGAAGAATATGTAAACAAATTGTGTTATATCCATTCATTGGAATAGTACTCAGCAATTAAAAAAATGAACAAAATAAAATGGTCCCCAAAACATGTCAAACAAGAAAAGCTAGACACAAAATAATCATGGTGTTTGATTCCATGAAAATGAAATTTGAGAAGAATAAAATAGACCTGTGGTGATATAAATCAGAAAATAATTGCCTCTAATAGATTATAATGGAGCATGATGAGATTTCTGTTGCAGTTGAAATGTTCTAAAGTATTTTTACTTGCAGGGTTTTAGAAAGTGTTTAGAACAAACCCCACAAGCTTACCAAGGTTAAATGTAGTATTTTTTAGGATGAGATAGATAGCAATTTCTTCACACAGTTGTATCTTCAAGGTCATCACACACCTGCCAAATTTAGTATTGTGAATATCAGGAATTACTTTTTCCTAAAGAGTTAGCAACTTAATAGAAAAAATTCAAGGTTTTATTTATTTTGAAGACTAGTGTTAAAGAGTACCCCTTTATTGTTTTCCCTTTGTTTTGTTTTTACTTATCTCAGGATGCAAAATGCTTGTTTTTGTTTTCCTTTTTTCACTGTGATATATGAATATGTTAGTCATTTGGTAGTAAGACAAGGTATCACCTTTGCTTTCTCAAAATAAAAGACTCTATTTCAACACCAGAGATTCTTAGGACTATCAAGGTTATTGTTGTCATTGTATTTTGCTGTTATATCATATGCCTTACTCTTAATAGGTAAAAGTCCTTCCTCTGGTCTCTAGGAGATCAGGAAGGAATATAACAAATCTTATTTTAATTGTATTAGTCTTCTTACAGGCTTCCTTTTGTGGTTTTCTGCCAGAAGCAGTAAGTACTGTTGCCCCCAAAGAAGCATTTGGAGATGTGTAGGAGCATTTTTTTTTGTTGTCATAGTGACAGAGTAGCAATACTAGTATTTCATAGTTGGAGACCAGAGATACTGCATATTCTGTAATGTATGGGATAGTCCTGAATAATGAAGGATTGTTCCAACCCAATGCCAGTAGCGCTCTGCCTTAATCCATTAGAACAGCCATAACAAAATACCACAGACTGGGTGGCATAAAAAAATGGTAACTTATTTTCTCACAGTTCTGGAGGCTTAAAGTCCAAGGACAAGGTTCTGGCATAATTCAGTTTCAGGTGAGGACCCTTTTCCTAGCTTGCTAATGGCATCCTTCTCACTATGTCCTCATGTGGTAGAAAGATGGATCTCTGGTGTCTCTTCTTGCAAAGACATTCATCTTATCAGACTGGGCCTCAGCCTTTTGACCACATTTAACCTTCTACAATATTGTCACATTGAGGGTGAGGGCTTCAATATATGAATGTTGGAGGGTGGAGACACAATTCAGGCCATATGACATCCCTATTGAGAACAGTAGAGGTCAGTCTGTTCCAATTTAGGATTATACCAAAAGATTAAAACTAACAGTCAACTGATATGGTTTGGCTCAGTGTCCCCACCCAAATCTCATCTTAAATTGTAATCCCCATAATCCCCACATGTCCAGGGAGGGACTTGGTGGGAGGTGATTGTATCAGCGGGGTGGTTTCTCCCAAGCTGTTCTCATGATAGTAAATGAGTTCTTATGAGATCCGATGCATTTATGTGTTTGATAGTTTCTCCTTCACACTCACGCTGTCTCTTGCCTGCTGCCAAGTAAGACATGCCTGCTTCCCCTTCTGCCATGATTGTAAGTTTCCTGAGGCCTTCCCAGTCATGTGGAACTGTGAGTCAATTAAACCTCTTTTCTTTATAAATTACCCAATCACTGCAGTTCTTTATAGCAGTGTGAGAATGGACTAATACATCGACCACTGTGGAAAGAAGTTTGGCAACTTCTCAAAGAACTCAAAGCAGAATTATCATTTGACCTACCAATCTCATTATTGTATATATACCCAAAGAAATATAAATTGTTCTACCGTAAAGACACATACACATGTATATCATACATCTATAGCAACACTATTCACAACAGCAAATACATGGAATTAATATAATTGCCTGTTATGGTAAATTGGATAAAGAAAATGTAGTACATATACCCCATGGAATACTACAAAGCCATAAAAAAGAACAAGGTCACGTCCTTTGCAACAACATGGATGGAGTTGGAGGCTGCCACCTAACTGAACTAACAAAGGAACAGAAAACCAAATACAGCATGTTCTCATTTATAAGTGGAAGCTAAACACTGAGTATACATGGACACAAAGAAGGATGACACTGAGGCCTTCTTGAGGGTAGTGGGAAGGAGGAAAGTTAGTATCAAAAAACTACCTATTGGGGCCAGGTAAGGTGGCTCAAACTTGTAATCTTGGCACTTTCAGAGGCTGAGGTGGGTGGATCTCTTGAGGTCAGGAGTTTGAGACCAGCCTGGTCAACATGGTGAAACCTTATCTCTACTGAAAATACAAAAATTAGCTGGGCATGGTGGTGCACACCTGTAGTCCCAGTTGTTTGGGAGGCTGAGGTGGGAGGATGGCTTAAGCCCGGGAGGCAGAGATTGCAGTGTTAAGATCACACGACTGTACTCCAGCTGGGTGACAGAATGAGAGTCTGTCTCAAAAACAAACAAACAACAACATTAAAAAAAAAACTACCTACCAGGTACTATGCTTATTTCCTGGGTGATAAAGTAATATGAATGCTTAATCCCCATGACAGGTAATTTAACTATACAACAAACCTGCACATATACTCCTGAACCTAAAATAAAAGTTTAAAAAAATAGTAGAATCTATTATATCTTCCTTAGGAAAAATGAAAATAATGCCTTTATGATAAATCAAAACTTCTGATCATCACATTCAAGACCTTTTAAATCCCATCCCTACACTATTTTTCCACGCTTACTTCTAACCAGTCCCCCAAATTACTCACTAGTTCCCTAACTCCATTCTCACTTTCAGGGCCTTTTGCCTTTACCCATGGTATTCCCTCACCCTGGAATGCACTTCTTTTTTCAGTCTGCCTAAAAATATCTACTCATCCTTAGAAGGCATAGTTTCCAGGACCTCCTCTTTGCAATTTTTTTTCTCACCACCATCACCACTGTCAGAATCAATTCATTTCTTCTTTGGATTGTGTTGAAATTACTTACAGCCTGTCTCCTCTGACAGTTTCACCTTTGTATCTCTAGCATCTAACAGTACAAGGTATATGCTCAACAAATATTTCTCAAGTTGCATTAAAATTTAATTAATGTCCATTGTTACATCATTTGTTTTTATTTTTTATTTTTATGTTTTTAAGACAAAGTTCCTCTCTGTCACCCATGCTGAGTGCAGTGACACAATCATGGTTCACTGTAGCCTTGATCACCCAGGCTCAAGGGGTCCTCCCACCTCAGACTACAGGTGCATGTCACCATGTCCAGCTAATTTTTTAAAAATTTGTAATTGTTTTGTAGAGATGGGGTCTTGCTATGTTTCCCAGGTTAGGGCTTCCTGTTAGAGAAAATTATGATTTAGCACCAACATCACCCTATGCCTTCATTTCTTCCTTCCCTATTCTGATACTATATCAAAACTTTCATAAAGTGTTCATTGTTTACTTTATAATAAATATATATGTTTAGTAATGGATAATTATATTTTATTTCTTAGTTTTTATTTTATCATTTTTACTATAAAATATTCTAATTCATATGTTCTTGTCTTGGACAAGCATATCATGTTCCTCAAACATCCCCATCACCAACATTTCAACAATGCTGGTAAAACCTCTCTAATACAAATTTTGACTTCTTCTAAACCTACAATGATCATTTTGTTGGAGGATGAAATTTTTAACATCCCAAATACCTGTATGTGAAACAAAGTGGCTAAATTTATTGCTTCCTGAGCAATGGAGAGCTGCTCTTATAAATCTCTCTGAAGAGAGCAAGACTTGCTATCATAAAGGGTTTTAGGAACGAGGAGCTCAGGGTTTGGCAGACTTTCTGAAGCAAGAGTGTTTAGGGATTGGCTGATTTTCAGATGTGGTGTTTAGGGATGAGCTGACTTTCAGAAGCAGATCCTGGAGTGATGCTATAGCTGATTGGCTGACCTTCAAGAGCATGACACTATCAACAATTGATTAGGATGGAGTTACTACTTGTTCTGTGGTTAGTTGTTCACTACTTTGGAACAACTAGGGCACTGGTTGGGCACTACCAGGTTCACTACTAGGGCAAATGGCAGTCTTCTGATCCTCCCTTTCAAATTAGGAGGCAAAACCTTTTCAGTTAGGGCATATGTCAGAATCACCTACAGTGCCTTTTAAAATATAGACTGCTGGGCATCACCACAAACTTTATTATTCAGTAGGTCTTGAGTTTCACCTAAGAATGTTCATATCTAACCAGTTTCCAGTGCTGCTGGTGTGGGAACCACACTTTGAGAACTTCCGACTTAGAGAATGGAAATGTCATAAGGGTAAATGGTAATAGAGTTGCCCAGGTTTAAAGAGCTGTTTGGTGGTAGTAATCTACAAGATGAACTGGGCTATAGTTGGATAGAGGAATGCAAACAGGCATTACACAAGGACGAGGGGTAACCATGCAATTTTTTTCAGGGGCTGATGATGGCAGGGCTGCGGAACTGTTGGTGTGGAATATCTGCCAGAGAGCCATAAAAAAATTTTGCTTGCCTCCTTCTGCAAAATGCATGCATGCTTTTCATTTCTAAATTGTCGGCTAGACAAAAGAGGTCACTTTACCTTATGTTTTTTTCCTTTTTGTAAACATAAAATACATAAATGAAATAGGATTTTAATTTCTCCTTCCTTCTCAATGTAGCATACATAAATTTTACCATTGCTAATTAGCACATCCATTCAAGGTGGTACATCTTTTATACATCTGAGCAAGCAATTTAATGCCTTAAGAAAAGGAAAATCCCCAGGGGAGAAAATGTGCAGCATCAGTTCCTAACACATGAAAGATGCATGGTGAAAAATCAAGGTCCGTGCCCAAATGTGCAATATATTTTTTGTCTTAAATCCATTCCAGCACAAGAAATATGGTTTCAACTAGATTAAAGATTTTTCTTCTCTTAAGAAATGTGATAGTTGCCAACTAGTGATGGAGTTTCCAGAATTCTTCTCCCAATGCTTAACAGATGAATTTATTGGATGGAAAAGTAAGAGCAAATCTGAGCTTCTCTGGAAGTGTGCCCAAACTCAGCAACAGTGATATCAATAAGTGTCATGTGGAGGCATGTATAAAATATAGGAAAAAAGGGAAGCAAACACAAAACTACTGAAAAGGCAGCAAAGTCGAGCATATCTAACCTTGATGGAGCATTGGAGTCAGGATGTGAGCCTTACCAATCCATCAGCATTGCTTGGTGGCTCATCAGGCTAACCATAAGGAATAAGGGTGTCCTTGCTGAAGTAATGAATGCCCAGGAACACAGCATGTCAGCCTTCCAGTTCTCTGCAAAGATTATGACAGCTCCAGCCCTCCCTAGTATAGCTCTTCCCTACAAAGTGTTACAGACTACCCATTTTTGGAAGCACCAATAACTTCAAAGAGAAGGTCCCTAAAAGTCCAAGACTGCACATATCTTCATTTTGAAATGATAGCATCTTTCTTAATGGTGGGAGAATGCAAGGAATTGAGCACAGAAGTTCATTCTTCTCCATATTTTTAAATTCCAAGCCACCGATAGTTGGTGGCTCTTCCAAAGTAAGATCTCTGTGCTTATTTCTGCCTGTCTCATAGAGCAAATCACTTATCAAGGGTGCAGGCTTTCAGCCAGAATAGTATTCATTTTAACAGTATTTTATTTTCAGGTTTTTTTTTTTTTCATGGGGAGTGAGCAAACACTATCAAGGAAGGATGTGTTCTTTTAAGTTTTTCTAATGAGTCCGATGGACAATTTCAGAAGGCTTAGGATGGCACAGAATTTCTGTGCACATACAACTTATGTACTTTCTTCTCACTGAAAGATGTGCTAGACCAGTGTGACTTTATTGATTCAACATGCACATCTGTGCATTCATCCTGTGGTGGACGCTGTCCCTGCACTGAGCTTCCTATGTGGGTCGAGTCTTCAGTCACCTATGAGTGTGGTCTCCTGCTTTGCTACTGGCTTCTTAAACTTGACATTACACAATTTGAATTCCATCCTTTGGTTCAAAACCAACAGGGGCTTTGCTCCTTGTGAAAAGTAAAAACAATCTTGAACAAGTAACACTGTCATTTACTTGTTTCTGCCATTTAAGCCAGGAATGTGAATGCTTTCCCAGGAATAGACTTTGTTTGGGGAAGGATACAAAGTCCAGGACTGAAAAGATGGGGAGAAGAGCTTGCAGCGTCAGCCATGGGAACACTTAAGGTTCGTTTCACTTCTGTCCTACTCAGGACCTCAGCCCTGGTGCTCCATTTCTGCACCTTTTCCAAATGTCTAGCTTTGCTTCTCAAAATGTGGTCTCTTAGCAAATGCTATCAAAATCACCTGTGAGCACTGGTCTAGACACACAGGATGCAAAACGTAGTAGATGAGTTGAAAACCTACATGTGATTAACTCTCACCACTACTACCCCATAAAACATAGCACCTTATTGGTACCTAAATTAAATATTTGTAATCAAATGTCTATGCGCCAGTGACTGTGCCAGGTACAGTGGAATAAAACACTCATGAATAAAGCTCCCTCAGAGTTTATGTTTTAGTTATGGAGACAGATGTGGAAAGAATTCATTTCAATATTTTGTAATAAGTGCAATAAAAAAATGAGAATATGTCTATATAGCAGGACATAGTTGGGGCACCTAACCTAGCTGAGGGAGGGCTGTGAAAGAAGACAAGCAGGAACGAGGCAGGAGGAAAGAGTTTAAGGTTGAAAGTGGGAATATTATTTGCAGCAGAGGCAACAACACATATGAAGTTCTGGAGTGAAAGTAGACCATGCCTCAACCTATGTGGAATGTACCTACTGTATACACAAAGATGTGTTTAGAACCTGATGATCATAATGGACCCACTTTTCAAAAAATATGCTTACCTTATAATTTTGAGGTCTCCAAGGAGAAATGGAAAGTTTTTTCTTATGTTGGAAGGAAAACTGTTACCTTTCTGTTCTCTAACCCACAATGCTTTCCAGTGTACTTGAGCATCTAAAAGGTCTTTAGCTTTTCCAATGGAAGCTAATCCGTATTTCTAGCAATATAAACCCAGCTGACCTCTGCCAGCCTGGCCCCAGTTATGACTGCACTTTCCTCCTGCATTGCCTCTTCTTTCTGACAATGAGTATCTTCCGCAAAGATGAAGCAGAACCTTATTAGGTAAAAGTAGTCTATAAAACAAAATTTCTCCTGGTATTTGTAAGAGTCCAGTTAGGAGACCGCAATCTCATCGTTTGTCTCAAAAGAGGGAATTTAATATTAATTAAATATTAAATCTGTAGAAGCCCTTGCTAATGTAGGGAGATGACCACATTCACTAGCTAAAGCATCTGGACCCCAGCTCCCACCCAAACAAGTTGCCCCACTTTGCTCATGGTTTGAGCTAAAGGGAATCTTATTAGATATTATTATTATTTTGAGACAGAGTCTCTCACTCTGTCACCCAGGCTGGAGTGCAGTGGTGCAATCTCGGCTCATTGCAACCTCTACCTCCCAGGTTAAAGTGATTCTCATGCCTCAGCCTCCTGAGAGTAACTGGGATTACAGGCCTGTGCTACCATGCTCGGCCAATTTTTCATTTTTTAGTAGAGATGGGGCTTCACCATGTTGACCAGGCTGGTCTCAAACTCCTGACCTCAAGTGATCCACCCACCTCAGCCTCCCAAAGTGCTGGGATTATAAGCATGAGCCACCATATCCAGTCTAAAGAGAATCTTAGAGGTTTCATTTAATGGTTTAATTTTAAGTTTGAGAAAACTGAAATTGCAAAACATAAAATCATTTGCCCAAGGCACAAAGTTAGCTAGTGAGATGTTTAAGTAGCCCAAATAGACGCAAACTAAGGGAGAGTCCATGGCAGGCAGGAAGGGATTCATGGAATGCTGGGAGAGAAAATAGTAGAACCAGGGAGAGAACAGCTTAAAGAATAAAGTCAGAACTGTATTTGAGCAGTGGTGAAAGAGCTCCATTTTCTTCAAGAGCCATACCGTGTCTTAATTCTTCTCTTCTTGAGTTGTAGAATTACAACTCAATTCACTAAATAAAAATCTTTCAATGTATATGGAGCCAGTAATACTGACTGAGAATCCACTATGTTCAGTAGCATCTAACACAAAGCAAGAGAGACAGGCTGGCCTCCGCTATCTGGAATGAGATAGGGTCATCGTAGTGGCTCCTCCACTGTCTAGAGATGTGGTCTCACCTTGGGCAAGTCATCTTGCCTCCCTATGCCTGTTTTCCCATCTATAGAACATGGCTAACTCTGTGAGCCCCATCCCCCTCATAGAATTGCCGCTAGAATTGCACTGACATGATATGGCTTTTAATTCCTGTATCTCTTAGGATTGATGTGAGAATACCTAAGGAGAAAAAAAGTGAGTTATGAAAATATAGATAATTATTGTTTTATATATGTTTAATTTTAATAATCAGAAAATAAAAGGAACTAGCACATGGTCTTATTGGAGTTTGAGATGGTAATAGCTCTCCCTCTTTTCTCTGAGCCCCAAACTAGCTAATAGATACAGGGGTTTAAAAAAATCTATATAGTGCTAACAAAACTATATTGAAGAACCTTGGACTTGAGACCAATGTAGGCATCCTAATACTTTTTCTTTGTTTGCCCCCACCACACACATACAAGGACATCAGATGTGCAGAGCAGATACTCACTCCACTTGCTGCATAGAGGACCTGGGCCTGCCTCATTTGTGCAGAGACAAAGCAAATGATGCCACAAATGTATGCAGCCTTTTATACATTGACTTCCTGCCCCAACAGCAGGCCACTGAATGCCTGACCCTCACCACCACACCAAACAGATACATGCCACTCTTCTTTTGTGGAAAATGGTCAGAAAGAGGAAAAACACTTTTTCCTCTTACTTCAGACAGGCTGGAATTTCTACTTTGTTGGCCAAGAAGAATAAGCAGTGAGAGAGAGAAGATTTCCCTCACAGGTGCCCACCCTACAAGGATGTCTTGCCAGTGACTCTAGTCACAAGAAGGATACGGCTGCAGGCTGGCCGTGTGCTGCTTCCAGTTGTGCCCACTGCAGCAGCCTGGACAATACGTCAGAATGAACAGTGGAGTGGAGGCAGCGGAAGTAATATTAGTGCCTGCCTGAGCCTAGGCTGCCCGAGGAAAGTTGGGGTGTGAAAGTCAAGAGGGAAAAGACCACTTGATTAAACAGTAGGTGTCTTGAGACTCCATTTCTTATATGGTTAGCTCGAAGTTAGGGTTTGGAAATAAAGTCTTTTTAAAAAAAACTTTTGATAGATAAAGAAGGCAGATCTTCACAATATTGAGGAGGAAGCAGCTGCATATTTTGGCAACCATTTAGAGGAAAAGAGTGAATACATGAAATATTGCTGCAAGAATATAAAGGAGGAATCTAAATAGACAGCCAAGAAAAAAGTGAAGAGTAGAGAACGGTAAATTTAGGAGATCTCCATATGATGTTGGTTTCTTAAAGATGGTGTATAAAAAATAACAGCCAGGGAGTGAGGAGAGAGGGATAGAAGCAAAAGGCTTGGAACAGTGAGCACCAAATCGAGGGAAAACTTCCCCGAGACACTTAAAAGATAATCAGAGAAACAGACTAAAGACTCAGAAAGGACAGTTTGTCTGGAGCTAGAAATGGAAAGAATCACAGGCAGACGCCTTCTACTATGTCAAATTCTTAATGGACCGAGAAATCTGCTGCACTAATAGCTCTGAACCAATTGCTTTGCATGGGATTCTGGGCTAGTACAAATGACTTTGCCAAACTTCAATTCCTTATTTTAAACACAGAATAAATAATAATTTCAAAGTGTGTGTAGCATTAGAACTATCAAGTTGACTCATTGTGAAGAAGCCAAGGAGTTTTTATCCTCAAGGGTTTTCTGATACAATGCAGAGAAAGGCTTGATTGGCCACTTCTGTAACACGCCTTTCCCTCTCTGCTCCTCTCACCTTCAGAGTGTGCTTTGCCTCATCTTCTTGCTCATTCCTTTAGAGAATGCTGTGCCACCACTTCACTGTCTTCCTGGTCTGGCATATCCGCCGATAGACCTGACATGGCCACAGAGAATTGTTTATATAAATGTAAGAGTTTTGGTGACTTTAGATGGCTCTCTGTTCTTAAGCTAGCTACTTATCTTACTTGGATAAAAGGTGTGCTCTTTGTGGATAATCAAATGGTAGATTTTGCTGAAAGCAACCCTAAAAAGTGTCATTGGGATCTGAAATTAAAATAAAATCAAAGCCCAGCTTATAAAAGCAGCAATTGTCAAAGGGTGTTATTAACTTTGAACTATCACTAAGTAAGGGATCATTTAGTCGAGATTTAAATATCTGAATTTCTAAATGACACCATTTGGAATAGATCCTTTTCTGCTAGTCAGCCAGGTGAAGGAATAAAGAGAAAGTTAATCAAAACATTCTTGACTATCTGTTGGAAAGAATGGAAGGAAACTAAAAGTGGGACTATTTTAAAGGCCTTAAACTTTGCTAGCTGATTTTATATACTTTAATCTCATTATGGCATCAATATCACTATCTGCATTTTAAAGGTACATAAACCTATATTCTGAGGTTAAGTCACTCATTCACATTCACACAACTGTTAAGTGACAAACCCAAAATGCCCCAAACTGAAAGCTTTTCCACAAAGATTCAGTACAAAGCAAGCATGCCCACTTTTACCACTTCTATGCAATCGTACTAAAAGTACTAACAAAAACAATTCAACAAGAGAAAAAAATAATAGACATCTAGATCGCAAAGAAAGAAGTAAAATTATCTTTATTTGCAAATATGATCCTACATTTAAAAACCCCAAAGATTCTACACACACACACACACACACACACACACACACACACACAAACACACACGAAAAACTGGTAGAGCTAATAAATGAATTCAGTAAAGTTGCAGGATATGAAGCCAACATATAAAAATTAATAGCATTTTATGTACCAATGAAAACCTAACTAAAAAAGAAATTAAGAAAGCAATCCCATTTATGGTACCATCAAAAAATGCTTAGGAATAAGTTTAATTAAGGAAGTAAAAGATTTGTATACTGAAAACTATAAAACATTGATGAAAGAAATTGCACAAAAGAAGAATAATGGAAAGATTTCCTATGCTCATGGATCAGAGAAATAATATTGTTAAAATATTCATATTACCCAAAGCAATATATAGATTCAACTCAATGCCTATAAAAATCCCAATGGCTTTCTTCATGGAAATAGAGAAAACAATCCTGAAATTTGTATGGAAACAGAAAGGACCCTGAATAGTCAGAACAATTCTGAGAAAGGAAAACAAAGTTGGAGGCCTCACATTTCCTGATTTAAAGTGATATTACAAAGTGATAGTAATTAGTACAGTAGGGGAATAAAAACAGACACATAGAGCAATGGAACAGAATACAGAGCCCAGAAATAAATCTAAACATATATGATCAACTAATTTTTTGATAAGGGTAGGAAGAAGGCACAATGGGAAAAAGATGGTCTCTAAAAGAAATGTTAGTAGAAAAACTGGGTTTTCACAAGTAAAATAAATAAAATTGGGCTCTATGCCATATATAAAAATCACTTCAACATGGGTAAAAGACTGGAAGCCAGAAAACTCCTAGAAGAGAACAAGGGAGAAAGCTCCTGGGCATTGGCCTTGGCAATGATTTTTTTTTTTTTAGATATTTCATGAAAAGTTCAGTTCACAAAAGCAAAAATAAATGGGAATCTGTTAAAATAAAAATCTTCTGCACAGCAAAGCAAACAATTATCAAAAGGAATAAATGACCCATGTATTGGGAAAAAATATTTGTAAGTCATATATCTGATAAGCTGTTAATATTGAAATTTATGAAGAACACATACGATAAATAACCTTATTTTTCAAATGGGCAAAAGACCTGAATAGACATTTCTCCAAAGAAATAAACATTGCCCACAGGTATATGAGAGGATGTTCAACATCATTAATCATCAGGGAAATGCAGGCCGAAGCCGCTATGAGATACCACCTCACACTCATTAGGATGGCTATTAACAAAAAGTCAAAAGGCAGTAAGTGTTAGCGAGGGTATGGTGAAAAAGGAACTTGTATTCTGTTGATAAAAATGTAGATTCGTACAGCCATTATGAAAAACAGTATGTGATTTCTAAAGAAATTGACAATAAAACTACCATATCACCTAGTAACCCTTTTTCTGGGCATATCCAAAGGAAATAAAACTGGCATATCCAAAGGAAATAAAACTAGCGTCTCATAAAGATATTTGCACTCTCATGATTATGGCAGCATTATTCACAATAGCCAAGATATGGAAACATCCTAAGTATCTGTCAACTGATGAATGGATAAAGAAACTGTGAGTGACACACACACATACACACACACACACACACACATACACACACACACACACACACACACACACACACGGGAATATTATTCAGCCCTAAACAAAAAACAAGATCTTACCATCTGGCACAATGTGGATGAGCCTGAAGGACATTATGTTAAGTAAAATCAGCCAGGCAAAAAAAAGGAAAATGTTTCATGATCTCACTTATATGTGGAATCCTAAAAACAAACAAAAAAACAAATATACAGAAAGAACAAAACAGTGGTTTCAGGGGAGAAGGAAATGAGGAGATGTAGGTCAGAGGATACAAAGTAGCAGATATGCAGGATGACTAAGTCTAGAGAGCTAATGTACAACATGAGGACTACAGGTAATAAAATAGTGCTGTATTTGGGATTCATGCAAAATGAGTAGATTTTAGCCAAAAATAAAAGAGATAATAACTACATGAGATGATGAATATACCCATCTGATTCACTATTGTAACCTTATTTTACATCTATACGTATCCCATAACAAAACATACTCAGTTAGCAGTGACCATAGTTTTAAGTATCCCTGTTCACTTGCTCCTCCCTAAGAAGTAATAATCACTGTTCCCAGAACTGTGGCTCATGACTGTAATCCCCAGCACTTTGGGAGGTCTTGAAGTCCTGAGGTCAGGAGCTCAAGACCAGCTTGGACAATAGGGGCAAACCCCGTCTCTACTAAAAATGCAAAAATTAGCCAGGTGTGATAGCATGGTAGCGTGGTGGCATGCACCTGTAATCCTAGCTGCTCGGGAGGCTGAGGCATGAAAGTCACTCGAACCCAGGAGGCAGAGGTTGCAGTGAGCCGAGATCACACCCTTGCACCCCCACCTGGGTGACAGAGTGAGGCCCTGTCTCAAAAAAAAAAAAAGGAATAATAATGATAATGACAATATCTCTTGATGTTTATTGAATGATACTTATGTAGACATCCTACTAATCATATAACCTGGATGTTTGATTTGTGTCGTCATTTCCACCCTGTAATGCTGGCTTTCTTGATACCTCTATCTAACAAATAAAGATACTAAATGAAGCTTAGATTTAATGACTTGAACACAGTCACAAAGCTAGTAAGTCGTCAAGTAGGGTTCTACCATGGAAGGTCAGATTTTGGTCTTTAACCATAGCATCTATAAACAAAGATATGCTTTTATATTATCAACCAACACTTCTTATAGGGGCAAGTGATTTGAAGCATGTTTCCTGTGGTAAAAATATTCTTAACATGGCTGATTTTTAGCTATCAATGTGAAATCACTGGCTTATAGTATACCTGAAAATTTAATTATCAGTGCTGATGTATTAGGGAAATTTGTTTAATGATTCAATATGTCAAAAAGACTGAAATGCTCACCTAATATGTCTTAGAACCACCTGGTTGGAGTTGGGTAACATTGGTGTGAACTAACATGGTTAGTTTTGAAGTAAAAGTGGTACTTGAACTCAGGGTCTCGAACAATGGGAGACACTTAGGGTGGTAGAAGGGCGTCCCAGGTGCAGAGTCATGAGCAAATAGGGAATGTCTGGGAGACAGTGAGATTAGACTGGCCCAGAGTAGCTTAGGAGGAAGAGTCTAGAAAGGAACTCATTTGACAGAGGAACATTTCATTTAAGGTCTTAAATGAGTGGAGGACGGGAGCTGACATCTTTAGCTTCCTTGGTTTGGACTGTGGGACAGGCAGTGGTACCCATCCAGAAGGCAATACCTCTGGGTGCTGGCATTTTATATTTTTCTGTGGATCACTCCAGGTGTTCAGATTTGTAATTTCACTTTCAATCAAAATTCTCATTCCGCGGAAATTGTTTTATATGCAGATATGAATGATACATATTTGAAATTAACTTGAACCAAAAAATTTTAAAAGACGTTCAGTGTCCCAAATTTGAGATAAAATAAATAAATAAACTCCCTTTCATCTCATTTTTCAAATGATAGTCCTTAGTAACCTAAGGACTAAACAAAAATGATAAAAAACAAAACAGTTTGTGTTATTTCATGTTCTTGTCTGGAATTCTGTTGCATACTCAGAGATGAAAACCCCCGAAGGTGGAACCTAAGCTCAGCAGCCTTAGAAGTATTTGCAAGAAAGACTTGGAACCAACCCAAATGCCCATCAATGATAGACTGGATAAAGAAAATGTGGCACATATACACCATGGAATACTATGCTGCCATAAAAAGGGATGAGTTCATGTCCTTTGCAGGGACATAGATGAAACTGGAAACCATCATTCTCAGCAAACTAACACAAGAGCAGAAAACCAAACACTGCATGTTCTCAGTCATCAGTGGGAGTTCAACAATGAGAACACATGGACACAGGGAGGGGAACATCACACACTGGGGCCTGTCGGGGGGTAGAGGGCGAGGGGAGGGTTAGCATTGGAAAGATACTTAATGTAGATGACAGGATGATAGATACAGCCAACCACCATGGCACATGTATACCTATGTAACAAGCCTGCATGTTCTGCACATGTACCTCAGAACTTAAAGTGTAAAAAAAAAAAAAAGTATTTTGCAAGAAGCAGGGGATTTCAAACACCATTTGAGATCTTCATTCCCAGAGGAAAAGGACTCCTCATGATAGTGGGTCGTGCTGCTCTAAGACAGCCTTATGGAGTGAAGCTGCCACTCTGATATGCAATTCCAGCCCAATTCAGCTGCCTTCTGGAAAACTTATTGTCCATAGATACAGCTGGAGATGAAGATGGAGCTGAAATGAAGTCCTGCTTTGTTTTTCTGGGTTATTTTCTTTGTCAGAGAAGCTGGTCTTAACATATTTTGCACTAGCAACATAATAGGAGACACTGAATTCACAATCATCTCAGGAGAAAACGCCCTCCCTCCCTTGCAGTTGCAAATCCTTTGCCCAAATGCAGGCATGTAAATAACTAGAATAACTAGAGTCAAACTCAGAGCCTCGAGGGAGGGAATTCATAAACACTGTGCAAAGTGGTTTATAAATGTCATGTTATTATTTCTTAAAATGGGTTAGGCAGGTGTTTATCCATGCTTTTTTATAGAACAAAATGATTTTGTATTCTCGAGTCTTTCTCCTGTAGACTGGAAATGGTCACAGGCTGTCTCCAACACATAAGAGTGCACCGCATGTCAGAGCTAGAAGGGGCCTCAGCGTTCAGCTTGCCCAGCTGGCTCCTTGTGCTGAGGTCTGGAGAGCCAAAGAGACTTGCCTCAGGTCACATCCTGGACGAATTACTAGATGCACTAAGCCTGAAACCCAGAGACCTGCTCTCAATCCAGGGTGATTTTTGTAACACCCCAGGGGAAGGAATGTTAATTCAGGCAAGCAAGTGACAGAGTGTCAGGTAGCCACTTGGAATGCTAAATCCATGTTAATAATGCCACCATATTTTAAAAACATAAATATAGAGGTTACTACACAAACAATACAGATTATTGACCTTTTAAGGAAAATAAAAAATATAGATAAGAAAAATAATGAATGGAAAATGAAATAATCATCTTACCACCCAGAGAGAGTCACTAATTGAACCATGGTATCCACATCTCTAGATGTATCCACATCTCTGTGCTTATAAATTGATTCCTATACACCTGAGACCACATTATACACACTATTTAATAATCAGCTTTGCAGCATATTTCGAACATCTTTCCAAGTGGATATATCTTCATCTATGTTATTTTTTGTGACTGAGCAGCATTCCATGGCATGATTGCTTTATGATTTATTAAGCCAGAATCCTAATATGAAACCTCTATGATCTTTTGATTTTTCATCACTAGAAGCAACAGGGACATGGTGTGATCGCTAAATGGGCTCAGCCTCTTTCTCATTGTGCTTCCTTAGAGCTGTATCAGCACGGACGTTTCTAACCTCTTTGAGCCATTTTTTCAGCTAGCAATCATGCCTCCCTCCTAGGGCCATTTGGTGTCTTAAGGCAGGTAAATTAGGAAGTGCTCAACACAGGTTAATTTCTTTAGTTATTATTTAGTTATATATTTTGTTATTAACAACGCTTCCACAAAAATCTGTATAGCCAAATTTTGGGGTACATCCTTATTTCCTGAGAATGTCTTAGAAATTGTGTTATTAAATCAGAAAATATGTATGCATTTTTCACATTAATTGCCAAGCTGCCCCCTTAAAAGACTGTACCAGGTTATTTTCCCACGAAAAGAAACAAGAGGGCTCATTTCCTCACACATTCTGCACACTGGCATTAGAATTTTTTTTTTTTACAATCTTTGCTAAATTTAGTTGTTAAAAAGATATGTCATTATTATTTTAATGTTATTTTTCTGTGTTTTGGCGACATTAAACTGTTCTTATCTACATTTTGTCCATTTACATTTCTTCTTCTTCCTTTTGATTTTTTGACTTGTCTCTGACACAGTATGATCTCTTCAGAATTGGTCATGAAGTCCACTAAGCAGCTGCTTTAGTCCTTTGGGTCAAGGTGGATAAAAATAGTCCAAAGACTATACACAGTCCAGATTCCTGCCCTCTCTATAATGCCTGCTTGCAAAATGTATCCAGTAGACATTGGTGGAATGGCTAATTGATCACATGAATAGATGGATGAATGAATGATGAATACAGGACCAAGGTGGGTGGATCACAAGGTCAGGAGTTCGAGACCAGCCTGGCCAATAAGTTAAAAACCTGTCTCTACAAAAATATAAAAAATTAGCCAGGTGTGGTGGTGGGTCCCTGTGATGCCAGCTGCTTGGGAGGCTGAGGCAGGAGAATTGCTTGAACCGGGAGGTGGAGGTTGCAGCGAATCAAGATCATGCCATTGCACTCCAGCCTGGGCAACAGAGCGAGACTTTGCCCTCCTCTCCAAAAAAAGAATGATTTCCTACAGTAGTCTTGCGGCAATTGCCATGATGTTGATCTCCAGGTTTGCCTAGTCCTCTCTTCTTTCCATTTAAAGAAAGATCCCTAGCCAGGGACCACACAGATAGTGAAACTCTCACTACTAGAAACTCCATCCCATTGCAAAGGTTTTCTCAGTATTCAAGCACACAGGCAGCTCAGCTTTATAAATAAAGGGTTAGAGGATGAGTCTAAGTAAGCAATAAGTGTTCATCAAATAAACTAAATTATCTTTAATTTTAATTGATAAATCGAATCTTTGTCATGCACCAACCAGGCAAAGGAACCAGGCTCTAAAGGAAGCAAGTCTATTAGGAATATAGAGGGAGGAACAGTGCGTAGCGCTGTCACTATCCTCAAGTTATTTCAGGCCTTTCAGATGCTGCAGGAGCCAGGCAGGTAAGTCATTGTAGTAATGCAGCCAAGTGAAGGAGGACAACCTTGATTTAAAGGGGACAGTCACTCCTTAGCTCTAGACAAGTGCTGACTTACCAAGAACATGGATCTAGAGTTGTCAGACTTGGCAATGTTATGTGAAGTCTTCTGATGGGATATTGGTTCAGTTTTTCAAAACATTGTGTCAGGCAAACAAAAGGTTAGATCTGGCCCGTGGGGGTAGTTTATAACCAGGAAGCTGATGACTCATAGAAAATAAAGCAGCCAACCTACACATGAGCATGAGGAGGACAGGTGGTAAAGTGCTGGGGATGCTAGGGGTGAAGAAGTGATTGTGGGGTAAGACAGTTGCAGACAGAGGAAAGGCATGAGCTCAATTGTAAGGCAATGTTCAGATAGGCTGGAAGGATGATGAAAACACTGAATGAATTCTTCAATCTTTAAAAATCTGTGACCAACAAATAAATGGTATGCAGAGCATGGAGGCAGAGTCAGGACAAAGCACATGAAGCAAGTGGCTAGATAATCCATTGTGAATACTAGGACTTGGTGAATTCAGCAAGACATTAGAGAGCTGCAGTTTGGTGAAAGTAGCAAACCCAAGTCTCAGGAGGACAGAGAGTCCTGTCCACCCTCCTCAGCATCATGGATGCGGCTCTTACCCTTGCTCCCCTGAAAGTTACTCACTAGACCTCCAATTTTGGACATCCACCGATAGGTATGGTGTGGTACCCTCAATTAGCCTCACAAAAATCAGAAGACTCACAAGCCTTACATTGCAGAATTTGAACTGGCAGACTCCCATGATACCATTTTCCAAGCTGCTTCTCATCCTTTCTCTTTAAACAGAAACTCATATATGATGTTATATTTTTCTGTTTGAAAATGCTCCAGCTGAACACTCGCATGGTTACCATGGCAACTATCAGGTAGCATCATCTTGTGCCTGAAGCTGAGACTGCCAGCAAGAAAGCCAATACAGCAGTATATTGTTTCTTCCTGGACTAATCTTTTAAACTGTAGCCTATAGTGTTCCCATAATATATTTGATCAGAAGCTTGAGTGGTTTATTGAATTTAATGTGCCATAGCTCTCCTTTGACTGAGCAATCCATTCAGTAGCAAGCCTTTATTTTGAATTTTCTCCTTTGCAGTGATAAGTGCAGTGCCTACTTCGGGGTATGTTTTGTGATTTCTAAGATTCTAGGAAAGAAAATAGATTGATACATACAAAGAGACTATTTTAAATCTCACATTAGTTGAAGAATTATTCATCTGATTTTGACTGGATTCAGGTGGGCTGTTTGCCAAACATCTGATTTCTAGATAGTGAATATATCATCAGAAGAGAGCTAATATATTTCTTTGCCTGGCAAACACTACAAGAAGCAGGAAGTAAAAGTCGGCTGGTTCAGCCACATAGTGGATATCAATTCCAAGTCCTGCAAGATTCCCCCCTCCACCTATGCCCTAATAGAATGTCCATGGCTCCCAGCCTCTCTGAGTGAGGGGGGAAGTGAAGAAGGCAGAGGATAGAGGTACATTCACTGTATAAATGGCATAAACACAGTGGGCTACCATGGATGGAAGTGTTCTTTGGGGACAATAAAATGATAGGCTTAATTGTTTCAGAAAATATCAGAGAGTACTGGAGACTAGAGAAGACAGGCCTTTTTTTTTTTTTTTTTGACAGAGTTTTGCTCATGTTGCCCAGGCTGGAGCCAAATGGTGCAATCTCGGCTCACGACAACCTCCGCCTCCTGGGTTCAAGCAATTTCCTGCCTCAGCCTCCCTAGTAGCTGGGATTTCAGGCATGCACCACCATGCCTAGCCAATTTTGTATTTTTAGTAGAGACAGAGGAGGTTTCATTATGTTGGTCAGGCTGGTCTCGAACTCCCTACCTTAGGTGATCTGCCAGCATTTTATTAAGAGTTGTTGGAAAGTGAAGATGGCCAAATAGGAACAGCTCTTGAGTGCAGTTCCCAGCAAGAACAATGCAGAGGGTGAGTGATCACCGCATTTCCAAATGACTTATTACTGCCCGCAGACCAGGAGATTCCCAGGCTGAAACGTGCCATGAGTTTCCAGAATGGCTGTTTCAGCCAGCACAGCAGGTCTCCTCACAAAAAATCACACAAATCTGGGTAGCCATTTCAACTGGTGACTGGAACACCTGGGATACAGAGCTGCCCATTCAATGGAAAAAAATGAAACAGGGAGCCAGATGATCTGGCCCAGCGAGTCCTACCCTCACAAAGACCAGCAATCTGAAACACTCTGGATTGAGAGTTTTGCAGCAAGCGCAGCTGGACCTGAGACAGTCCAGCTCTGTTGGGAGAAGGGCGTCTGCCACTACCAACACAGTCCACCACTACTGAGGCAGTCCACCATCACCGAGGCATTCCGCCATTACAGAGGAAGTCTGCCATTACTGAGACAGACTGCCATTACTGAGGCAGTTTCTAACTATACCTCTATAAACAAAACCTCAAGAAAGTTCACACAGCAGCTGGGCAGAGCCCACAGCAGCTCAGCAACACCTCTGCTGGCAGACTGTGACTAGGCTACCTCCTTGCTGGGCAGGGCATCTCTGAAAAAAGGCAGCAGCACATGAAGAGCTTATAAATAAAGCCCCACCTTCCCAGGACAGAGCACCTGGGGAAAAAAGCAGTTATGAGTTCTGCTGCAGCAGACTTAAAGGTACTTGCCAGCAGCTCTGAACAGAACAATGGAGCTCACAGCTCAGCACTTGAGCTCCTATAAGGCACAGACTGTCTCCTCAAGCAGCTTCCTGACCCCCATATATCCAAAGAGACACCTCATAAAGGAGAACTCAGGCTGACATCTGGCAGATATCCTCCTGGGACAAAGATAACAGGAGAAGAAACCGGCAGCAACCCTTAATTGTTCTGTAGCAACTGCAGGTGTTCCCCAGGCATGCAGGGTCTGGAGCGGACCTCCAGCAGTCCTATAGCAGGGGGGCCTGACTGTTAGAAGGAAAACTAAAAAACAAAAAGAAATAACTTTATCAGCAATGAAAAGGACATCCACTCAGAGACCTCATCCGAAAGTCACCAACTACAAAGACCACAGGTAGATAAATCCACAAAGTTGGAAAGAAACCAGTGCAAAAAAGATGAAAACACCCAAAACCAGAACACCTCACCTCCTGGAAGTGATCACAACTCCTCACCAGAAAAGGAACAAAGCTGGATGGAGAATGAGTCTGATAAATTGACAGAAATCAGGCTTCAGAAGGTGGGTAATAACAAACTTCTCTGAGCTAAAAGAACATGTTCTAACCCAATGAAAAGAAACTAAGAACCTTGAAAAAAGGTTTGACGAAATGCTAATGAGAATAAACAGCTTAGAGAAGAATATAAATGACTTGATGGAGCTGAAAAACACAACGTGAGAACTTCACAAAGCATTCACAAGCTTCAATAGCTGAATCGACCAAGCAGAAGAAAGGATATCTGAGACTGAAGATGAACTCAATGAAATGAAACGAGAAGGCAAGATTAGAGCAAAATGAGTGAAAAGAAATGAGCAAATCCTCCAAGAAATACGGGATTATGTGAAAAGACATAATCTACGTTTGATAGGTGTTCCTGAATGTGACGGAGAGAATGAATCCAAGCTGGAAAACACTCTTTAGAATATTATCCGGGAGAACTTCCCCAACCTAGCAAGGCAGATCAATGTTCAAGTCAGGAAATACAGAGAACACCACAAAGATATTCTTCAAGAAGAGCAACCCCAAGGTACATAATTGCCAGATTCACTGGGGTTGAAATGAAGGAAAAAATGCTGAGTAGCCAGAGAGAAAGGTCAGGTTACCCACAAAGGGAAGCCAATCAGATTCACAGAAGATCTCTCGGCAGAAACCCTATAAGCCAGAAGAGAGTGGGGGCCAATATTCAATATCCTTAAAGAAAATAACTTTCAATCAAAAATTTCATATCCAGCCAAACTAAGCTTCATAAGCAAAGGAGAAATAAAATCCTTTATGAACAAGCAAATGCTGAGAGATTTCATCACCACCAGGCCTGCCTTACAAGAGCTCCTGAAAGAAGCACTAAACATAGAAAGAAACAACCAGTAACAGCCACTCCAGAAACATACCAAACGGTAAAGACTAATGATGCAATGAAGAAACTGTGTCAACAAATGGGCAAAACAACCAGCTAGCATCAAAATGGCAGGACCAAATTCAAACATAACAATATTAACCTTAAATGTAAATGGGTTAAATGCCCCAATGAAAAGACACAGACTGGCAGATTGGATAACCAGTCAAAACCCATCAGTGTGCTGTATCCAGGAAACTCATCTCACATTCAAGGACACACTTAGGCCCAAAATAAAGGGGGTGGGGGAAGCAGTAATTGCAATCATAGTCTCTGATAAAATAGACTTTAAACCAACAAAGATCAAAAGAGACAAAGAAGGACATTACAAAATGGTACAAGGATCAATGCAACAAGAAGAGCTAACTATCCTAAATATATACTCACCCAATACAGGAACATCCAGATACATAAAGCAAGTTCTTAATGACTTACAAAGAGACTTAGACTCCCACACAATAATAGTGGGAGACATTAACACTCCACTGTCAATATTAGACAGATCAACAAGACAGAAAATTAACAAGGATATCCAGCACTTGAACTCAGATCTGGACCAAGCAAACCTAATAGACATTTACAGACTCTCCAACCAAAATCCACAGAATATACATTCTTCTCAGCACCATATCACGCCTAATCTAAAATTGACCACATAATTGGAAGTAGATCACACCTCAGCAAATGCAAAGGAACAGAAATCATAACAAATAGTCTCTCAGACCACAGTGTAATCAAATTAGAACCCAGTACTAAGAAACTAACGCAGAACTGTACAACTTCATGGAAACTGAACAACTGGCTCTTGAATGTTGACTGGATAAACAATGAAATGAAGACAGAAATAAAGATGTTCTTTGAAGCCAATGAGAATAAAGACACAATGTACTAAAATCTCTGGGACACATTTAAAGCAGTGTCTAGAGGAAAATTTATAGCAGCAAATGCCCACATGAGAAGCAAGGAAAGATCTAAAATTGACACCCTATCATCAAAATTGAAAGAGCTAGAGGAGCAAGATCAAAAAAACCTCAAAAGTTAACAGAAGACAAGAAATAACTAAGATCAGAGCAGAACTGAAGGAAATAGAGAGAGAGAGAAAAAAAAAAAAACCTTCAAAAAACCAACAAATCCAGGAGCTGGTTTTTTGAAAAGATCAACAAAATAGACAGACCACTAGCCAGATTAATAAAAAAGAAAAGAGAGAAGAATCAAATCGATGCAATAAAATACGATAAAGGAAATATCACCACCGATTCCAGAGAAATACAAACTACCATCAGAGCTTACTACAAACAACTCTATGCATATAAACCAGTAAACCTGGAAGAAATGAATAAATTCCTGGACACTTGCACCCTCCCAAGCCTGAACCAGGAAGAAGTCGAAACCCTGAATAGACCAATAACAAGGGCTGAAGTTGAGACAGCAATTAATAGCCTACCAACCAAAAAAAGCCCAGGTCCAGACGGGTTCAAGCTGAATTCTACCAGACATACAAAGGGGAGCTGATAACACTCCTTCTGAAACTATTCCAAGCAATCCAAAAAGAGGGAATCCTTCCCAAATCATTCTATGAGACCAACATCATCCTGATACCAAAACCCAGCAGCGACTCAACCAAAAAAGAAAACATCAGGCCAATATCCATGATGAACATAGATGCAAAAATCTTCAATAAAATACTGGCAAACCGATTGCAACAGCACATCAGAAAGCTTATCCATCAGAATCAAGTAGGCTTCATCTCAGGGATGCAAGGCTAGTTCAACATACGCAAGTCTATAAACGTAATCCACCACATAAACAGAACCAAACACAAAATCCACGTGATTATTTCAATAGATGCAGAGAAGGCCTTCGACAAAATTCAACAGCCCTTTATGCTAAAAACCCTCAATAAACTAGGTATCGATGGAATGTATCTTAAAATAATAAACGCTATTTACGACAAACCCACAGCCAGTATCATACTGAATGGGAAAAAATGGAAGCATTCCCTTTGAATTCTGGCACTAGACAAGGATGCTGTCTCTCACTACTCCTATTCAACGTAGCATTGGAAGTTTTAGACAGAGAGATCTGGCAAGAAAAAGAAATAAAGCATACTCAATTAAAAAAGGAGGAAGTCAAATTGTCTCTATTTGCAGACGACATGATTGTATATTTAGAAGACCCCATCATCTCAGCCCAAATCTCCTTAAACTGATAAGCAACTTCAGCAAAGTCTCAGGATACAAAAATCAATGGCAGAGCATTCCTATCCACCAATAACAGACGTAAAGAGAGCCAAATCAAGAATGAACTGCCATTCACAATTGCTACAAAGAGAATAAAATACCTAGGAATACAACTAACAAAGGATGTAAAGGACCTCTTCAAGGAGAACTACAAACCACTGCTCAAGGAAATAAGAAAGGACACAAACAGATGGAAAAACATTCCATGCTCATGGTTAGGAAGAATCAATATCATGAAAATGGCCATACTGCCCAAAGTAATTTATAGATTCAACACTATCCCATCAAGCTACCTATGACCCTCTTCACAGAACTGGAAAAAACCACCTTAAACTTCATATGGAACCAAAAGAGAGCCTGCATAGCCAAGACAATTCTAAGCAAAAAGAACAAAGCTGGAGGCATCAGGCTACTTGATTTCAAACTATACTACAAGGCTACAGTAATCAAAACAGCATGGTAATGGTATCAAAACAGAGACATAGACCAATGGAACAGAACAGAGGTCTCAGAGGCAAGGCCACACATCTACAACCATCCGATCTTTGACAAACCTGACAAAAACAAGCAATGGAGAAAGGATTCCCTGTTTAATAAATGGTGTTGGGAAAACTGGCTAGCCATGTGCAGAAAGCAGAAACTGGACCCCTTCCTGACACCTTACACTAAAATTAACTCCAGATGGATTAAAGACTTAAACATAAGACCTAACACCATAAAGATCCTAGAAGAAAACCTAGGCAAAACCATTCAGGACATAGGCATAGGCAAGGACTTCATGACTAAAACACCAAAAGCATTGGCAACAAAAGCCAAAATAGACAAATGGAACCTAATTAAACTCCAGAGCTTCTGTACAGCAAAAGAAACATCATCAAAGTGAACCTGCAACCAACAGAATGGGAAAAAAATTTTGCAATCTACACATCTGATAAAGGGCTAATATCCAGAATCTACAAAGAACTAAAACAGATTTACAAGAAAAAACAAACAAACCCATTCAAAAGTGGGTGAAGGACATGAACAGACACTTTTCAAAAGAAGACATATATGAGGCCAACAAACATATGAAAAAATGCTCATCGTCACTGGTCATTAGAGAAATGCATATCAAAACCACATTGAGATACCATCTCATGCCACTTAGAATGTCAATCATTAAAAAATCTGGAGACGGCCGGGCGCTGTGGCTCATGCCTATAATCCCAGCACTTTGGGAGTCCGAGGCGGGTGGATCACGAGGTCAAGAGATCGAGACTATCCTGGTCAACACGGTGAAACCCCGTCTCTACTAAAACTACAAAAAATCAGCTGGGCATGGTGGCTCGTGCCTGTAATCCCAGCTAGTCAGGAGGCTGAGGCCGGAGAATTGCCTGAACCCAGGAGGCGGAGGT
>NW_022436950.1:32337999-32408619 GCF_009761245.1 Sapajus apella
TGGAGACAACAGATGCTGGAGAGGATGTGGAGAAATAGGAACACTTTTACACTGTTGGTAGAAGTGTAAATTAGTTCAACCATTGTGGAAGAGAGTGTGGCAATTCCTCAAAGACCTAGAAATAGATATTTCATTTGACCCAGCAATCCCATTACTGGGTATATATCCAATGGATTATAAATTGTTTTATTATAAAGACACATGCACACATATGTTCATTGCAGCACTGTTTATAATAGCAAAGACCTGGAACCAACCCAAATGCCCATCGATGATAGACTAGACAAGGAAAATGTGGCACATATACGCCATGGAATACTATGTAGCCATAAAAAAACGATGAGTTTGTGTCCTTTGTTGGGACATGGATTAATCTGGAAACCATCATTCTCAGCAAACTGACACAAGAACAGAAAATCAAACATTGCACGTTCTCACTCATAGGTGGATGTTGAGCAATGAGAACACATGGACACAAGGAGGGGAGCATCACAAATTGGGGTCTGTTGTGGGGGAATAGGGGAGGGACAGCAGGGGGTAGGGAGGTTGAGGACGGATAACACAGGGAGAAATGCCAGATATAGTTGATGGAGGGTTGGAGGCGGCAAACCACATTGCCATGTGTGTACTTATGCAACAATCCAGCATGTTCTGCACATGTACCCCAGAATCTAAAGTGCAATAATATATATATATATATATATATATATATATATATATATATATATTTTAAAAAGAGTTGTTACACTTGTGCTTGGACTTTTAAATGTTTGTGAGGAAGGTAGGTGAGCACTGGAATCCTTCAGGGCTATGCTTTTTTGAATTTGAAACTATTCAGGACAGGACTGGGCCCCATGGGTAATAGTTTGATATGCAATACAATTTTTTTAAGTAGATTTTTTTCTAACAATGTATTGATATATGAAACTATTAACTAATTATAAGCATTTAAGGTTATGCTTTTCATTCAATGGATGTAACCTGGACACCTCCTCTGCTTTGATTTTGTGAAGATCAGTTTTTAGCCAAACACAGTCTCATCATTGGCCCAAGAATGAACTTTTAATTTACTTAAGGCTATTATTATTAAAAATAATAATGTTATCATTACTTTTTAATAATTCAACGAACACCATAAACCCATCATCTTTTAGTCACAACGGTCTTGTGGGGGGCACAAACGTGAAGGAAATGGATCATTCCTTTCAAAAATCTTGTGGTAGGCTGATAATGGCTCGTAGAACTGAGGAATTTATAAAGAAAGGGAATTTATTACATGTAGTTCTGGAGGCTGAGAAGTCCAGTGTTGAGGGATCACATCTCTGAGGGCCTTCTTGCTCATGGAGACTCTCTGCAGCGTCTCAAGGCAGCACAGGGTATCACATGACAAGGAGGCTGAGCATGCTGGCTCAGGTCTCTCTGCCCCTACATATAAAGCCACAAGTTCCACTTCTATGATGACCTACGAATCTATTAACCTATTAATTCATGAATGCAATAACCCATGGGAATTCATGGGCTCTGCCCTTGTGGCATATTCACCTTTTACAGGCCCCACCTCACAACATTGTCACATTGGGGATGAAGTTTCAACACAAGTTTCAAGGGGGACAAATATTCAAACCATAGCAGTGGAATAATGAGCAGCTGGAATGGCAGTAGCTCTAACTAGCACTTACTCAACATGTCTGTGCTCATCATTTTACATACAATATTTTAATCCCCTCAAACAATACCATCAAGCAGGTATTACAATTATCTCCACTTTATAAATGAGAAAATTGAGGCTCAATGTGTTAGAAAAATTCCCCCAAATTCTGTATGTAATTGGTGGCATTCAAGAGATTCCAGTAACTAAGTACTAAAAAGATCATGGCTCACCCTCTATCTTATCTCTTATATAATTTTAGAAATACACACAGTTGAACTCTAAAGTACAGATCATTCATGTATGCTGAAATTAAAATATCTTTCTAGATTTTCTAATAGAAAAACTCTGCATAATTTAGTTAAACTTGCAGCTTTCTGTATCCTTGTGGCCTTTGCTTTACGGGTACTCAAAGCCATACTTTGTTTGCCTAGTAAGAAAACTGCTATATGTGCCTGACACAAGAATGTGTAAAATATGTTCAGGAAACAGGGAGTAGAGTGGTTTTGTGATCCACAGACATTTGCATCAGAGGGTCATGGAAGGATGGCGGGAAACGAGAACTTTCATTCAAGCCAGATTGTGAAGACCACTGAAAATCCAATCTAAGGGGCCTGAATTTGATCCTGTAGTTAGAAATTGGTGGAGGTAACTAAGAAAAGATAACCAGACTAATAATTAAATAATTAAACTAGTATTTAGAATTTGAGGTGCAGATAGTGGGAGATTACAGTGACCCAAGGAAAAACTAGGCAGGTGGAAATGGAAGCAGAGGGAATGAGGCCCTCATTAGAGGTGCCTGGCAGTGGAAGAAAGGAGACAAACAGAATGATAGCTGGGGTGGGCAGCAGCAGGTCAACTCAAGCTCTTCCCCATAGGAGAGACCTGGCAGATGTGAGGCAAAAGAAAATGGGAAAGAAAGCTAATGTTGAACAGCCCCAGGGTGAAAGCAGAGGCTCTGCCGAGATTTAAAAGCAAATGGATTAAATTGAGTTCAGTAATTCTCGAAGAGTATTCTAGGAGGTTCTGGAGTATGCACATGTCCTTTGGGGGAACTAAAGTCTAATTTCAGAGAAACAAATGCTGTGACAATGTCTGTCCTTTAGTTTCTGAACGAGTCAACACCTTCATTCACAAAATATTTCAGTAATATTTAAAGTACTGAAAATAGGAAATATGTGTTTCCTTCTCACCCTGGCCCAACTCTGGCTCCTGGGATGCCCAACATGGAGGTTGTGCTTGAAACAAGGTGAGCTAACAGAATGAATCGTGACTAATGGCCTGACTCTGCCACCTAGGAGTCCTATGATTGTGGGCAAGTCACCTAAATCTGTTCCTGGTCTGTAAAGGGTAATAATATCCAATTCACAGGAGTCTTGTGAACATTACCAGATAATGAATGTAAGGCAGATAGCTGACACACAATACATAGAGGTCCAATCAAGTTGTTGAGACCGACAATGGTTTATTTTATTTTATTAAGTTTTGGGGTGCATGTGCAGATTGTGCAGGTTTGTTACATAGATAAACAAGAAAATGTTTTCAGAAGCCTGTAGCAGAGTGTTTAGCACAAAAACTGTGAGTCAGTCACGTTTGATTTCCAATCCATTTCAGCTATTTATAATCTATATGACCATGGGCAATTTATGTAGCCTCCCTAAAACTAGTCTTCCATGTATGAATTATGGCTAATAATATTTATATTTTTAGGGATATTGTGAAGAGTAAATGAGATATTATATGTAGGGCTGTGTGTTCTCTCCTTTTAAATTAATATGCAAATTTAAATGAATATTCTACTTTTTAATGGAAAAATAAAATTGAAATCTCCAATTAAAATTGTTTGGATATGTTCTCTTATTTTTTAAAATTGACATTGCTTTGATTTCTCCTGTACTTTTCCAAGTTCAGAAAACAAATAGCGATACACTGACAAATTTACTGTCACCCCTTTTCTAGATTAAAAAAAAAAGTAGTTTCTACTTCTCAGTTCTGAACTGGGCAGAACTTTACAAACGTACATGTAAACATAATAACATACAACTCCATAATGCTCCTTATTATAGTCACTCTCTGGTTGGTTTCAATTCTTCAAGGTATGTAAAACTAAAAAGTTTCACACTTTCTATACCCCAGATGATGTGAGACAAATGGGAAGGATAGCAAAAAAGATTTGAGAAGATTTTAGAATGTAGATTCTCACAGTTCACACCGCCTCTGAGTGCCAGTCCATAATATCACTTCTAGATGATTACTGAAGACATGAACATGAAAAGATAACAATTAGATATGACACTTCAGGGTCTAAAATCCCATGAGATGCTGCTTAAAAATGGTCCATGTGGAAACTTTCAAAACCTGAAATTCGTTTGAATATATTAGAAACTCTTCTCACACATACTAATAACAGACAAACAAACTTGACGGCAGCCCATGGAGACAGTTAAAGGAAGTATTATGGTCCAATGCTCTCGGTAGCAAATTGGGAATATCTGTGTGTTCTAACCTCTACTCTATACACATGTAGTGTGCAAAATGATTGAGTGTTTATGAGACTCAGAAATTATTAAAACAAAGTTCCTGGCATATAGGGGCTCAAGGCCCAATGAAGAAGGCAGATATTTAACATAAGTGTTATAATAGAGAGAAGAATGATAGGTTTTGGTGGAGTACACTGTTTATGGGAAATGAAACTCTTAAACCGGATTGACAGATTTAGCAAAAGATACAGTAATTTGGTTCTTAATTCACTAGCTATAGATTGAGAGACAGTCAGTCCAAGAAACCCAGTCTTTAGCTATTAATCTCTTCTAATTTCACATTCTTTCTTTTTAAGACTTCCATCTCTTCTGCCTCTGACTGGACATTGAGGTTATGATGCTATATTGCATCAAAAAGTCTATTGGAAGATAGATTTGAAAAATAAATCCATTGGAAAAAATTTCTTAAAGACAGTCTATCGTTTATTTGATCTGCACTACACCAAAATATTAATTTGAGTGGTGAATCGTTGCTGTATTTGTTTCTGACTTGGTTGGTAGATACACTAGTTACAAAATAAGTGAATTCAGAAACAGCAAAAGGCTGCAGGAAAATAAATCTATCAAGAATCATAAGAAGATTGATGTTATTGCCAAGAAGGAAAGAGTCAGTTAAGTGGAAATTTCAAAGATGTTAGTACCTTAATACTGTAAAATTCAAGAATTAGATGTATCCTGAAAGCCTCTGAACTGAAAAGCTCAAGAGCTGGTTCTAGTTCTGCTCTGACTTTATCGAGGTCTGGACAAGTCATCATCCTTGGTGTCAGTTTTCTAAGCCTATTAAATGAAATGAGGGCTTTGTATGAATCAGAACTCTTTTGGACATATGTGAAAGAAATCCAGTTTAAACTAGCTTACTTTTAAAAAGAGGGTTTGTTAATTTTTTTTTAATAACTGAAAAGGGCATATCAACTTCAGGCATGGCTGGATCTTGGTACTTTAAATGACATCACCAGAACACTATTTCTCTTTATCTATTGGATTCTCCTTTTTATTGTGTTGGCTGCATCCTCAGGCACGTTCTCTCACTATGCTAAGATTCTTCCTCACATTTCCAGGTTTACATCCTAAAAATTTTGAGTCCCCCAAATAGAGTTTGTCCTTACCATAATGCCAGAAGAAGTTCCAGAATTGAGTTTTGCTGGGCTCAGCTTGACTTCAGCCCATTGTTTATTTGATCTGCACTACACCAAAATATTCAGTCACATCCCAAAAACACCCACCGTGTAATGGCAAACACAGTGTTTCAATTGGCCAGACCTAGGTAAGACGATCTCCTCTAGAACCAAAGGTGGAGTCAGAACAAAGAGTGAGGAGAGACTGATTTCCAAACGAAAACCAAGAGTCAGCTACAGAATGGAGGGAAAATGGATTTTGGAAGCCGAGAAACAGCAGGTGATCACTATAGAGTGAAACACATTGTCTATAATGCCCCTTCCAACCCCTGTATGTCTAAATTTGTCTCTTGGAATCTCTCCTTTATTACATAAGGAAATTGTTGCCAAGACAGGTCCAGTGATTTGCCCAAGTCTCACAGCTAGTTAATGACAGAAACAGAACCTTGGTCTCTTAACTTGTACTTCTGTGTTCTTCATCTTTTCAATAATTCTATCTCCAGAGATCATAGTAGACTCAACAGAAAATGGTTCCTAGACTGTGAATCCTACCATTTCAAACAAGTCTCATAAAAAAGACTATTTTTCTTATTTCTCCTGAAGATGACATGAGGAACCTCTGATAACCTCTGCATTGCCTAATCTAGTTGGCTGACTCTTCTTTGAATATGCTATACATGGCATCTGTTTCCAGTCCAGCTGAAGATGCTTTGAGTTCTCATTTTTAGTGTCTAAGACAAACACACTCATGGTTACCATAGCAACTGTCTAGAGGTGACTCCTTATGTGTGGAGATGAGGATGCCAACAACAATGTTGTTTCTTTTTCTTGATCTAGACTAGCCCTGTGGGTGGAGCCCATGGCCTGGGCGATTTTCTTTTTTAAGCTTTTCAGATGATAATGTGCAGCCCTGGGATAGCCCTGTAAATTCTTATTAAGACAGATTTGACTGACAGTTCAAATAGTTCATGCAATTCCATACCCCCTGTTTCACTTCAGAACTTCCCATAGCACATACCTGGTAACTTATTTTAAATTGCATTTTTCTCTCTCTCTCTTCTCAAAGGATCTTGCCCATTCTGGCACATCATGTAACTGCTGGCTTTTCAAGGTGCAAACTCATGAATATTCTTAATGAAAACTGTGGTTTCTCAATCCCTTTCAAATTGGGCTATGTTGGAACTTAATTGCAGCTAGGGACTGGGAACATCTGGCAGGTCTAACAGCCATGATCTGTGCTTCTGAAAAAGCCATGTGAATTACCAGCAGAGTGGCGTGTCACCATGATTGCTGATATGCTGTGGAGATGTGGAGGAAGAAGGAAGCAAAGCAAATGACCTCTCAATTAAGTTTTCCAAAAGGCTCAGTTGATTAACAGGCTACAGGCAAAGTTTACTCTTCAATTGAAAGCATAAGCAACAACATAAAACAGGCACACCTGCCATCCAAATAATTTAGAGATGGTGAAAAGAAACATCCCATTTTTTTTACATTAGCAGGCTGTCCAATGTTTGGCAGCTCCTTCCCAGATGATTTTACTTCCCTTCCTTCATTAGTGGGAAGCTCAAAATAAGTTCTATTCAATTTCATATTATGGACTTGATTTATGTCAAAATGTTGTACTGGTTATGACCTATGCAGTGATAATCTTCAAGGGAATGTGGCTTGATTTTTAAAATGTAGTCTTTGAAAACTGAGTGGAAAATATTTAGTAGAGAAATCCTGTCTTATTTTTGAGACTTCAATAGAATAAATTTAAATTCGAATCTTCATAATTGAAAATCATGTGGCATGTTTTGGTAAACAACAATGGAGAATTTACTCAGTAAATATTTATAGAGCATATACAATTTAAAACTCTTTAGGTAGGTGCTCTAAGAAATATAAAGATGAATGTTCCTAGGATGTTTGCAATCTGCTAGAAGAGATGAGAGACGTGTTAATAACAGAATGCTAGGCAATATGTGATAAAGTATGACAGGAGTCAAAGTACTTAGACTTTGAACTTGGCAGGGGCAAGGTAAAAGGACCAGTAGGAGCAAAATTTCATAAGAAACAAATGGAAAAGCAGGGGTTGAAGTGAGACTCATCGAGTGTCTACAAAGTGAGAAGCAGGTTACAGATTGTTTTACATACTATCAAATTTAATTCTTGAAAAAATCCTATGAGATTATTCCCAATTTATAGATAATAGACTAGAAATCAAAGATGCTAAATAATTTCTCCATGATCACTCAGGCAGTTACTAGTGGCACTGGAATTTAATATGCACATTCAGGGGAAAGTGACCAGCACAGTTTTGTTCATTTATAAGGAGGTTTGGAAAAGGAAGCTGGAATGTAGTCAATCAAGGAAAGATTACTCAGAGCTGCAATGGCAGGATGATCAATTCAAAGTCAACTCCATAGGTAATAGGACTCATTCACGGTCTAACCTAAAACAGCCAGGGAACCCATTCCCCAAAAGCTCTGAGTGAAGCCTAATGCCACAACCTGTGCCTGTTAAAAGCTCTCCCCACATTGTCCAGGCTTTCTTGCTTTATTTCCTCTCATTTCCCAACATCTCCATGCTCCTGCATCTTGCACATCTGTGTAGATACCATGCACAACTGAATCCCAGGTGTACACAGAAATCCATGAGCTTCAAATATGTTATGAGCCTGGGAACCTTTCTAAAGATGAATGGAAGTAAACGGACAAGATTACATCAATGAGTGAGACGTCTTCCTCCATCACTTGGACCTATTCCTCTATCCCTGGTTTTGGTTTTTCTCCTCTCTTCCCTTCTGACACAGACAAGAAGTTGTTCTTATTTGTCCCTAGCAGCGCAGTTTCACCCATGCACTTAGGTGGATCCTTGTGGTGCTTAATTTTCTCTCCCAATATCTTGAGGTATTTCTTTTAAATAAATGCATGATTTTCCTTGGAGGGACTTCTAGTAGGACAGATATAGGATTGGTAAAAGGCTGCTGGCCATTGCCCTTGTGCAGAATGAGCCAATAAGGACTTTCCCAAGATGTTGGCAGTAAGGATAGAAGAATAAAGGTTGGGCGTGAGATAGTGGAATGAATAAACTATTTTTGAATGATGGAAAGGAGAGTTTTTCTATTTTGCAGATTTCTTTGTACCATGAAAACTACCCAACTTTTAAAAAAATAAGGTTTATGGTATTTTTTTTTCTTTCTGGTCAAAAAGCTTTCATTCTAAGTTTGGAGCATAAGGCAGTATTCTCTTCAGTTATAAAACAGAATGTCAGCAGGTGGTCTCCGAAAAGAATTTTCCTAACATGCTTTATACTTTTATCAAGGAAATTTTTCATACCACTAGATTTTTTAAAGTCATGATTTAGTTTCCAGATACTTAAACCTTTGTTTCCGTTCAGTTTGCTTTGAAAAGCAGCAAATTAGCTAGAGCATAAGATTGTCTATGATCAGCTGAGCGGCAGAGATCACTGACACAGCGAGAGAGCATGGAAGGCGAGTCATTTGTCTTTTCAGCAGGCACACACAAATGATCCTTTCCTGCCATATGTTCCAGAGAATTCTTTTCTTACCCTTCAGGTATTTGACCCCCTATTGGATAGAGGCATTGATCAAAGTTGAAGCTGTAGAGTGACTGATAGAATAGCTTTAGTTTTCAGTAAATCAAATCCTAAAAAAGAATTAAAAGTAAAATTCTTGATATTTAATTCCTACTCCCATGTCTCTGGCTTATGTGAGCAATGAGATGTTGGTTAACTCTCCTGAACTTCTGGCTTCTTTTTAAAAATACATACAACCCAAACATTCTACAATGAGATAGAAATTTTTTTTTTTTTACTTGTACTGACCTTAGAGATGGAACCTCTTAAGTAAAGGATGGTAATTTGAAATAAAGCTCCTTGTGTCTATTTCCAAAGAATTATGACTTGGAAGGTTCATGTGAGGTGAAGGAGAACAAGAAGAAATAGACATCAAGTTGAGATGCTGTGCCAAACATCTGGAAGAGGGAATGAGAGCATTATGGGAAAACAGATGGAGGGAAGCTTGGCCAGATAAAATTAAAGGCAACGCCGCTCAGCATCTGATTAGCTAAGAGAATTCTATTTAAAAGGAAAGTATCTATAAAACCTGTACTTTAAATAGTCTCTTGACAGGAGAACACTTTAAAAAACTAGGGCTCTTATCAGGCCTTGAGGTTTACTTTGAAGGTTTTAATTTACTAATTACTGAGTACATTGTTGCTTTTTTTCTTTTTATTAGAAATAAGACTCTAATTGATAACCAAAAGGCTTACAGATAAAGACCTACACTAAAAATTATTTCTGTGCTATTTTAATTAACCTACTGAAATTCCATTTGAAAAATTAGGGTCCAAATCAAGCATTTGTCAGTGTGAGTTAATTATCTGTGTTTGTCGAGAGACACCGATAAGGACTCTTTGGGAATTGGTTTTACCTCTGCAAGAAAGAGCTTACTCTGGTGTGTGAACATTTTATCCATTAGCTATATTGAGCACAGGGCTGAAGACTCACAAGCTTTGCAAATGTACAATAAAATTTTCAAGATCTGATCTTAAAAAATTTATTGGGTCCAAAAGAAATTAAACTCTAAAATGGACATTGATAATAATATCAAGAATATGTAAGAATACCAAAAGCAAAATTACAAAGATGTTTTCACATTTTTACACCAAAATACTGTATTGTATTTAATGTGACAAGTGTGATTTAGCCCTCTAAAATCAATATGCCCAAGTAGTAAAACAGCCTTGCCGGAGTGTGGAAAAGCATCCTTTTGAGAGAGCACACACATTCTTCTGCTATATATTCCTTCTGTAATCCAAATGCCCCCAAGTCCCCCAGCATCCTGGGGCCACTCTTTACTATTCAAATAAAATGATCAGTCCCCAATCCATGAACTGGGAGGTGTAGAGCATTTGCCTAATTATTCTGCGGTATTCTCTGGAAGTCTATTGATGCTCTAATGACCTCTTGCCAAGATTTTTTGCTTCTTCTGAATTTTTGATCCTTGCTTACTTTCCCACCTCCTGTAGCTGCTCGCTCTCTCCTCTCCCTGCTGTGTGCAGCCACCCTTCTCCTCCATGCTTCTGTAATTCACCACCAAATAAAAGCCATTGTGTTTATTTGAATGTTTAGGATTAATGAAGAGGAACTAGCACTGCATGAAATAATAAATAACTGAAAAGTGCATACAAGAGAATACAGTACTATACTTACAGTTCCTCCACCACCACCACCCTCCTCCCCCTCACCCCCACCACAAGAGGAAACTGCTTACTTGAACTTTCTGGCCTTGGCCTCTGGCCTGCCACCATGTTGCTGGGACACACTGTACCTATCCAGACTCCCATTTTGCAACTCTCCTTTTCTCCCAGCTCCCAGAATCCCCTGCCTAGCAGAGAAAAAGTGAGCTTTTCTGTTACAGACTACCTAACTCACCATATTTGATGCTTTCTTTTGCATTCTGAATTATGCCCATTATTGGACTCTTCTAGCAAAGATATATTGGCCCCTAATTAAATTTTGCCACATCTTTAAAGTGTTGAAGCTGCCATATAATTTTCCTTTTTGTTTTTGAATAGCAATCTTTCCCTTCCTGTAACACTTCTAAAGAAGACTCACGTGGGTCAAAATGACAAATGACACATGCTTCAAAAGGACTTATTTTCCTTGAATAATTTTTTTTTAGCTAAGTCTTGGGGAAAAAACAGTCCTTGGAAATGCAAATCCTTCATTACTTGACCCAGGAGGCAGAGCACTAAGGACCATAGGACACAGCTTTTGCTTCCATAGATGAACATATTTCAACTCAAAATCTTGATTGAGTCCAGAGCAGGGAAATCAGGAATGGATTATGCAGTGGAGATGATCATTATCAGAAGAACTAAATAAAGAGACAAACATGGGACTGAAAAGCCAACAACGACCCCCAGGGAAAAGGAAATATGTGAGTTGAGCCTTGAGAGAGAAGGAGATCATTTCCCAGGAATGCTAAGGAACCATTTTCTTCCATTTCCTTTGATTCTGGACATCTTGACTGAAAATGTAGCCAAAAAAGTCCATTTTGTCTCAGTGATGTAGTTTAAAGGACAAAATTGCACTGTTGATTTACTCTACCATTAATGAAGAAAATATTCAGTTACTTTCACCAAATTTGCTAAGCTATAAATGGACTCGAGGCAATTTTTTATTCTAACTTGAGCTCAGTGCATGATTTTTCCCCATTTAAGAAACAATGATCATTTATAACCTATGATATGCAGAGCACTGTGCCAAGAGAAAGCCATGAGGGGACAAACACAGTGTCTTAGTCCATTTTCTGTTGCTTCCCTAGAACTGGGGAGTTTATTTTTAAAAATAATTTATTTCTTCCAGTTATGGAGGCTGAGAAATCCAAGGCTGAGGGAGCCACATTTGGCGAGGGCCTTCTTGCTGGTGGGGACACTCTGCGGAGTCCTGAGGCAGCCCAGGGCATCGCTTGGCAAGCAGGCAGAGTGTGCTAGTTCAGGTTTCTCTTCTTCCTCCACTTATTAAGCCACCAGTCCCAAACGTAAATTAGTTCAACCATTGTGGAAGACAGTGTAGTAATTCCTCAAGGATCTAGAACCAGAAATATCATTTGACCCAGCAATCCCATTACTGGGTATATGCCCAAAGAAATGTATTCTATTATAAAGATACATGCATGTGTATGTGTATTGCAGCATTATTTATAATAGCAAAGATGTGGAATCAACCCAAATGTCAATCTATGATAGACGGGATAAAGAAAATGTGGTACATATATGCCATGGAATACTATGCAGCCATAAAAAGGAATTAGATCAAGTCATTTGCAGGGACATGGATGGAGCTGGAAGCCATTATCCTCAGCAAACTAATGCAGGAACAGGAAACCAAATACTGCATGCTCTTACTCATAAGTGGCAGCTGAACAATGAGAACACATGGACACAGGGAGAGGAATAACATACACAGAGACTTATTGGCAGTGGGGGGAGGAGGACATCAGGATAAATAGCTAATGCACTCAGGGCTTAACACCTAGATGATGGGTTGATAGGTGAAGCAAACTACCATGACACACATTTACTTATATGACAAACCTGCACACCCTGCACATGTATCCCAGAACTTAAAATATGCCACCATTCTCTTGTGATAACCCATTAATTCATTAGTTATTGAATGGATTAATCAACTTACAAGCCAGAAGCTTGTTATATATAGATTATCCTAAGAGAAAGTGACTTCTGAGCTCCTTCTCAAAGGCTGAGTGGGAAATCAGCAGGTGAGAGGAGCAGAAGTAGAGCAATTATGAAAAAGGAGGTAGAATATGCAAACACAAAAGGAACAATAAGAGGCCTGGAGTTCCAGCCTCGTAGGGCAGTGCTGAAGAGCAGAGTGGAGAAGCGGGCCATGGGGTTGAGGATGCTCATGCTCAAAACAGTTTCTGTAAGATCCTGTGGTTGTCACTGACAGGACAGGGACTGGTAAGTCAAGGGGGCAAAAGATGTGGTGAGACCAGCTGAGAGGGAAGTACGTTGCCTACACCTAACCCCACTTTCACAGAGCAGGGCTGCTTGAGGATGTCTTACCTATTGAGATTCCATATTACATTATACTTGGGATAGAAAAGAAACTGAAGATATTTTTGTAAAGCAGATGACAATGAAAAACAAGAAATGACAACTGCAGACTTGTGGTTTAGAAAAACAACCCCAGCATCAGTTAGAAAGTAGATTGGAAGGCATGAAACCAGTAAAGTGCTTACTGCAATGCTTCAGGCAAAAGAAGATTTAGCATGACATAGATTAGAAACAAAATGTAGACATCACAAGATGTTCAAATGTACTTTAGGGCATTTTGTAAGGTAGACAAGTGTTCAGTGATCTCAGATTTGGTTGGGTGAAGGGAGAGAAATGAATAGTACATAAAGCTACTGATTTCACTCAGACCCTGCACCCCTTACCATACATAGCAGTAGGGGTGATACAGTTAGTAACAAAAGTGGCTGTCAGCTGGTTAAGCACATCCATGTAGGACTGTCTTCATGTCACTGTCTTCTTTATTGGTGGAATTCAGCTGACAGTTGGTAATGGTGGGGTATCAGGGATGGGAGGACTTGAGAGAAAACAGCAAAAAGGTGTCAAACGAAGACTTGGAATTACAGAAGCATTTAGTTGATTCTCTGCCTCAGATGCAAGCAAGGGTTTCCATGCATAACCAGAAGATCATGTGCTCTAGGGTGTGGCCCCCTGGTCTAGTTGAGACCTCCTGGAGTTCACCCAGGTGGGGCTAGAGGCTTCCTCCTCCCTGCTCTGGTTGCACCAAGTCGCTCCCCACAGCCACACTTGTGCTTCTTCTCTCACGGTCCTTTGGCCCTGCTAAGGCTGCTTGCTTCTCCTCCCTATCCCAAGTTCCATCCCCAATCCTAGACCATGTGATCCATCCTCTCTCCACACGGTCTGTTAAAGACTCTGAGCCCAAGCTGTATTCATCTGTTTTCACACTGCTGATAAAGACATACCTGAGACTGGCTATTTTACAAAGAAAAAGAATTTTAATGGATTCACAGTTCCACACGGCTGGGAAGGCCTCACAATCATGGCAGAAGGTGAAAGGCACATCTTATGTGGCAGTAGGCAAAAGAGAAAGAGCCAAGCGAAAAGAGAAACCCCTTATAAAACCAACAGATCTAGTGAGACTTATTCACTACCATAAGAACAGTATTGGGGAAACTACCCCTGTGATTCAATTATCTCCCACTGGGTCCCTCCCACAACACGTGGAAATTATGGGAGCAATTTGAGATGAGATTTGGGTGGGGGCACAGCCAAACTAGATTACAAGGGTAGACATGGAAAAGGAAGGAGAGACCCTTATTGTGGCCAAGCCTAAGGTTAGAAAATGTAAAGTATAATCCACAAATCTTGGGAACTACAAACATTGAATTTGTGCTAGCCAGTCCCCTGTAGCTTCTGATGCCAAGAGTATTTGCTTCCCCAACTTCTGTTGTGTTCCTGTATGGAGATGGAAAAATAACACATACCTATATACATACCGTTTCCCTATTTCCTTAACTTTGAGAGGATCCTAATTCTCTCAAAGAGAGAAGAGCTCGTACATCCTTCCTACCACATATACAAACATTGTTTCTAACTTAAATAAATGATTTACACAATTAAGTGCAAAAATATTGGATTTTTTTTTCTTAAATTCACACACACATTAGGAAGTAAAACCTAAAATAAAACAAAAGAAACCACTACCCAGAGTACCACTATAGGAGATTTAGGGAGTGGCAGGAAGCATTTTTGCCCATCCCCAATGGTGGGCATTTTAGCTGCTGTGTCTTTTTCATTGGAAAGGGGGAAAAAAAGGAAACCTGGAGGTAGTCTTTGGGCAAAGGAGGTGGGGAGGGGCACTTTGTTAACTCTAAATCTTTCTACATTGAAACCCAGAGTCACCATTTCTTTTTCAATAAATTCTACTCCATCCTTCAAATTCTCTCACATTCTCTGTAAATCTTCCCCCTTTTTACACTAATCTAAAATGATTTACTGCTCTCTGAACAACCATTATGGTGAAGTGGTTAAGATCTGAGGGCCTTGGGATCAGTCAGGTTTGAGTATGAATTCTTGTTTGGATATAAATTTATTGAGTGAACACTGGCAAGTTATTTAACTTCTCTGAGCCTCAGGGTCATAAAACCTAATATTTATAGGTCATTGACTCTATGTCAGGCACTGTTTTAAGCACTATACTTACATTATCTCATTTAATAAACTCTATAAGGTAAGTTCCACAGTTATTATCCTTATTTTATAGACAAGGAAATGGAAACAAAGAGAGGAGCATCTGCACTCAAAGGGTCACCTCGCTAGTAGCAGAGGCTGGGCACAATGACTCAATGACTAGGAAGGAGTATTCTCTCTCTGCATAAGGAATGCCATGAGACATCAGGGACCAGGACCTTGCAGTGTGATTCCATAACCTGTCACTAACTACTGCACTTCACTGCCTCCCACACCTGTCTACTGAGACTGTGAGCTGTGGTTCGAATTCAAAAGAGCTAAGGATATGAAGTTCTTACATGGTGCCTAGAATTTGGCAAGTACTGCATAAATGGAAATGATTTTTATTAAGAGTGACTATTTAGATTTTATTGGCACCCACTTATCACTTAGACGCTAACTTGTATTATTAACTCTATCTCTGTCCTATCTTCTTAGCATACTGTAGTATCCCTGCAAGAAGGAGCCAGGTCTCTTCTCTAATTCTCCGTAACACAATACTGGAAACCATGTGCTGATGTATATGGATTACAGATAATTCTAGACTGAGGCAGTGTCTGTTGCTGTTTTTTCCCCCTAGTTTAATCCAAAGAAATCAGCATTATGGCAGAGTATGTGTTTATACACATTCTTGTCTTGTGTCTTCATAATATGCACTGGCTCGAAAACACATATGAGTCATGGACCCTGCCATAAACCAGAGATATCCAGAGAGAGAAAGAAAGAAAACAAGAAAAAAGGAGGGAGAGTGGGAGGGAAGGAGTGAAGGAGAAGAAAAGAAAGGAGAAGAAATTCTGTCTCCTTTTCAAGAATCTTGAAGCATCCTTAGGACAAGCAGTGGCATTCCTCTGTTTGGTGATATTCCTCTATTTGTCCCACACCTTAACTTCCAAGGGTGATCGCAAGTTGTGTCAACCACCATGTGGGGACACCTTTTATCCCTTTTAAAAATCAGGCAAAATCAAATTGTAACAGGTCATGAAATTCCCATCCTGCTCCAACAGAGTCAGTGTTGCCACCTTAGGAAACGGGAATATAAGTCCTCTGCAAAGTTGTCAAGGAGGTTTCTATTTTTGGCCCTCAGTCTGTTTCAGCAGCAATGAGAAAAAGCAGGCCAGAAGAACACAAAAAATAGTTGGGGGCATCTGTAATATCTGTGAAGGGGACACGGGAGGCACTTGCGTATGTCAGATGGAGGGGAAAATTGGAAACAAAAGGAAAACCTGGAGGCAGATGATTTAACATTCATTTATGCATTCATTCAACAAATATTTGCTGAGTGCCTACTTTAGGCAAAACCTAGCACAGGGTGATCTTATGGAGAGTATAAATATTAAAAAGGTCCAGCTCCTGCCCTTACCTTACAGTCAAGTGGGAAAGTAGAGCATGCACATATTTTTTTATGTAGTGGTGTCATGTAAACATTTGAGGTGGGAATCTGTGAGCTAAAAGGCTGTATTAGCCATGCTCCTGAGAGTGGAGACGCAAACCAACCTGGCCTGCTGCATCATTTGCCAGCACGAGGCATCACCTTCCTGCCTTACCATAAACCAACAGCACCAGGCCCTGTGCCGCAGGCGCAGACTTAGCAGCACAGTTACGGGAGCCTCTCGCCTTCAGAGGTAGCAATGGCTCCATGATTTATGCTGAAAAACCTGCATTCAGTAGCAGAGGGTTCCAAACTCTAAGACAGGTGGCTTCAGAATTTCAGGGCAGTGGGGTTCTGTGGTGGTCAACACACAGGCTTTGGAAGCACAGTCATGGGTTTGCTTCTCAACCTTACCTGTTGGTTCCTTGATAAATGAACCTCTGTTTCCTCCTCTGTAAAATGTCAGTTGAGATTCTCTGATTTAATATTGTAAAGTTTCCATTAGAGAATGCTCAGAAGGCAGACATTAAAGCCATCACAGTCATCTTGTGGTCAAAGAGCCCTGCACTACTGTCCCAGGTCCTAGTTTTGCAGCTGACTCCAATCTTCTTTCTGTCTTGTGTGATGTTAGGTTAACTATTTCATTGTTTTATTATTCCTCTTTTTTTAAACTGTTGTGGTAAAATAGACATAACATAAATTTTACCATTTTACCATTTTTAAGTTCATTAAGTAGATTCACATTGCTATACAACCATCACCACCATACATCTTCAGAACTTTTACATTTTCCCAAACTGAAACCATACCTATTAATCAATTCCCCATTTTTCCTTCTCCCAGCCTGTGGCAACCATTCCACTTTCTGTCTCTATGAATTTGACTACTGTGGGTTCTTATTTCAGGGGATTCATGCAATATTTGTCTCTTTATACCTGCCTTATTTCACTTGAATAATGTCTCCAAGGTTCATCCATGTTGTAGCATGTATCGTAATTTCATTACTTTTCAAGGCTGAATAATATTTCATTATATGTATATATCATATTTTGTTTACTCATTCATCTGATGGGCATTTGGGTTATTTCCACATTTTGGCTATTGTGAATAATGCTGTTGGAACATGGGTGTAGAAATATCCATTCAGCTCTTACTCACTTAAAAAAGAAGTTTTAAAAATATTAATACTGTAACTTCTTATCCCTCTGAGTGACAATATAAGAACTGATAAAGTAATTCTTTAAAGTATCTGTAGTCATGCTGGGAATATCAGGGAAGCTATTTATTATCAGGTTCTATAATTTTTCCACAAATCTTGGTTACCAAAAAATAAGCACCCTTATAACCAACATAAGTCTTATCTGTACAGGTTGGTTATGTTTAAAAATAAATTATTAAATGTACAAACATTAGAAAATATACTATTGGTGAACTTTTAAAAAGCATTGTATATTTCCTATAAGGAAATAGGGCACATAGAAACCTTATACTTTGATATAACCACAGAGAACACAAATTGGCTAATCAATAGGCCAAAATCCAGCCCACCACTGCTATTTACAACCTGCCAAACTAAGAAGATGTTTTACACATGGTTGAAAAAAATAATGAGAGCAATACTTCATGATACATGATACATGAAAATTGTACTAAATTCAAATTTAAGCACAGGTAGATAAAGATTTTTGGAACCCAGTCACATGCATTTTTATATTGTCTATGGCTGCTTTCAAGCTACAATAGCAGAGCTGAGTAGTTGTTACAGAGACCATGTGGCCCACAAACCCTATGTATTTATGATCTGGTTCTTTGAAGGAAAAAATGTGATATAAATCATTGATCTAATCTCACTTCTTAATTTACAGTGGTCTACCAAGGCCCAGGGAACTGTCATGTCACACCAAAGATTACAAATCTAACAGTGGCCAAAAGCAATTCGGCTGTCTGGGGTCCCCACCTTGAATCCCTAAACCACGTTCCAGTGTATTCTTGTGATACAGCATAGCAGCTTATCTTACAGCTATAGATCATGGGCCGAAGCCACTATTTCTTCATGTTAATCATGAAGAAAGTCTGGTGCTGTTAATTTCCTCTGCTGGAAATAAAGAGATGTATGCTTAGTTTGGGAGGGGCTGTGGCAGGGTTGCATTGGTTCATATCTCTATGTGCTGACCTTTGCCTATACTTTCTTAAGAACGGTGTCATATGATGAAACACTCTTCCGTTGCTTTCAGGATAAAGTCTAAAACAGCTGTCTCCAACCTTTTTGGCACCAGGGACTAGTTTCATGGAAGATAATTTTTCCATGGACAGGGGCAGGGGGTGGTTTCAGGATGATTCAATTACATTATATTTATTGTGCACTTTATTCCTATTATTACATTGTAATATATAATGAAATAATTACACAATTCACCATAATGTAGACTCGGTGGGAGCTCTGAGCTTGTTTTCCTACAACTAGGCAGTCCCATGTGGAGGTGATGGGAGACAGTGACAGATTATCAGGCATTAGATTCTCATAAGGAGGACGTGACCTAGATCCCTCACATGCGCAGTTCACAGTAGGGTTTGTGCTCCTGTGAGAATCTAATGACGCCACTGATCTGTCAGGAGATAGAGCTCAGGCAGTAACGCAAGTGATGGGGACTGGCTGTATATACAGATGAAGTTTCACCCACTCACCCCCTGCTCACCTCCTGCTGTGCCACCCAGTTCCTAACAAGCCACTGACCAGTACTGGGGGGACCCCTGGTCTAAATGACTTAATATGTCATAAGGCTCTTCTTGACCTGGCCCCAACTCACCTCCTCAGTTTTCTTTCCCCATCCTTCCCTTCTTCCCTTCTCTCTTTGTCCGCAACAGTCACAGGAATTTCACAGACTCTCAGGACCCCCTGCAGACACATCTCACCTCTCAGTCTTTGTTCATGTTGTGCCTCCACTAGGAAAGCATTTAATCTCCTCATCTATTTAACAAAGTCCTCTTCATCCTCCGAGATCCAGCCTAAATGCCTCTTGCTTTGTGTGGCCTCACCAATTCTACCACAGGCAGAAGTAGTAACTCCCTACTCTGAACACTTTGGACAGAGTGTTAAGCATCTCAGTCATGAACTTGTATTAGTGTTTCCTGTTTACGTTTCTATCTTTCCTGCTAGATGTTGGAGGGAAGGAAGGCTGGAAAGAAAGAAATTCAACTAAATAACAGGTCTTCAGCCACCACTATCCTTCTGATGTATAACTTCTGCACATGTTTCACTGAACCATAACACAGAAGTCAAAGAGAATAGACGACAAATGTAAAATTGTAAACAAAGTGAGAGCAATTTCATTCCTTTATTTTTTTCTTTCTCTTCATTCAAAAACTCAAGAAACATTTACTGAACATCTACAGTGGTATCAGGAACAAAGAATAATAAAACCACTTTCTTGATCTCCAAGAGCTGAGAGTCTCAAAAAGGCAAATTTGGGCCTACACTGTTTTTAAAACTTAGGGTCACAATTCATTAACGTGTGTGAAATTGATTTAGTGGGTAATAGCTATCATCATTTACAAATAGAATAGAATACAAGAGAAGCTATGGAATGCAAGGTACACTGTAAATATTATTTCATAAAGCATTTTTAATGTTATGTGTGTGTAGTTTGTGTGTGTGTGTCCTGGATTGTAATGAAAAAATGTATTTCTCACTGTGGATTATGGTCAAATCATTTGAAAAACATTGTATTACAACATTTGAATTTAATACAAGAATAGAGGAGTTATTGTTTATAAATTTTAGATCAAAAGGGATGATCCATAGATACATCCCCAACTCTTAATTCAGAGAAACATGACTCAAAGCTATTTTTATGGTTTTGAAAACATGTCCACAAATTATTTGACATTGTTTCCACTGAGAGATAGGATCTTTCCTTAAATCTATGTGTTTCTGTGACTGCTTTCACCTATGGAGTACCATGGAAATGACACAGTGGGACTTTCAAGGCCAGGTCATAAAAGGTCATAGAGCTTTCACTTTATTTGGTGGATTCTTGGGCCATCATTTAAGTTCAACTACTTAGAGGTCTCTCAGCCAAGAGTAGGCACATGCAGGCTCTTCTATCAGCAGTCCACTAGAGCCAAGATTTCTAGCCATCTCTGACAACATATGAGTGAAGCCATCTGGGGCCTTTAAATCAGTCATTCTTCAGCCAAAAGCCGCCAAGTGAACCCATTAATGCCATATGGAACATAAGAATCACCCAGCCAAACACTGCCCAAATTCCTGACCAATAAAATTTTGAAATGTAATAAAAACGCTTTTTGTTTTAAACCACAAAGTTGCAGTTGTCTGTTGCAAAGCAATATATACCCAAAACACTAACTAAGAGAGATTTTAAGCTTATGGGCACAATCCATGAATGGGACACGAAATCAGCTTACTGGGTAATGACCAGAATTTGTTTTAACTAATGAAATAGGAAATAATAAAATAAAAAAATACCAGAATACATGGTACACAGCAAAGGTACTATTGTAAGACACATTTCCAGTTATATATACATATGTATGTATACATTGGGTCCCAATGCAGTTTTCACAGTGAATTGTAATCAAAATCATTTAAGAAACATTGTATTAAAACATCTAAATTTATCATGAGAATATACAGGAAATTGCTTATACAGATTAGCAGACAATACATCAAAGGGGAAGGCCTACAGACATTTCTCAAGCTTTTAATTCACAGAGACATGAATCAATGCCATTTGCTCATCATAATTCACAGAAGCTTGTACTATCTCCATGTGTTCTTATAGCAATTTTTGCCATAATGTTTAGATATGGTAACTAGAATTTCTGAGTCATAGTGCTTTACACTAATATGTATAAAACATTATGTTTTGAAAATAAAATATTTTCTAGTGTTTATTCTGACAGGGCATCCTAAAAACTAGAATAATGAACTCAGAGCCTCATTTTGATCGATTCCTGCCCAATAACAAATTCTTGACTAGATTTCACATTTGAATTCTCTTCACTCTTGTTGGACTGATAATACCTCAGTGTCAATGCTTATCAACTTAACTAATAAGAAGTTTCCTAAAGATGTGATAGCACACATTTGAGACTACAGGGAGTTTACTTTTTGGTGTGAATTAAAGATCTGTGTCTTGTTGTTTTATAATAAGTTACTAAAACAACTTTAGGGAAAACCCAAGTAGTGTGTTCAGTAGGCTGGGTCATTTCTACCATCATTTCATTATCATCCTGTTGATTTTCTTTCTCTTCCCTAGCATGCACTGGGCAGAGGGACAAGAGAATTTCCACTGGGCTGACCTTTGCAATAGCATTCTGTAGATTAGCACTCCTGAAATTTTCTCTAAAGATAATTGTAGAAGTAAAAAAGACTGGCTTTCTATCAGAAAATCTGGGTCCAAGCCTTTATTTGTATCCGTGACTATTATTTTCATCAAGTCAATCTCTCTTCGGGCTGTTTCCTTGCTGGTAAAATAGTAATAGCCATTCACACCTTTCAAGGTTATTGTTTTTTGTTTTTTTTTGAGAGTGAAATTATGTGCTATTTTTCAAATTTGGGCATGCCAGTTAGTAGCATGACACTTGGAGGGTATTTCATCCCAAACACAACCCAGCAGAAGCTCACCAGGTACCTCTGAGGCACCACACTGTGTTGTGCAGCAAGGAATAGAACAGGCACCATCCTGGCCCTTGCGGACCTCATACCCAACTCCAAGAGAGATGGTAAAGACATAAAGTTATCAGTAAAATTGTGCTGAGTGCTACAAAGCAGGGGTCCCCAACCCCCAGGCTGCAGACTGGTGCCAGCCTGTGGCCTGTTAGAAACTGGGCCACACAGCAGGAGGTGAGCAGCAGGGGGGCAAGCATTACCACCTGAGCTCTGCCCCCTGCCAGATCAGCAGCAGCATTAGATGCTCAGAGGAGTGCAAACCCCACTGTGATCTGCACATGTGAGGGATCTAGGTTGCATGCTCCATATGAGAATCTAATGCCTAATCATCTAAGGTGGAACAGTTTCATCCCAAAACCAATTCCCCCATTCCCTCATCCACGGAAAAATTGTCTTCCACGAAACTGGTCCCTGGTGCCAAAAAGGTTGGGGACCACTGCTATAAAAGAATGAACAAGTTGTCCTGAGAGAGAAAACACCTCTGAGGAGGTGGCATGTAAGGTTTAGTTCCCACAGGCTGAAGCTAATGGTTAAAAAATAATCAAACCAAGCTCCAATGAGACCCAGAAAACATTCTGCTCCTGGGACAGGTATTTGATCCCCTCATCTAGGCCACATACAAAGGAAGGGTTTGTACAACACATTTGGCCTTTCTAGGTGGGGCCTGGGGGAAGGAGGTTGTATTTAAAACCCTGAAACTTCGTGAAGCATGCCACCTATGCACAACATTATTTTTTTAAATTGTACTTTAAGTTCTGAGGTACACGTGCAGAACACGCAGGTTTGTTACATAGTTATACATGTGCCGTGGTGGTTTGCTGCATCCATACCCCATCATCTACTTTAGACATTTCTCCTAATGCGATCCCTTCTCTAGCCCCCCCAACACCCAACAGTCCCCAGTGTCTGATGTACCATTCCCTGTGTCCATATGTTCTCATTGTTCAACACCCACTTATGAGTGAGAACATGCAGTGTTTGGTTTTCTGTTCCTGTGTTAGTTAACTGAGAATGATGGTTTCCAGCTTCATCCATGTCCCTGCAAAGGACATAAACTCATCCTTTTTATGGCTGCATAGAATTCCATGGTGTATATGTGCCACATTTTCTTTATCCAGTTTATCACTCATGGGCATTCAGATTGTTTCCAAGTCTTTGCTATTGTGAACAGCATGCACAACATTATTTAGGAATCATGTATGAAAAAGGATTGTATGCATATTCTTTATAAAGATATTGACAGTACCGAATCTGTCTTCCTGGGGCAACCCCAAGCCACACCTCTGAACCTGTGGCACAAGACTTTGTAGCTTCATTCTTTCATTCCATAAATCTTTATTGTGGGCCACACGCTATACATGTCCTGGCACAGAGCTAGTCCCTGGAGAAAGATAAAGGCACAGTCTTCTGGAGGCTGAGATCCTAGCCCTGAATGCACAAGTAAACAGAAACCTCCAATGGAACACATCACAATGTAATGGAAGGAGTCAGTTCCAAGTGTTACCAAGGAGGGAGTCACTCAAACTAATGTGGACTGAAGTTGGAGAAAGGTTTCCAGACCAGAAATGCTGTAACAGTACAAGGCGTAAGACAGCACCCCTGGTCAGTACATTACAGGTGGTTCCACACAGATGGATTAGGACCTCTGCATTTTGGAAAACAAAGGAGAAGAAAAACAGGCTGGTGGAGGAGGCTGAAGAGATGGGCCTCCAATTTCCTTCTAAGGATCTGAGATTATTCCCTAAAAGTTATAAATTGCTAATAAATGAGTTTTTAATTTTTTTTTTTTTTTTTTTTTTGTAGAGATGGGGGTCTGGCTTTGTGGCTCAGGCTGGTCTTGAACTCCTAGCTTCAAGTGATCCTCCTGCCTTGGTCCTCTAAAGTGTTGGGATTACAGGCATGAGCCACTGCACCCAGCCTAATAAGTGGTTTTAAACAGGTAAGCGATGCACCCATGAGAAAATGTTATCATGTTTTATACTTAATTTTTAGAATTTTTACATACAGAAAAATGTATAACTCATAAGCTCAGTGAATTAAAAATTATATTTTAGGGGAGATTTTGCTATTCTGTAGTAATTTACAGTCATATGGCTGCTTTCTCATATTTTGGTACCACAGGTGTTCGTTTCTTTCTGTGAAGGCAAATTTATATTAAAGTTTCAACTAAAAATGAAGACATTATTCTGGCCTAAACAATGATAGAACAGTGTTAAATTATTTCAGATTGTACAACTGAGGGCTGTAAAGGAATTCCAGTAAGCAAGTAGGAATTTCCACTCCTAAGTGGGGTGTGGGTGTCCGTTTTCATTTTGGCAAGGGGCTCGGGGTACTCTGTGTAATAAGGGTGGGTAGGGAAGGTATTTTAGGACATGTATAGAAGGGAGATCACCAAAGCAGAGAAGCCCAGAAGAGGCAGGCCTGAAACGGATTACCTGAAGACTCTGCACCCCTCTGGAAACCCGGCCCTCTGCTTCCATTCATTCTGCTCCCCAACAGCAAATGTTAATGGACTCTACCATGTTGGGGACCCAGCATTGCTTTGCCCTGGCTTCTGCCTCTTCTGCCATAACCAAGCAACCCATTTTGCTCTGGGTATTTTTCCATTGCCTTCTAGGTTTGCCAGTAAGTCCTGCTCACTTCTGACTCTAATTCATAACCTCGATCTCATGGCTCCTGCAGCCTCATGATGTTTCTCTGCACATAAGCTTCTAGTCCTGCTACCATCTGCTACTGCTGCTGCTGCAAAAGACAGTGTCTGGGCCGGGTGCGGTGGCTCACGCCTGTAATCCCAGCACTGTGGGAGGCCAAGGTGGGTGGATCACGAGGTCAAGAGATCGAGACCATCCTGGTCAACATGGTAAAACCCCGTCTCTACTAAAAACACAAAAAATTAGCTGCGCATGGTGGCACGTGCCTGTAATCCCAGCTACTCAGGAGGCTGAGGCAGGAGAATTGCCTGAACCCAGGAGGCGGAGGTTACCGTGAGCCGAGATCGTGCCACTGCACTCCAGCCTGGGTAACAAGAGCAAAACTCTGTCTCAAAAAAAAAAAAAAAAAAAAAAAAGACAATGTCTGATGGGAGTGGTTTGTTCACTATCTTTAACCTTGCTAGGCAGAGCCCTGTGCTGGGCCACCTCGCTAACTGCAGGCTAGCCTGCATTCTGGCCACCCTGAGGTCTCTCCTGGTCCCTCTCCTGGTCCAGCAGCTGGGCCAGAGCAACAGAGCAACAGGTGAGGCAGAATACGGAGCTCCCCGACGCAGAAATGACGAGGGCTGCTCCCTAGACAGGGACGGTGAGCTTGAAGCTTTTCCTCCAAGTTGGGAATTGAGACAGACACTAGATTCATTTGTTTGCTACGATGGCAGCCACCCACTTTAACAGAGTGCTACGGCAGCTCGAGAGCCCAAAAAACAGTGCGCTCCGTGGGAAGTCAGTGTAGACTAGATGATTGCTTCAGAGGAAGGGGTAGAATGAATTTCATTACTGAACTTTTACCCCCTTACAAGGCTTTGTCCACACAGCATCCTGAGTGACCCTTTAAAACAATGTGAATCGGATCATGTTTCTCCCCTGTGCAAAGCTTTCTCGCTACATTCTGAACACAAACTACCATTCCCAACAGGGCCCATAGCCACTGCCTGATCAGACCCCTGTCTCCTGCTCAAGGTCAGCCTGGAATTCTTTCCCACTCTCCCTCCAAGCTTCAGACATACCCACCTTCCTTCTGTTACTCAAACACTATAGCTCTTTCCTCAGCTCAGCATATTGGCACTTGCTGTTCCTACCGCCTAGAACACTCATCCTCCAGCTCCAATGGGATTGGACTTCTTCTCATCCTTTAGATCTCATCCCTGAATGTCACTTTCCCAAAGAGATTTGCCCTGGCCTACCAAATCAGAAACTCTGGAGATAGGCCCAGCACACACTGAACTTGGAGAACCACCAGCCAAGAGAGCATATGGAAGGAACGACAGTAGAAGCCAAGGAGATTCTGAGTTCTAAGGGACTTATGCACGACTGCAGATTTATTCAGATAAATAAATATCCTGTATGTATATTTATGCATTGTTTAAGGGATACATGCTATAAAGAAAATAGAATAAAGTAAAGACTAGTGATGATAGTGTGCCATGAGCCTGGAGGTTCTCAAAAATCATTCCTTTATTCATTCAGCATGGCAGTGGCAACAGCCAGGTGTAACTAGGATGGGGTAGTTGGGGAAGGCAGCCTGCGTTCCTGAATCTGCATGTGAATCAGAGGTGCCAGAGGATCTGGGGGAAGGAAGGTCCAGGCAATGTCCTTGAAGCAGAAGAGTTTGGGTGTTTGAAAAACAAAAAGGAGACCAGCATGCTTAGAGCACAGGCACCAGGAAGGGGTGGGGAGGCAAAGACGAGGGCACAGAGCTAGGCACAGTCTGGAAAACAGGTCTGGCCAGGGTGAACAGTTTGGATTTCAATCCCTTGCCATGGGCAGTCCCCTGACTATTTTGAGCAGCCAGGTGACATGAAGGGATTCTCAGTTTTGAAAGCTCACTTGGAGTGCTGGGTGAAGAATGGATCATGAGGGTAGGTGTGTAACTGAGAATCGTGTAAAGCATGCCCAGCACTGCATCAAATCCTTTGCAAGCATTAACTTACCAAATTTTATAACACCCCATGATGTAGATACTACCACTCACCCTGCTTTGTGAGTGAGACAACTGAGGCATAGAAAGGTCGGTAACATTTCTTAGGTCACACAGCTGGTAAATAGCAGAGCCAGGACTTAAATTCAGGCAGCATGAATTCAGAGGCTGAGTTCATAACCACCATGCTAAAATAGGCATACTGTTCCTGCCTCCCCAATGACAAAGGACAGCTTTGAGCTTAAAATAGTGTGCTCTAGTAAAGTGCTTTGAATATTAAGAAGGGTGCTGTGTGAATTTAACAATGCCATTATATAGTATAAATGTAACTCATTAAATAACGTATGATGAATTGACTCCTAATCTTCTGTATATTGTGGTTAAAAGCAACACTAACATTTGCAGCAAGGAAAACAATTAGCACATTCGTTAAGTAGAGTCCTGCTTACACTTCACTCATTAACTTTAATCATCAATGAAATGGGTGAACTAAGCTAACCTGTCACCACCAGAGTCATTAGTGCCTGTCAGCAAATGATGATGCTTTAATTATTATTATTTTTTTTTGAGACGGAGTCTCACTCTGTCACCCAGGCTGGAGTGCAGTGGCACAATCTCAGCTCACTGCAACCTTCCCCTTCCGGGTTCAAGCAATTCTCCTGCTTCAGCCTCCTGAGTAGCTGGGATTACAGGCATTACCACCTGTAATTAGCCACCATGCCTAGCTAATTTTTGTATTTTTAGTAGAGACGGGGTTTCATCATCTTGGCAGGCTGGTCTCGAACTCCTGACCTTGTGGTCCACACACCTTGGCCACCCAAAGTGTTGGGATTATAGGCGTGAGTCACCGTGCCCAGCCTGATGCTTTAATTTTTAGGGGATGTTTTAATTTTATACACTAACAACAGCTTAGTCACTACTTTCCCCTAATGGTACATGTGATCAAGATATTGAAAATTATTTAAGCTAAAGAAGTATTATTAGTCTTCAAACAGCATCATAAACAAGCTCCTAATTAATAATTGCATTTATTTTCCTTCACTTTTCCTAATTTTATAACTCTCATTTTGCCATTAATCAGCAATACACATTCTGAAATGGAACATATGGATATTTCTAATTTGGTATAGTTCCTCTCTATGTCAACACAGAAATTCCATGTTTCACACTGGATAACAAGGAACATTTAGAAGAGTGGTTCTTAATCTTTTGGGGTGTCACAGACACCTTTGAGAATCTGAGTATAGTATGGACCTTCTCCCGAGAAAGAAAAAAAAATGTATATATGTATATACAATTTAAAGAGGTCCACAAAACTCCAAAGTGTGTCCTGTGGTCACTAGAAATCCCAGATTAGGAAACCGTTTTAATTTAATCTGGCTATTTAGAAGCAACTAATGTTTTTTCTCTAGTTAGTGATAAAGCCCCTTTTTAATTTTATTTTATTTTTATTATAATTTAGGCTCTGAGATACATGTGCAAAACGTGCAGGTTTGTTACACAGGTATACATGTGCCATGGTGGTTTGCAGCACCCATCAACCCATCGTCTACATTAGGTGTTTCTCCTAATACTATCCCTCCCCTATCCTCCCACCCCTTGCTATCCCTCCCTTAGCCCCCAAATCCCTCGAAGGGTCCTGGTGTATAACGTTCCCCTTCTTGTGTCCATGTGTTCTCATTGTTCAACTCCCATTTATGAGTGAGAACATGCTGTGTTTGGCTTTCTGTTCTTGTGTTAGTTTGCTGAGAATGATGAAAACTCCCTCTTTAAAGAGGAATGCTAGCTAATATAGAAGGAAGTGTAGAAGTAGAAAACTCACCACTTGGAAAAGTTTAATATGGACTTGATATTGGATGGTTTTTAGAATGTCATTAATACTTTCCTAGGTATATAATGGCGTTGTGTTATGTAGAAGAATGTCATTTTTAGGAGATGCATGTTAAAGTATTTAAGGATGAAGGGTTATTATAATGCAACTTGTGTTGAAAAGGTTCAACAAAATAGATAATTGATAAATAATAGAATAGGAGAGAGATGAAATACATAGGGGAAAATATTAATACCTTAATTTTCTATAGGTTTCTATAGGAGGTAGTAAATGGTTTCTATTTTACTTTTCTTGCAAATTTTCTTACTGTTTGAAAACTTTTATAAGAAATATTTGGAGGGGAAACATCCTTGTTTTTAATCATTTGAGGTATTGGGCAAAAAAGTATTAATGTAATTTTGAAGTCTAGCAAGGAATAGTAGGTTTCACATGAATATCCTAAAATAGAAGATGATGTTAGAAGATTTCAATGGAAAAGGAGTTTCAGAGTTGGTTCTAGAAATAAGATTGGGGAAGAGATTAATAAAAGGGAATGCTTCAAGTGAGAATCATAAATTATCCCAACTCACCTTAATTCAAGTAAGTAAAAATTCTTCACAGAGTTAGTTGATTTAATCTTTTCTATGTGTAGCTATAACTATTAACCATTATCACTAGATTACATATTTATTGAAGAACCTTGTTAAAAATATAGATCTGGCTAATAGTATTTGAGGATACTACCAGTCAAGGCAGATGGATTGATGTAGAATGAAGCCCTCTCACTGCAAACACAAAATGACTGCATGAAAATAATTTTAATGTATTGCCAGGATATATAAGAAAAGTTGAATAAATGGAGAGATGTACTACATTCCTTGGTGGGATAGGGTTACAAAATATTGTAAAGATACCAGTTCTCTCTAAATCTATAGATTCAATGCAATTCCTGTTAAATTCTTAACCAGATATTTTATGAATCTTGATAAGCTGATTCCAAAATTTGTATTGAAGACCAAGGTTGCCAAAAATAGAAACAAAAACTTCTACATAATGAGGAGAAAAAGGTTCGGTGACTCATCCTAGCAGATGCTAAGCCCCATTTACAAAAATAGCAGAATAGCATGATATTAGTGTGGGATAAATAAATAAACCAACAAAAAAAAGAGAGTCCAGAAAGCAGCCCACACTCGTATATGTAAAATTAATATGTGATAGAAGGGATTTTGCATATTAGTAAGAGAAAAATGGACTTTTGAAGAAATGGCGCTTGGACAATTGGCTAGGTATATTGAAAATATAGAACTAGATCCTTTAAAATATAATCAAAAACATATTTCCCATGTAAGTTTCAAATAGAACTTTTCTTTGTAGTCTCAGGTTAGAAAATAATTTTCTTCAATATTACTTTTAAAGAACCAAAAAAGAAAGTATTGACATTACATAACAGGTGAAAACAATCCACCAATTGGTAGATATTTGCAATTCATATAGTAAACAGAGGATTAGTATGCAGAATATTTAGAAGTTCCTAAAAAAAAAAAAACAACCTAATAGGCAAAAGACATAAATACAGCTATGCAGGAGGCTGAGGCAGAAAAATCACTTGAGTCCAGGAGTTCAAGACCAGCCTGAGCAACAGAGCAAGATCCCATTTCTAAAATAAAAAAGTTTTAAAATTATTTGGAGGTGGTGGCATGGGCCTGTAATCCTAGCTACTCAGTAGTCTGAGGAAGGAGACTTGCTTGAGGCAAGGAGTTCAAGGCTGCAGTGAGTTATGATCACACCACTGCACTCCAGCCTGTGCGACAGAGGGAGACCTCATCTCTAAAAAAATTTAAATCATAAATAAATAAATAAGACATAAGCAAGCATTTCACTGAAAAGTAAACACAAATAGCTGAAAAAAAATATGAAATGTTGCCCCTTATTATAAATTTAGGAAATGCACATTAAACTCACAAAAAGATAACATTTAGGCTCACCAGATTGACAAAAATTATAAAGACACAGAGTCCCATGGATGTGGAACATCAGGTACAGTTACATACAGCTGACAAAAGTGTATATTATCTCCTCCGCATTTTCCAATAAAGTAAAAAAATGCATACACTGTAGCCCAGCAGTTTCATTCCAAGCATATACAGTGAGGAAAAGCTTTTCCATGTGTACCAAAAGGTGCATGCAAGAATGTACATAATAATGTTGTTCATAATAGAAAATCAGAAACAACCTAAATAATCAACATGACACTACATAAAGTAAGTTAAATTCACCCAATGCAATACTATATGACAGTGAAAATGAATGAATCACACTACAGCTTTCACACTTCAACGTAGATGGTTCCTGTAAACGTGGTATAAAGAAGCAAAATGCGGAAGGATTCCATTTTATGCAGTTTACAGACATGCAAAACTCACCCGTATATTTTTTAGGGATGCATGCATATGGAGTCAAATTATAAAGAATGATAAACTCAAAATTCAGTATAGCAGTGACTTCTACGGTAAAATGAATTTTAAACTTAATTTTTTAAGCCAGATTTTGAGATATGGTATTTATTTTATTGTTATTCTGTATCCCTTCATATCAGAATTCTCAAACTCAGATAAATATTTGCTATAGGTGGCAACTGAGGCCAGGAGTTGAAAGCTGCTGTGAGCTAGGATCATACCATTGCACTCCAGCCTGTGCAACAGAAGGAGACCCCATCTCCAAACAAAAATTACAACACAAAATAAATAAATAAGGCATAAGCAAGCAATTGTGCAATTGTAGGATGGTCAGCAGTACCCTGGTCTCTACTGACTGAATGACAGTAGCACCATCCTCAAAGTTGTGACATCCAAAAATGTTCACAGGCATTGCCAAATGTCCCCTAGGAGACAAAAATCACCCCCAATTGAGAACCACTGCCCTACGCACGTATCTTTCATATATATTATTTTGCCATGTATGAAATTACATTTTTTAATTATAAAGAAATTTTAAAGCTTTCATGGTTTAACTCATGTAACTAGCTTATTGATTAAATTGGACTTCATAGGGCAGGCAGAAATGGTCTATGCTTTCTCCATTGTTTCTTCAACTCACTATGTGAACTTGATCTTTTCCTGTCTATAAATGATACCTCAGACAGGTCCTGTGGCTTTTTCAATCTACAAAAAATGGTATTTTAATATGGTTAAACCTAATAAATGGAGGAGATTTATCATGCTTTTGGATAGAAGACTCAGCATAATGAAGATGTCATTTTTTCTCAACTTAAAGCACAGATTTAATAAAATTCTAATCATAGTCTCAGCAGCAATTTTGTTAACCTTGATAATTATTCAAAAATCCATTTGGGAAGATAAAAGGACAAAAAAAGATAAGAAAGAGAAGGAGGATAGAGACTTGCCCTATTAGAAAGCAAGACTTTACACAAAGCCAAAATAATTAAGATAACGCAGTAATGGTATTTGGATAGACAAATGAACTGGTAGAAGACAACAGAGAGCTCACAGTCAGAACCATGGAGTATTCATCAAGGTAAGCTACAGTAACACATTAGTCCTGACATCTCAGAGGTTTCGTACTTGGGAGTTAACTTCTTACTCACACAGGACTTGATGTTAGTACAGACGACCACAAGGTGATGTAACAATCCAGGCAGCTCTATCTTGTGTGGGCTTTGTCATCCCAACATACATTCTTCATGCTTTCCAACACAGGAGAAGAGGGAAACTGAATGACTGAACAAGGCTGTTTCACAGTCTCATCCCAGAGTTACACATCATTTCTGCTCACAGGCCCACTGGCCATTTCTAGGTACACGGTCCTGGCGAAGAGCTGAGAAGTAGTCTTTGGGATATCCAGGAAGACAGAATAGCCAGATATTGGTGAGCACTAGTAATGTCTACCTTATACGAGAGCTTGATATATGAAAGTGGTGACATTATAGATCATTAAGAAAAGATGAAATATTCAAAAAGTGATAATGGTAAATTATTTTTCCCATAGAAAAAAAGCATTAAATTAAATCCTTAACTCACAGTATGGTCAAACATGCCAAACGATTAAGGATTTAAATGAGAAATACAAAATTTTAATATTTTAGTAGAAATGAGAGATTATGATCTCTACTAAATCTTAGAAGAATGAGATTTAACAAGACAAAAGCACCAATTATAAAGGAAATGTTTGATTAATTTGATTATAAATAAAAGACAGCACAGTGTTTAAAAATAAAGCATACACTTTAAGAAGATATTTGCGTTATATAACAACAACAGCAGATTGTATTTGAAAACATAAATAGCTCCCTCAAGTGAATAAGAAAAAGAAAATTTAGAAATACAAAAAATGGATTATATGAATAGGTAATTTTACTTCCAGGTACAAAGATGTTTATTGAAACTTTGTTAGTAGTAGACAAAAATTAGAAACAACTAAAATGTTCAAGAATAGAGAAATGGATAGATGAGCACATCGTGGTATATCTCAAACAATGGAATTCCAAGCTAGAGTTAAGTAAGACTTATTTAACCAGATAAAAAGCACATGATCAAGATGCACTTGTATTGATGTGGATAGGTATTAGAAAACATAACTTTTGATAAAAAAGCAGGTTGTAGAATATGTATAGGAATGATGCCATTTATGAATTATTTCTATTCCATATGATGTTTATGCATACACGTGTTTGAAGTCAAATATAAAATCATGGAAAAGAAGGATACACATCAACTTTCAGATAAGAGTTGCTCTTAAGGAGAGAGAAAAATGAGCTTAGGAAGTCCTTCCTGGATTCCTTATTCAATAAATAGTGCTGGGATAACTGGCTAGCTATGTGCAGAAGATTGTAACTGAACCCCATCCTTAAACCACATACAAAAACTAACTGGAGATGGATTAAAGACTTAAATGTAAAATGCAAAATTATAAAAACCCTGGAAGACAACCTAGGGTAGGCCATACCATTCAGGACATAGGTACAGGCCAAGATTTCATGATGAAGACGTCAAAAGCAATCACAACAAAAGCAAAAATTGACAAATGGGATCTTATTAAACTTAAGAGCTTCTGCACAGCAAAAGAAACTATCAGAGTAAACAGATAACCTACAAAATGGGAGAAAATATTTGCAAACTATGCATCAGACACTGGTCTAATATCCAGCATCTATAAAGAACCTCAACAAAATTTACAAGAAAAAAATAAACGACCCTATGAAAAAGTGGACAAAGGACATGAACAGACATTTTTCAAAAGAAGACATATATGCAGCAAACAAGCATATGAAGAAAAAGCTCAACATCACTGACCATTAGAGACATGCAAATCAAAACCACGTTGAGATACTATCTCACACCATTCAGAAAGGCTATTATTACAAAGTCAAAATTAACAGAATAACAGATGCTGGCAAAGTTGCAGAGAAAAGGGAATGCTTACATACTGTTGGTGGGGGTGTAAATCACTTTCCACAGCCATTGTGGAAAGCAGTGCGGTAATTTCTTAAAGAGCTAAAAACATAACTACCATCATATGCCCAAAGGAATAGAAATCATTCTGCTATAGACACATGCACACATATGTTCATTGCAGCACTACTCACAATAGCAAACACATGGAATCAACCTAAATGCACACAAATGGTAGACTGGATAAATAAAATGGAATACTATGCAGCCATAAAAAAGAATGAGATTATATCCTTTGTGGGAACATTGATGAAACAGGAGGCCATCATCCCACGTGAACTAACACAGGAACAGAAAACCAAATTCCACATGTTCTCATTTATAAGTGGGAGCTAAATGATGAGAACACATGGACACAAAGGGGAAAAATGAACACTGAAGCTTACTTGAGGGTGGAGGGTAGATGGAGGGAGAGAATGAGAAAAAAATAACTATTGAGTACTAGGCTTAATACATGGGTGATGAAATAATCAGTACAACAAACCTCCATGTCACGTGTTTAACTAAATAACACACCTGCATTTGTACCCCTGAACCTAAAATAAAAATTAAAAAAAAAAGTCTTTCCTAACTTTACCTAGAACGTTTTGTTCTTCCCATTGTCCCTAACCCCCACCCCAAGATCTGAAGCAAACATGGCAAAATATTAACATTTATTAAATCTTGGTAGTTAGTAACTATGTTTGTTTTATATCATTCTTTATACTTTTCTAATGTGAAATAAAAGGAAGCAGAAATTACTAGAAGATCTGATTTATTAAAATATGTAAGCTTCTGTTTGATCAAATCAGAGATCCAAATTCAGACTAATGTACAGCCACTATATTTATCAATAACATGATCTATTGGAGATAGATCTCCCAAACTAAATTAGGAGTTAAGAAGCTGACTTTATTTCTCTTAGAAATATGACCAGGTCTTAGTTTTCTCATTGGCTTCCTTTTAAGGATACAGCAAACATTGCATTGTTTGTAAGCACAGATTCTGCCTGGGCACTGGAAACCCTCAGAGGTGCATTTATGTTTGCAGGTCACTGGAATACAATTTTGTGCACAGGAGAAATAACTTAAATAAAGTATCCCAATGACCTATGCAGAGTAAGCAATATCACAAATAGCCCTATTTTATGGTAACTAATATGTATGGGTCATGTTACTGGTAACATGATGTTTCCAATTCTGAGAGAAAAAATAATTATAAAATACGATTTGACATACTTTTTTTTCTATTTTTGGAAATCAATGGCATTTTAATAGCTGCCATCATTCTAGTGACACTATAAAGTCATCCATATATCATTTCTGTTTATGAGGCTCCCCGGACATCTGTTTCTTGCATTAGGTAATTAGTTTAGACCGAGTTATGGTGAATGACATATACTCAGTTGACCATCTGCCTCCATAATACAGCTCACTTTCAAGAGCCAGGCTCTTGTTCTGTCATACCATCAGTATTCCCTGCATAGATATATGGCTCAAAGCTCCACTTCCACTCACTGATCATTTGTATCTTAACTCTTTCCAATAAGATTTACAGGGCAGACTCACAACTAACACAAGAGAGATTTCATTTTAGAGAGATTTAGTAGATGTGATCAAATCCCTTTAAAGAGAGACTAGCCAAATGGTTACAAATGGATGTTTTTATATGTAATGTGGTTTTCCTAAATCAACAAATCTTATTTTCCATTATACATCACCATAACTATGACATCTAAGAGCACCGCTCTCAAACAATTCTGAAGTGTCATGGCCAATATTTGGCATTTCTTCTTGGAAAAAACAATTGGTCTCAGCATAATGCAGTGACACCAGCTTTGAAATCATCTTGAATGTCTTGTAATTCTCAAATCTGCCTCACATGTGCTAGTATAGCACATGGCTCCTTGTTCTATAAACCTCGTAAAAGTGGATTTCATCTTATTCACAACGGGTTAACTTATTGAGAAAGACCATAAAGGAGGGGAGGAAAGAAGGAATGAGGGGGCAAGGTGTCTTATTACTGTTTATTACTGTTTTCTAGAAGATTGATCAATTGTTAATTGATAATAGAATGCAGTGGGTGTGTGTGTGTGTGTGTGTGTGTGAATCATAACATTAAAAGGTCACTTCATGGTGGCATTGTTCCAAATTTCAATCACCATATTGCTCTTCCTACCTTACCGAGAAGTATACATGAATAATTCATCCCAATCTTCATTTGTCTATATTTTCTAAATTTCTTGTAATGTGCTTGTATTAATTCTATAAGCAGAAGAAAAAAAAAACATTTTAAATGAAAAAAATGCTTTAAGGATTCCCAAAATTTTGTGATTTCATCATCTAATGTTGTTTCTTTCTTATCTGGTTCTACTACTCACAAATATGAAATGTGGTGGTAACTGGGAATTACTTTATCTCTATCACTTTACTGTGAATTTGAGGTAAGTATGTAATACTGGCTACAAAATTATTATTTTGTTCCTGTTGTTACTAGGAAACTACAACACTCCACTGGCAAATGTTAACAAGTAGCAAAGCAAATGTAAACACCATTTGCTTTACTGATATTTTAATAGGTTTCCCTTGCTGTAAGGTCTCTTGACACCATAATATGATATATATGCAAATATCGTTTAAATTGTTAAATAAAAATACAATGTAAGTGGATCAATAATTAGATCCCTACAAATTTAATACACTATGAGACTCAGCTAAAACAAAGAATGGAACAGAAAAATGTGATTTTTATCTGCCAGATTAGACCAGCCTAAATAGATAAATATAGATGCTTCAAAGGTCAACAACCAGAGAATCACACACATATGTACGTGTGTCGTATTTTTTTTTTCTTCAAGGCCCTATTCAAATCGTACCTCTCCCCCGAGGTTTTTCCTGTTATTTCTGGAACGGTCTCTCTTTCCATGGCTGTTCCTGTATTTTCTCGGTTTTTAATCATAGCATTTATTCCTGTCTCTCATACTGTATTGTTCCCTTCCTGAGACACATCATTACACACATTTTAACATTTCTGAAATTGAGATGCATCCTATAATTTGTAAGCATATTTAATGTGGTATTGTTCTCCTTCCTTCTTTCCCTCCTGCACTCCTAGCCAGCTCTCATTAAGTCAGTGGAAGGATTAACAATTGATCAAGCTGGGAATAGCCCTGCAATCTGCCTACCTGGAGGACAGGTAACACATCTGCCGATGCTTGTATTCTCTAAGAAGACGGAACGGAGTGCTTTCAGAAGAGAAACCTGGGGAAACTGAGATTAATAACCACAGGCTTAGACTAAGAAAAGAGAAGACTTTTAAAGAGGTGAATACCATCAGGAGACACTTTGGGATTGACATAACTAAAATGTACTCTAATGATTTCTCCTTCATCTTCCCACATTTATATTGGCATGCTAAGTTGGTTTTTTTGTTTGTTTGTTTGTTTGTTTTGAGACAGTCTTGTTGCCTAGGCTGGAGTGCAATGGCGTGATCTCAGCTCACTGCAACCTCCGCCTCCTGGGTTCAAGCGATTCTCCTGCCTCAGCCTTCTTAGTAGCTGGGATTACAGGCATGTGCCACCACACCCGGCTAATTTTGTATTTTCAGTAGAGATGGGGTTTCTCCATGTTTGTCAGGCTGGTCTCGAACTCCCGACCCTCAGGTGATGTGCCCCCCCCTCGGCCTCCCAGAGTGCCTCAGGACTGAGGCACTCATTTTCCCAGCTCTTGGGAGTATTGGTAGTTGACAGCTCATAAGTGAGTCCTGCTGCAGAGATTGTTCTCCTCTAAACCTAAGCTCATCACCTTCCTGGGAGCAGCCCCCAGTGAATAACTGATGAGGGATATAAAGGCTGGGTCCCCTGCCCCAATTTTGGATGATGATACAGAGTGGCCACAGCTGTAGAGCAAACAATGGGACGGGCTGAGGTCTTCGTTGTGAATGCATCCCAGACCAGTTTTTTCCTCTATCCACTTTTGCTTTCTTCTCTTTCCCACAAAGGTTGATCTCAGAGAACCTGATCTGCAGCAGGTAGGGTGTTAAGAGTGGTCAAAACAATGACTCACAAATAAGATGTTGGAGCTGGATCACCCATGAGCCAGGGAGCAACGATGACTCCTGTCACTAATGGCAGTTAGATGCCAGCACGAGGGAAGACGTTCACTGACGGTGAGCCAGCACCATATATTTGTGAAATGAAATGTTTAGCAGTTCCAATGTATGAGGCATTTGAGAAACATGGAGGAAATCAGCATCATATGGGTAATTCATCAATAATTAAGATTGAGTGCAAAAGCCAAAAACGGCTTTGCAGCATTATCAAGTGACTCTCATTTTCTGCCTCTGCAAGGCAGACAAAATTGAGGATCAAGCCCAAGATTTATAAGAATAAGAATTGCATCACTCCACCAAGATTCCTGTCTATAAACCCAGATCAAGGCCCTGATTAGAAAGGAATGGGATCTTGAGATATGAAATGGAAATGTTTGCATTGATGCATTCAAACTGGGTCCCCAGATTCTTCTGAATCTTCTGCAGAAGTGGCCAACTCTTTCTTTTTAACGTCCCACTTGATGGACTACAAGGCAGAAGGACTGTTCCGTTGCTAAACAAGATAGATTCCACTCAGGATCTGCCCTGACCACTTTGGGTTTTTTCGGTATATACTTCCCATATTTCTGTAGGCAGCCTCAAACCCATGTTTTGTTACTGTGGGGAACAAGTGGGGAATCAATTAAATGAAGGAGAAAGAGAAAGGAAACCTAAATACCACTAAAACAGTAAGTAAACCTAAAGAAAGAATTACCACTAAAACAGTGAGCAAACCTAATTACCAGTAAAACAGTAATTAGTTTTAACTCATAACAAAATTTGGCCTAAGAAGTGCTGGACTTGCTAAGCAAGGGAGGACTGACAGGCCGCAGGAGCTGTAGGGCCCGTACAACATGGCCCAACAGAGGCCAGGAGAATATGTATGGGACTGAATTCTAAGGATTAAGGGAGTGGGTGGAACGTAAAAGTGGATAAGGGAGAATTTATAGATATGAGAGTAAAATAGGACTGTATTAACCCTTGGCAAGAACCCAGTTTTTTGAGACAGAGTTTCACTCTTGTTGCCCAGGCTAGAGTGCAGTGGCGGAATCTCAGTTCACGGCAAACTTCACCTCCCAGGTTCAAGTGATTCTCCTTCCTCAGCCTTCTGAGTAGCTGGGATTACAGGCATGTGCCACCACACCTGGCTAATTTTGTATTTAGTAGAGATGGGGTTTGGCAACGACCCAGTTAGACGGTGATAATATGCTACTAGGAGCACCCTTAATAGCTTAGAAAAAGCAATGGCTCACACTCAGTAGTGTAGAAATAATGTGGCCTAGGTGAAAAGAAAGGTTAAACACATCAGAAGAGTGGCAATCATGGGTGTAGCAGATAAAGCTGAAAGGGCCACCAGATGACTCTGATTTACAAGAGGGCCCAGAAAGCGTTCTATTAACAAATCCATAAGGAATGGCCCAGTGTAAGGGGCAGCAGCATCATCGGGAAGCTTAGTCTTGGGCAACTCCTGTAGTTCATGGTTGACAATAGGAGATGCTATTATAGAATTGAGCTCCCTGGCAGCAATGTAGATTACTGGATCCCAACATAATACAGATGTGAGAGGGGCACTTACACATCAGGGACAAGGTAGATGCAATTATTGAGCAATGAGCATCAAGAACAGAGTGGCTGTCAAGAAGGACCAACCCTTAGAAAGACATGGAGATGCTTAAAAGAATAAGGCATCTCTAGGGAGGACAGAGAGTCATAGGAGTTATAGCTCATCCCACTAAACTTCTACTTATAAGTCCCTCCTCCAGGAAAAGAAGGCCACGAAAATCTCAAATGGGCTGCTCCCCAAACATATATGAAGCAAGTAGATCTGAATGGCTCAAGGGGCGGACTATAGTGGATGCTACCTTGTGCCATCCAGATCCTACTTTCCAGCACTGAAGGTCTCATTCTTCCAGCTGCGGAGAGTATCAGCAACGGGCGGTTCAGGCTGAGTCCCTCTCTAGAGGTTGCCCTCCACTGAAGAAGGCCACCTCGTCTAAGATTGTGCTCCCCTCCAATGACTGGTCAAGGAGGAAATACAAAGGCCCATCTCCCTTACCCTAATTCAGACAAATATGCAGAGCTATTCCAAAGTTTTTCCTGGAATTGACCAAAGCCCTTTTTAATGATTGCTTTACAGCCTATTTCCTCTGCCATATTTTTTCTCTTTCACTCCCTACAGGTGTTTGCAAAAGCACCCCCAATCAACTTTCTTCAGGTAAATTTCTGTTTCATGGAGAACCTGACCTGCAAGATGCTACATCTCACCACATCTTACATCACCAGTTTCTAAATGTATGCTGTGGACTTGCTAGAGCAGAAATGCCTGGAGAAAAAAATTCATATTTCTCATGTTCACCCCATACCTACAAAACCATAATCTCCATGAATGGGCCCCAAGAATGTGTAGTTTTTCAAAGCTGCCCCACCCAACCCCAATGAATTTAGTGTGTAGCTTGCTGTAGAAACTACTGCTATTCCAAAGGCTCAGGCTCAAATCTGCCTACAACTTCTAGCTTGCTCCATCTTCCTGCTTGAGCTGACAATGGAATGGAGAAGCAATAAAAAAGTCAAAAGTAGGTAAATAAAATGTGAACCAATATAAAAGTTCTCCTGAGCAACTGGTATATTTTTGGCTATTGGTGACTAATCCCACTTTCTTCTTTACTCAAGAAGCTCAAAACAGACTTTGTGGCCAACCTCTGGCTTTCAAATAGAACTTTATCATTTCTCCTGCCAAACGTTAACCTCACCCCTGGCTGCCTCTCATTTTTGCAATCCAATTTTCCTTTCACCCCAATTTCTTCATCTATTTCTTGTTTTGTTTTGTTTTTTATAGTTTCTGTATTTCTGCAGGCAGCCTCAAACCCATGTTTTGTTATGGTGGGGAACAAGTGGGGAATAAATTAAATGAAGGAGAAAGAGAAAGGAAACAAAGGGAAAGAGAACAAAATGATCCTCTCAGTCCTAGGAGAAATAGAAGCAGGAGTGTGGATGTACAGGACTCAAATTATTCCAGAATACAGACTGTCATGAGCTGCTTGCACAACACTATTATTTTAAAATGAGAACTCACCACTGAGCATTTTTTAAAGTATTAGCCAGTTAAATTTGTAAGATGCATTCTAAGGTGAAAGGGGGAGAAGGAGTAGGAGGATGAATTTGGCCATGGTTGGTTTGTGCCCTGTTGCCCTAAGTGAAGTTTCTGATTTCAGCATTTGTCCTCCATCATTACAGGTCCTCCTGCCTGCGATTGGTCCCTTAGACCCAGAGCACTCACAACATCTGTACACAAGGCAGCCAACGGGGAACAGAAGATGTTGGAGGGCAGGAACAGAGGATATGTTTAGAAATCATTCTTGCCTTGTCCATAGAGTGATCTTTATTATAATTTCAGATCTTTAAATTCCCTTCTGATTCTGTCCTTTCTCTACCCAGTAGCTCCTGTGTGTTTCATATTAAAATTCTGTGTCATGGGAGGGAAAGTGAAAAGCTTTCTCTGGAACCAATCTGGAAAGGAAACTTAATAATGTTTTTTTCAGGCTGGATAAATGTCTTAAACGAAAGTGCCAAAAAGGCTGACGTTGTGTCCCTGATTACAAGCTTTTTCTCTCCTTCTGTAGTTGGTAATTACTAGGAAGAATGAAGCCATAGTTTCCAAATGTATCCGAAATTTAGAAATACAGCTTGCACACCTTGGACTTCATTTTTTCCTTTCTGGAAGATAAATGATCATGATTAATAGCAATTCCACTTGTGGGACTCCTGGGCCACTTGGCCCCCTGAGGAAAAATGAGAAAATAAAATCAAGCTACAATGCATTTGTCTTCATTTCAAGAGTGTGTGTTATTCACCTCTATTTATTTAATGGTATGTTCTGCCTATCAGTCTTTCCAACAGTCTTATGCCTCCTAGAGGACATGCAATGGCCCTGCACCCTTCCAGGGCTTGTCTCTGGACTAAGCTTGCCTGCAGCCTAGCTTCTCACCCTCAGGTGCCCTTTGGTGCTTTAGGGACACCTGCTTTACAGGGAGAAGCAGGTTTGAGCCAGTTGGTCCATACCAAAATATGGTGTGAATCTCAAGGGTTCTTTCTTAAGCCCACAAAGGTCCTTGGCTGTATGTAAGGGCTACCCTAGTCTGGGGCTGGAGATCTATAAGTGCTTATAAGAGCTGAGAAATATAAATAAAGCCAGAGGGCACTTAGGACAGGGGATAAGCTCTTGTCTTGAGTGCAGATGACTTGAGAAAATTACCCAGAATTTGTCTGTCTTATGTGGAACAAAGAGATGGCCTCACATGTGTATGGCACTTTATTATTTATCATGAACTTTACAATATTATTCATGCTGTCTAATGATAGAGCCATAAAGGTGGTAGAACTGGTGCTATCGTTTTGTTTACACAACCACCTCCCTTGCCTCAGTCCCAGGCATTTATGTCTCTTGGTCTATGACATGAATTTATATTTAGAATGTATAAAATAATTCATTTTATTAGTCAGAAAGAATTCATTTCACTAGTAGAGCTGCTAAAATGTCATTACCATATCCCTTTGCATAGGATGATCATTTCTAGGCCTCAGCCTCCTCAGCCTTAAAAATAAGGAGTTAGTAGTTGGAACCAACCCAAATGCCCAATGATAGACTGGATAAAGAAAATGTGGGACATAGACACAATGGAATACTATGCAGCCATAAAAAAGATGCATTCATGTCCTTTGCAGGGACATTGATGAAGCTGGAAACCATCATTCTCAGCAAACTGACACAAGAACAGAAAACCAAACACTGCATGTTCTTGCTCATAAGTGGATATTGAATAATGAGAACACATGGACACAGGGAGGGAAACATCACACACTGGGGCCTGTCGGGGGGAGGGATAACAGGGGGTGGGAGAATTGGGGAGGGATAACATTAGGAGAAATACCTAATGTAGATGATGGGGGGATAGATTCAACAAAAACCATGTAACAAACCTGCACAATCTATACCTATGTAACAAACCTGCACAATCTGCACATGTATCCCAGAACTTAAAGTATAATTTTAAAAAATGAAAATAAATAAAAAAGGGGTTGTTTCCATATCTTGGCTATTGTGAATGATGCTGTAATGAACACAGTAGGGCAGATATCTGTTGAAGATGCTGATGCGGTGAGGTGAAAGACGTTAGCTTGATTGTGGTCATTATTTCACAATGTATATGTACATCAAAACATCAAGTGGTACACCTTAAATACATACAATCTTAGTGTGTTGTTTATACCTCAATAAAGCTAGGGGGAAAAGAAAGGGTTTGGAATTGTAGGGTTGCTTAGCATCCACCTAGCCCTAATACTCTATTTGCTTATAAAAAGGCCTAACCAGAGTGCAGATCTTGAGCCGTCAACAGCAGAAAGCACATGACCATAACAGGAATTAGGTTCGAGGAATTCCCCAGTAAACATAGAAGAGCAGGATTAACTGGACAGGTGACAGCCTGTATAGGAAAATAAGCACCAAGGAGAAGAGGGACACCATGTGGTCAGACTGTGAATGAGGCCACACATACCTTCTGGTTTGGGTGATCTATCCATAAAACTTGGAAGAGTGATGGATTAAATCAGAGATATTTGGATACATAGGGAGGGCAAGAGTGAATCCAACTTCAAGACAACTAAAGCAGATTATCCATTTCAAGACTGAACAGGCATCTACACAGGAGAAGATCTGTTATTGACAATAAGATCTAGCAGCAGCTGCTGCTGCTTCTTCTTCTTCTTCTTCTTCTTCTTCTTCTTTTTCTTCTTCTTCTTCTTCGCTTCTTCTTTTAATAAGAGACAGTATCTCACTCTGGGCTGGAGGATAGTAATGCAATCATGGCTCTCTGCAGCCTCAAACCCCTAGGCTCAAGCCATCCTCCCACCTCAGCTTCCCAAATAGCTGGGATTACAGGCATATGCCATGATGATTTTTTAAATTATTTTTTGTAGAGAAAAGGTCTCATTTTGTTGCTCAGTCTTAGGATCGGGCTTCTTAGGCAATGGTGGGAAATTCCATTTCTTTCATTTACCTTGCTGGCCTCCCTTCTCAGCCTCTTTACAGACTCCTCCTCCTCTATTATAATCTCTAAGTACAGCTGTGCCCCAGGGCTCAGTCACAGGGCTTTCTTTCTTCTCTACCTTCCATCTGTCCATATGTCATATCATCATGAGTCATGAGTCATAGTCTCATGACTTTAGCATCTCTATGCTGAAGATTCCTGTATTTATATCTTTAGATCTGACTGCCGCACTGAGCTTCAGATTCATATCCAATGGCTGATTAAGCATCTCAAATGTACTATGATCAAAATAGACTCATGATCTCCTGTCTTTCCTCCAAACCCCACTAACATGAATCTCCCTCCTCATACATTCTTCCAATCTCAGTAAATGGCTCCACCTTCTACTAGTTATTTGAGTCCAAACTCTAGGCATTACTCGTGGTTCTCTTTCCTTTTTCCTTCCACCTTCACAATCACTTCATTCTATAAATCCTAGTAGTTTCTGTCCATTAACATATTCACCAACTTTTCTCTGTCTCCACTGCCACTAGAATCCAAATTGCCATCATCTCCTATCTAGATCACTGTAATGGTAGTTACAGTACCTCTAGTTTCCAGACTCATTAATCAACCAACCTGTAGGTAGAGATATTTGAACATATCTTAGTCAATCTGATTCTCTCTCCCAGGAGTCTGAAATTTTTTGAGTAGATAGGAACACTTTAAAGATCCATCTTCTTAGTTACTTTTTAAGTATCTAATATAGCATAGCATTATTAGCTATAGGCATTACACTGTACTATAGACCTCTAGCACTTACCATCTTGCATAACTGAAACTGTGTACCCTTAAAGACATTTGAATTGTCATCAAGGAAACACACTGAAACCCCCCTCCGGCATATCTTCATTTCAGGGAGCTAGTGGGAACTGAGCCATTTCAAAGCTAGCATCAGGTGGAGCTGATCCAAGGGTTACTGATCCTAAGATCCTAGAGCATTCTTGGGTATTGTTTCTCCAAGATTTTGTCATTCAGCTCTCCCTTTAAATTGGTGAACCACCCAGTGTCTCCCCCTAAGGAAGGGTGCAGTGAAAAGTTTCCTTTGGGGACCTCTGAGTAATCCACAAAATGAGCCCTAGCTGGATGTTTGCCATGACAGATGACACAAAAGCCTGATTGGAACAGCCACAGTCTGATATTGGTAGATAGGGACTTCTCTGTTTTATTCACTACTCTGTCCTTAGTGCTTAGGATAATACCTCCCCAATACTACAATTCATTAACAACAACAACAAAAAAAGGTTGTTAAATGAATTAACAAATGTTAGCCAGTCAAAGAAGGAGAGAAGAAAGAGATTTCCAGACAGAAGTGTCATGTTGAGATGAGAGGGAATGGTATGTTTAAGAAACAGAAAGGAGATCAATTTGGATGTGGCCTAGATTGCGGGGGTGGTGATAGGGAAGCAGGTTTCAGATAAGGCAGGAGAGATCATCAGTTGTCAGATTATAAACAACCCTATGCCGGGTAAAAGTGTAAACTTCCTGGAGAAGGGAAAGGGGACATCTTTTTAAAAATTTAAGCAGGAAAGAAAATGATAAAATTTGCATTTAGAAAGGTCACTGACTGCAATGCAGAGATATGGGTTGGGAGAGGAGATGGGCTGAAAATAGGGAAACTGGTCAGAATCTGTTGAAGTGATACAGACAAGGAATTTTGGTCGCTAGCCTAGGGCAGCATTAATGTGCTGCAGTATTTTGAGAAGTTTTAAAACGGAAAATCATGATGATGGGGAACTTGTAGTTTGGGATAATGCCCTCATTTCTGGCGTGTCTGCCAGACTTCATTCACTAAACTAGGGAAGATGGGGGAAGAAGCAGGTGTCAAGGGAATGGTGATGAGTTGAGTTCTGGACACGAAGCCTTTAGGACATGCAGGTGTAGAGGTCCAGGAAGCACCTGGAAATATGGGTGTGAAGCTAAGGAGAGGAAAATGAGCTGGAGATGTGGATTTGGTAGTCATCAGTATAACAATATAACTGAAAACATGGAAGAAAGAAGACCCAGGACAAAACCTTGAGGGACACCAGCACTTAAGATCAGGCAGAAGATAAGAGATAAGAGACATGGGAATAATTTGGAAGCCAAGAAAATGGAGTATTTCACAAATGAAGCAGCAGTCAAAAGCTGCTCTGAAATCAAGCAAGTAAAGGACCTCAAGTTTGCATTGCGTTTAGCAAGAGGGATATCGTGAGGACTTGTTGAAAATAATTTCAGTGAAGAGAATAGAAGGGGGTCAAGGGGTGAGGTCCAAACGAACAGGAAAAAGTCAAGAAGTGAGGACAGAAACTCTTCTTAGGAGTTTGTCTTTACAGGGGCGAGGGGGAAGGCAATTTCTGGAAAGGGATTTGGGCTTGAGGGAGATTTTTGTACATTTAATCTGCAACAATGTGAGCATCTTTAAACAGTGAAAGGAAGAAACCAAAAGGGAAAAGAGAGTAATAAATAGAAGATGGGACAGAAAGTGAAAAAGAGTCTAAATACTGCAAGGCAACTCCCTATATTTTCCCATCAACTGTCTCTCATATTTCCCACAGCAACTATTTCAAAGTTTTCTGCTCTCCCAAAAGTACTGGACTCCCCACCCCTCTCACTACCCACTGAAGACAGCTCCTTCCTCCCTCTCAGAGTACACGGAAGTCATCAGTCAGGGGCATCCTGGACTTTGACATCCATGCCCGACTTTTCCTCCTTTTGTTCTCATACACTGAAGGAAGTTTCCCAACTCCGGTTTAGGGAGACTGTCCCACTCTCCCTTTTCCATCCACTCCATCCAGCTCACACAGCCTCTACTTTGTGCCAGTGTGTGATAGTCCCTGGAAACACAGAGAGGGAAAAGACAGATTTCTTCCCCTCAAGGAGTTCAGGGTCTATTGGAGGGAAATAGGTAACCACACTACAAAATGGATAACCAAAATAAAACATTGTTAGTGCTGCCGAGCATGGTGGCTCATGCCTATAATCCTAGCACTTTTGGAGCCCGAGGCTGGAGGATCACTGGAGCCCAGGAGTTGGAGATGTGCCTGAGCAACATAGTGAGATCTGACCTTTACAAAAAAAAAAAAAAATTAGTGTGGCATGGTGATGCATGCCTGTAGCCCCGGATACTCAGGAGGCTGAGGTGGGGAGATGGATTGAACCCAGAAGGTCAAGGCTAAAGTGAGCCATGATCCAGACACTGCACTACAGTCTGGGTGACAGAGCAAGACCCTGTCTCCAAAATACATTTATATTTATATTATTTATATTTATATTGTTACTGCTGTGCTCAAAATGTGAAGAGAGTCCTGAATGACCTCACATGTTTCCTTTGGGCTCTCATATAGTAAATCTTGGGTGTCTCCTAAACATCCAAAAACTAGGCCCTTTCAATTCAGCAGCCCTAACTCATCCAAAAGCATCATGGTATTGCTAAGAAAGATAACCGTAATATTGCAGAAGAAAACAAAACTCAGAATCTCCTGAGATGCATTTGACTTAATAGAAACAAAAATTTCTACAATATTTTGAAATACAGATGTACTCAATATATTTTCCTTCAGTGTTGAACACAGAAAGCCTCCAATTTCAAGTGTTGTTATTATTTATTTCTTGGTAGCAAATCTTAAACGCCAGGTTCCAGGGACAGAGCTATGGAATAACAAGAAAATTCTCAGGGTACGCTCAACCTTCCCTTGAATATAGTTTAGGGTAGGAAATTAAGTATGATAGACAATGTAATTACCACCACATTGAGTCTGTTACATTAAGAGTGAAGTGTATTAACGTATGAATAAATGTATGAAATATTCAAACTGTGTCAGTTGAAACATGACATTTGAAATATATAGTTTCCAATGGTTTCTTTCGTAGTAATAAATAGTCACCATCTGGGCATCATCAATAAGATGCAAGGACACCTTCCCAAACACCCATGAAATGAAATTTCAGAAAGAGAGCAGTCACTAAAGCAAATCAAAAGGACTGTGTGGCAGAGACTGCTATAGGCCTTCCAATATCATTTTCCTCAGCTTTCTTTTCGTATTAGATAACTTTGAGTTTTAGCTGGAGGCACCGCTATCCAGCTAGAGACTTTACTGTCCAATATCCCTTGCAAGTAGGCCAATGGAATGAGCGGCTTCTGGGTTATACCATTAAAAGAAAGCTGGTTGCCCTTAATTTTCTCTTTCCCTCTTCCTTTGGGTTGGCAAGAGGATGTGATGCTTGTGACTTGACTTTGACCCCACAGCTGAGGATAATAGACTGGGAAGGGAAAGCAACAAGTTCGAAGAAACTTGAAACCCAAGATGGCCAGTGGAGCAGAATCCTCTTCCCACCCTGGACCTCTGCTCATCCCCATCTCTGGACTATTATGTGAAAGAAAAGTAAATTTCTAGCTTACGTGTGCCATGGTATGTTTGGATCTCTTTGTGAAAGCAGCTTAGTCTGATCTTGACTAATAGAAACTTGTTCTAGATAACTATCTCCAAAAGAGGAAACCCTGCTGGTATCTACCACAACCAGCTGAAGACAACCACATATCCTAGTGGAACCCAGTGATCTCCATAACCTAGAGAAAATCACCAACTCCCTGGAAATGGTCACATCTTCCTTGCTTTCCTATTTACCCTCCCCGCCCAACCGGAGTCTACGGAAAGCACCTGAGACAAGGACGCAGTAGCGTGGCATACACAGAGCACAATGGTTTTGTGTGTTTCTAATTACAGTCAATGTCATTTAAGGGAGAAAAAGAATCAGGTATTGAAGGTAAAGGTACACTTCATCTCTTGCAACTGCATTCCCTCAGTCTACCAATACAGACAACAATCTAGCAGTGAGGGACTTTATAGGCAAAGCTTATACAGAACAATGACTTTTAAAAGCCCACCCCTTGTGTACACTAACTTCACAGCAATATGCGACTATTTGTTCTAAGAACTATTAGCACTGTGCTCCCATACATGGGAATTGTTCGCTATTTTCCCTAGTGACATCCTCTATATTTTTCCTATTATCCATTGAATGTTGTACTAAATACATATTAAAATATATTTTTTTCTGAAACAGAAGCTCCTATATTGCTAAACTGCTACACCAAAACATTTTCATTTTTTCATAAGAGTTAGGATTTGTTGTTGATTATAAACCCAATAAACAAGCATCCCTTTATTGCCTCATTAACAGTTGCACAATATCTCTATCCTCTTACCTACTGAGTTTTATGGGAACTATTTCAACAGAGTAGACATTTATCATCACAGGAGAAACTCCCATTTAGACTAACTACCTTAGCTGTACTAGAAACTCATTTTCCACAGATGTCCAGCTATGATTTGCTCCTTTTTAATCAGGAAATAAATAAGATCCAGTAATAGCTTCCCGTGGCAGGGGTTACATCTTTATTTTACCCCAAGAAATAGACACCAACCAGTCAGAGAACAGCCAAAGGGCTTGCCTTTCTTACCAATAAAATTGGATTTTCACTAAGTCAATTGCTATCAAGCTAATTTTTAAACAGAAAACATAGATTGTATATTTAGTGTACTTAGGATACTTATAAGAAGCACTAAATATACAATCTATGAGATTTTTTAATTTGCATTGATGCATATTCAAGTATGAATGCCACTTCTTCTGCTATCTTCTGGCCTAAGCCAAGCATCTGGGCATCTTCCTCACCATCAAGCCAATCAATTATCAAGTCATATCGGTTCCATCTTGTATTATCTTCTGAATTTGCCTACCTTTTATATTTCCAATACCACATGTTAGTGTAGTCACCATTATCTTGTACTTGGTTCACTGAAACAACCAACTCCCATCCATCCCCTTTTTTCTCCACCTTGCCATCCCAATGATCTTTTGAAAATGGGAGCTTGTTCCTTTTAGGAAAGAGTGGAATGTGTTAAGTGTGGTTTTAAAAGTCTGGATGATCTGTTCCCCTGGCTAGTTTTCTGGCCTCATGTAGTACGTCCATCTACTCACTATCCTGACCTCTGACACTATGTTCTCTTTATTTATAAAGCACTTACAGTTCCCTCAAATAGAACAAGTTCACTTTGCCTCTGCATCTTTCCAAACACTGTTTCTTTTGCCCATAACACCCTTCCCCCATCCTCTCCACTCCCTTCCACCTTTCCTTTAGCTGCTTTGCTTCAGTTTTCAGCATACATGTCACCTTCCTAATGAAGACGTCCATTTCAAGACTACACTAGGTCCCCTTCCTACATTCTTCCCAGGCATCTAAGTGAATGCTCAATAAACTTTATTGATAAACAACAGCATTCCTAATATTATCTAGTTAATCTTGTGGGATCTTGCTCAAATGATTCCCAGTGGATTGTGCTCAGGCATGGTTATTACTCTGATTTTCAATTCTGATACGCACACACAACGCCAGCCTAGTGAACTTCATGATCTCACTAATATTGCTAGGGGCATCAGTCACAAACTGCAATAAGCTGCTAGTATCAGAGAACAGAACTAATAGAGGCTTACACAAAAGAGAAGCTTATTGCTTTTTCACAGGAAGGAAAGTCTGAAGGCCAGGCATGGTGGTTCACGCCTGTAGTCTCAGCCCTTTGGGAGGCAGAGGCGGGTGGATCGCGAGGTCAGGAGATCGAGACCATCCTGGCCAACATGTGAAACCCCGCCTCTACTAAAAACACAAACAATAGCTAGGCGTCTTGGCACGCACCTGTGTTCCCAGCTACTCGGTAGGCTGAGGCAGGGGAATCACTTGAATTCGGGAGGCAGAAGTTGCAGTGAGCAGAGATTGTGCCACTGCACTCCAGCCTGGTGACAGGGAGAGGCTGTCAAAAAAAAAAAAGAGAGAAAAAGAAAGGAAAGTCCGAAGATGGGCAGTTCAGGGCTAGTGCTAAAGCACACGAAGACATCGGGGGCTGCAGCTCCATCATCTTGAGTGTGTGACTTCCATTCTCAAAGCTGCAAATGTCTCACCTTCATTCTACATGAGAAAAAGGGATAAAGGAATTCTTCCTGATGCCTTACTTACTGCCTTGAATTTATATCACACTGGCCACCCCTACATGCAAGAAACACTAGAATGTCATCTTGTAGTTGAGCACTCTGGTGCCTCAAATAACAACATCCTAAAAAAGAAGGGGAAAGTGGATACTGCATAGAAAACTACCAGTTTATTCCACAGTCACTCTAGTTTCATAATTCATTCTTTAAGAAAAGAATTACCCTGTTTTATAAATTCAAACTTATGTAATCTAAGAAACAATAAATTGTTTAGCAAGAAGAGTCACAGCAAGGACTTTTAAAACAACACATTTCAAATATGAAAGAGGCATTAGACATTCAAATCACTTATGATCTTTCAGGAACACATCTCTTGTGTATAGAGAGGGACATCCTCATACAAATACCTCGCTTATTCACTCATGTGTTATCCACACTGAACTATTATTAATGGGGAACGTTGCACGTCGCACCTTATTTGCTCCTTAACTTATGTAGCAGGATTACCATCCCCACTTTGTAGATAAGAATTTTTGTATTTTTAGGCGAGAGGAGGTTAAGTACCTTAGGCCGAAGAACATTGCTGGTGACAGCATCACCATTCAAAACCAGGTCTGTGTGACATGCTCTCCACTGTCATAGAACTTCCCTACATAGCCCACTCTCCCAATTCCTAACAAGAACTAATGGTTCTGTCATTCCAAGGATAGCATTTCCAGAGTAACATCCACTAACTGAGCCCATGCTGGCCTGTCCTTAGTGGAAATTATTGGCCACTTTATTGTGCTTAAGTATATGATGGGCAACTGACTTAGGTGACTCAGGGTATTAAAGGTGGAAGGATCTGTATAGATCATTTAGCATCACTCTACTCATTTTTGAGGCGAGAACATTAAAACTGGCCAGAGTCACACCAATGAGCTGTACTGCTAAGGACTGAACCTGGGGCTCAAGGCTTTCATTATTTCTAGGGGCTCTTCCTCTGCAGCACCTCTCAGTTTTCTCTTTCCAAATTCCAGCTTAAATTCCAATGTGTCCTTACAGCATTCCAAATTAGTCGGTCTTTGCTTTCAGCTTACATTATGTTTTAAACCTCTGTTTTAGCACTTCATTCCTTTTGCTTTGTATTAATTTTGTATGTTGGTATCCCCTTCTAGACTATAAACCTGTTAAGAACTTATTTTTGGCCAGGTGCAGTCGCTCACACCTGTAATCCCAGCACTTTGGGAGGCCGAGGTGGGTGGATCACCTGAGGTCAGGAGTTCAAAACCAGCCTGACCAACATAGTGAAACCCCATCTCTACTAAAAATACAAAAATTAGCCAGGCATGGTGGTGGGCACCTATAATCCCAGCTACTTGGGAGGCTGAGGCAGAAGAATCGCTTGAACCTGGGAGGCAGAAGTTGGGGTGAGCTGAGGTTGCACCACTGCACTCCAGCATAGGTGACAGAGCAATATTCCATCGCAAAAAGAAGAACTTATTTTTGTATAACCTTCAAGTGTCTAGTTTATTGTTTTGTCCATACTAGGTGTTCAACATGTATTTATTGAATGAATAATGATTTAATAATATTTTAGCATTTCTTTAATTCAAGTATTTCCATCAAAAGCTATCTCTCTCTAGGCCTAAAAATGAGGAAAACTGTGATTATTTGTTCCTTTTGTGTTGTACTTTTTTGGTTTGTTTTCCCATTTGAAGCATCCTCCAGTAGAATGCAAGGTCTGCACAAACAAACTTCTTTACGTTTGCCCTCCCCTTCTCCCTAATGATCAGCATTGTGTCTGATACAGAGCCAGCACCCAAACACCCAACACATGATAAACAAGTGAATGCATTGTCTCTTCCATTTCATAGACGCTCAAAGTTTTTGCAGTTTTGATCCAAGTCTTTCAGAAGCCTAAATTCACCAGAGACAAATACTGCAAAACAGCCATTGTATTCTTCCTAAGAAGTCACTGTGGGATGTGTGAGAACATCAGGTTGGTACTTACACATGTCTTAGGAAGAATGGGAGTGTGACTGTCAAGGAGAAAAGATGAGAACAAGAGTCTGAAGCTGTATCATTAACTGTTCCCACAACAATGCTTACTATCAACCAACTACAACACTTCAATGGCATACAACAATAAGCAGTCCTTACTCATCCCTCTGGGACAGTTGATTAGGCAGCTCTGCTGATCTTGGCAGGGTTGAGTGGGTGGTTCTTCTGGCCTAAGTTGGACAATATCACATGTTTAAGAAGATGTATTGATGTATAGAGGTCAGCTGGTTTTCAGCCATTATAGGTTACTCTTGGCTGGAATGACTAGGCTATTTCATCTCTTTTCCAAGTGTCTCTAATCACGCAACAGACCAGCACAGATAGTCTTATGGTGATGAAGAAGGTAAGAGTGACAACAAGCCTGATTTTGCAAGTGCTTTCAAGCCTTTGCTTGACCAATGATTTGATTTTCAACAAGTCATTGGTCAAAGAAAGTCTCATGGCTGAGACCAGAGTCAGAAATGAAAGAGCACTATAAAGTTATGAAGCAAAGAGGGAGAGGTAAATAATTGAGACATTTTTGCCAATCTACCACGAGGGCAAAGATTGAATATTACTTGCTTAATATCTTTTGCTCCTAGTCCATACAAGTAGGCTTAATAAATAGTTGTTAAACAGATACACAGATTAATGGATGGATAGATGGCTGGATGAATTAATGAAGCTAGTTTACAGAGCTCTTTGCAGAGACAAGTCATCAATAACTCAACTATTATCTTGATGATGCTAGCAGGAAAACATTTGTCCATAGATATCCACAAGATCTTACAAAAACAGAAACAAACACGAAATTACTGGGCCCATCAAGCAGCTCTGGGGATGGGTTTTCCAGAATCATTCTAGGAGGAATATGAGGTTTTTCCAAGGTGTCCACCTTCTTTACCTATCACCAACCTTCCTGTATAACTAAGCTGAATTTTTCATCACAGAGGTATTAAGGACATTCTAATATCTCCAATTCTTGTGCTCCTTACTAAACAAAAACAGGGCATCAGAGAAGTACTTTTTTTAATCTCAAAGACAAGCTCTTATTGCAAGGGCAGCAACACTAAAAGCCTCCAGAATCATAGGTAGCCTCTGAAAAAGCCATGTAACATTTTCTGAAGCTTTCAGGTTGATCTCTGTACAGGAACTAAAACCGGAGAAGAAAATTCTCTATTGGTGATTAGACTGCAATAGAAAATTATAAACTTAAATTCAGAGCTGTGATAGCCTCCTCTGTAACCCCTTTCTCTAAACCCAAGGACAGTAAGTAGCATTCTGGTAAAATAGATTTAATAAAAAAGTAATTTATTCAGGTGGAAGGGCTGGGATAGCAAGACTTGACTATTGTACTTAAAGGAAACAGAAAAATGGCACACATCTTCCAAGAAGTAAACCCAAGAGCTTTTGGTGAGTTATATATGATAAGCAAATTGTAGCTACCAGTTATCAATACTATTTTGCATTTTAGATTGCCCTGAAGGACATGAAAAGTCAGATATGCATTCACAACAATAACTAACATTTACTGACTTAGTATATGCCAGGTTGTACACTAAGCTCTCTTTATTATCTCATTTAACCCACAAGCCACCCTGTAAGATGGTATTTTTCAAATTTTTTCTTACACATTTTACAGAGGAAAGAGCTTATTCTGCTAAGAGTTGGGTGACCATGCATTCTGATTTATACATGACAGTCCTGATTTTTTATACGTTATCCTGGCATAACTATTGATAACATTACTATTCACTCTCAATAGTATCCTAGTTTGGGTGATTATTATGTTCACCCTGGTTAAGAGGTTTGTCCACATAGCTTGTAAATGGTAGAGCCAGGGAGAGAAGCTGGGTCAGTCTGACACCAGAGCTAGCAACTTCACTGCACTGAAACCTTCACTGCCTTAGTAGTTCAGCCATAATGATGACTCACTCAAGACTATTCCTCTAGTATCTGCCAGCTTATGTCTGGAAACTGACTTAAGATTTGGAGATGCTTGTGTATTAAGACTAGAAAATAAAACTTCAGTAATTCAGGTTGTATTTCAAAAAGACTGGAAAAAACCTGAATTGCCCAAAAACCTGGGGAAAAAAACAGGGAGAGCGAGATGCTATTCAAAGCAAAGTCTCTGAAATTATTGAATAGAATTTAAAACAATCATTTTACATACTTAAATATCAATTTATTTATTTAACTGCTGTTGCATTTACTGAAGTTGCACACTGGAGTCAAGACTCCCTGTTCTCAAGTAAAAGGAACAACTTTACAGTTGGAATATCCTTGCCCTTCCATTTATTTAACTAACAGTAAATAGCAACATTTATCTCCTTTTATGCAACAGAAAGATAGCTTGTATTTCCAAAGAGGGTCAATTTGGGTAAAATGGAAGTCAACAAAAACATAAATTCTTTCTTTCACATTTCTCCCTTCTCCCAGTAGTAGGAGATACATACATTAGCAGCATAGAAATATAAAGGACCTAAAGATGAAAACTGTAGGGATCATGCAAATAGGATTTCTTAAATTTACTCATTATGGGTAGATTTCTTGAGAAAAGAAGCAATCACCTGGGTTCTTTAGCTTATATTAGCTGTTCTTTCTTATTGCATAAGACTAGAAATTCAAGCACATTCTCTTTAAGCAAATCGAATTGGAAAAAATAAATAAACTTAGAGAAGTTGTTGTTTGCTCTTATAATCACCATTAAATTATTTTGATAAAATATATTGAATAAATCAAAGGAGGGAGAAATAACTAGTCAAGAAAAATGCTTATAAAGTCATACCAAATTATACGAACAAAGATTTCAAAAGATTTATGGGGCAGGGAAGCAATTTTAAAAACACATAAATGTGAAAGAAGAGAACAAGTAGAAATAAAGCCTTCTTACGGAATAATTAGAGTGTGGTGGTGACATTAAGAAATTGCTCCCCCGAACTAGAATATACTGAGTAAAGTGAGAGAACCCGTAATTCATAGGGGATGAATCCATTTTAGACAGTGAAAAACAGATGTTTACAGTGGCTTGATTGCCCTGGAGAGAGTTGTGGGAGCAATAATGTACACCCCACCTAGGAGACAGTATAACTGAGTTCAGGGAGAATTTAAAGAAAGAGACAGGAAATTCACTGATTCATAAGTGAAGGAAGGCATTGGGTGGCCTCTCGGCCATCTGCCTAACATTACCCAGAGCCACACCTAAACCATCCCAAGCAGATGAGACCTCCAGAAATACAGCTCCAGGCTCTCCTCTGATCACTGTGTTCCGGGGTGTAACATTGGTCAGAATGTTTTCCTTCTTACTAATAAACAGTCATGTGCAGATTATTCTCTTTCATTCTGTTTGCTGTGGAAAGAAAGAACAGGCATGTCTCTGGTCATCTTATTTTCTTATGGGGCCTGATAGGCACTGGCATTACTCTTGATTGTCGAGATACCATTCCTGGATGAATATTATCAAGAACTGCCATTGCCATCTCTAGGTTTATTCATTTGAGTCCTTTAAGGCTTTCCTCCTGAAGGGGAATTCCTAGGCTTTACAAACTAGTGCATTTTGAGAAAATAATTTTTAAAAGTTAATATGAATGAAATAAAGCCTCTCATAATTAAAAACACATTAAGACAAGACACTTGGGAAATGAAACTTCATCCCAGTGGTGGCTCTTCGAGTATGGGGTCCAACTACAGACCCACCCAAATCTGTTAGAGTTTGATTGTCAGTCAACAGAGACACAACAGAGAACTCCAGGCAGGCCAACATTTGATTAAGGTGGCTGTGGATTTCGACAGCCTTTTCTGTTGTCTCAAATCCTGTTTTGAGCTCCCCTTTTGGTAGAGTAACGACTACTTTTACTAATCCTATAAATAATAATGATAATGATAGAAAATTACAGAGTTATCATTTATTAGTGCTTATTTGTGCATGGTAGGCAAAATAATGACATCCTCCTTTACCCTAAAGATATCCTAATTCTCAGGAACTATAAATATGATACATTACATGGCAAGAGGAACTGAGGTTGCAGATGGAATTTAGCTGCTAATCAACTAGAAGCTTTCCTGCTAAGATAAGGAACAAGGCAAAATGTGCCCTCTCAGCCGTGTTTTTCAACTTTGTACATTTGTCCCACGTGATGCTCTAAGACAAGAAAAGGAAATATGCCGATTGGGAAGGAAGAAATAAAACCATTTTCATTGGCAGATGACATGATTGCCTATGTAGAAAATCTGCAAGAATCAACATAAAAAATCCTGGTATGAATAAACTACTGTAGCAAGGTTGCAGGATACACAGTTAATAAAAGTCAATCATTCTCTTATATACCAGCAATGAACAAATAGAATTTGACATTAAAAACATGTTATCATTAACATTAGAACCCCAAAAATCAACTACTTAGGCATAAATCCAAAAATATTTGTATAAGATCTATACAAGGAAAATTATAAAACTTTGATAAACATATCATAGAAGAACTAAATCTATGGACAGATATTCTGTATTCATGGATAGGAAGACTCAATATTAACAAGAAGTAAATCCTTCCCAAATTGATCTATAGAGTCAGCATAATCCCAACAAAAATCCCAGCAAGTTGTTTTATAGCTAGTGACAAACTGATTTTAAAGTGTATATGAAGAGGCAAAAGACCCATAAGATTACGGGTGGAATTAAGGCTGCTAAACTGACTTTAAAATAGGGAGAGTATCCTCAATTATAAGAGTGGGCACAATGTAACCACAAGGATCCTTAAAAGTGGAAGAGGGAGGCAGAAAAATCAGTGACAGAGTGAAGGGATATGAAAGACTCCACTAGCCACTGCTAGCCTTGAAGACAGAGAAAGGGGTCATAAGCCAAGGAATGCAGGCAGGCTCTAGCAGCTAGAAAAGGCAAAAAACCTGATTCTCTTAGAGATTCCAGAAAGGAAGACAGCCCTGCCCACACACACCTTAATTTTAGCCCAGGTAGAGCAATTTTTTACTGCTGACCTTCAGCACTATGAGACAATTACTGTGTCGTTGTAGGCCACTAAATTTGTTACAACAAACATAGGAAACTAATACACGGTGCCAAACTTTGAGCTACACTGTTCATGTCCAATTAGCTCTAATTCTTACAAACACTCAAGAAAGGCATAAGCATCTGGTTTATGCAAATGAAGACACTGAGGCCTCAGATGGTAAGTGACTTGCCCAAGACCTCAGTTAATAAAATGCAAAGCTAGGGCGTAAGTCCCAGCTTGTTGGACTCCAAAGCCCATTTCTCTTCTTCTGTACTCAAAACTAACCCATGTGGCGTCAAACCCTGAACAACCTTTGCTCCATGTCCAGATACGTACTGCTCCACCTCAGCTGTTAGACTCACTCCCTAGAAGCTGAAGGAATAAAAAAGAAAAATCCAATTTCCATTTAAAAATAGCTCCCTATCTAAATGGCCAAATGAAAGTTTATTTTAGTCTAATTGGTCCAACTGGCTCTGTTTGACACTTCACTTATTCAATATATAGGATTCTTCTGAGGAAAAGTATAGAGGGGCCAAGGGGTGACTCGTGAATGCAGGCTAAAAGCTTGGCTGAAAGCACTTTGAATCAATAAGCAAGCCGATGCTTTGGTCTGGGAAATTTACTAGACTTGAGTTTGAAATGGATTTTTGTTTTTGCTTTTATAATTAATTACTGTTGCTAATGCTTTTTGTTATTATTTGTATAATTAATTGCCAAGCATTGAGAGTAGCCAGCAACTTTTCACGCATTGCTTAAACATACTGAGATAAGAAATCAGAATCATAACTGGAGTGCATGTTTATGGATTACTAAAATGCTCACATAAGAATTACACACTAATTCAACTATAATAAAAAAAATTACACTTGAAGAGCTTATTATATATGATTCCTTCCCCTTCTGAGAAACATTTGAGCAGAAGCCTAGCATGGTTACCATAGCAACTATAATGCAAAATTGGCAGTAACTTTATGAATTGCAAATTCCTCTAAGGGTGTTGGGGATTTTTTTTTTCTACTTCCATTTTTAACCATCTCATATGCATTATTCCAGCAATATGTTAAACAAGGTTTTTGGGAACTCATGCATCACTTCAAAACAAGCTATGTTTTAAACCTTCAAATTTCATTATTCTAACAAGAGTAGACTTACCAGGAAACACCCAATTTACTGTTTTTTAAATTGTCTATTGTATTTATTAATAACCGAATTCTTAACACATGGGATCACTTTTTCTGAAGAGAATCCAGGTAGTCAAATAAATGAAATCACTGTCTCCCTTACCATCATCTGCCCTTGAATCTCTCTGAGAATGGAGAAAGGGGACAGTCCTAGTTTAAAACCAACAAACAACAACAAAAACCCTTGTAATTTCACAATCCGTTTCTCCCTCTAAGTAATATCAGTTGGCATTTTGCATCCACACTTTAATCAAACAAACAGTCAATCTTAATTGTTTTCCTTTCTCAATCCCATTTTCCCTCCTAGATGCTCATGAGCATGAAAATGACCCAGAGAAGCAACTTGAGCAACTAGGGAGTTAGTCCCAGCATGAATTGTTTGCTTGGGTAGTTCAGAGACTTGCAAAGGTAGCCAAAACTATTGTGCTATATACTACATGTGCATGTCTAAATACGTGTAATTGAGAGATGAGGTTATTCACATAATCATTAATGGTTCACGTCTTATCATTGCCAATTTCCTAGCTCTCTGACTTTGATAAAGTCATTGGTGAGCTTTAGCTTCCTCATCTATAAAACAGGAATTTAAATTTTTGCCCAGTCCATTTCGCAAGCCTGTTACAAGAATCACGTGAGAAGGTATGCTTGAATATTATCATGTCCTTTAAAATACTGCTATCAATTCTTCTGAATTTTTATTTTAGATATTCAATACTAAGAGTCTCCAAAATACGAAGATTCTTTGACAATCTAGTTTTGAGAAGAAAGGTGCTAATTCATGGATTGGGTATCTCAGGGTTGGAAATAAAGGTAAGTACAAAAATGCCAGAATTAAACCCTATTATGTGAAGAACTAAATTATCGCCTCTGGTCAGGTTCCCATTTGGGAGACCAATTTGTTTGCGAAACAGTAACACAGAAAATGACTGCATCCAAAGGACATCTCTCAGACAAGTGTCCATCCAGATGCCTAACGAGTTCAGGGAGCCTTTTGTGAAGATAAGCAAGTCTACTGACTTGTTGTTTTTTTTTTTTTTTAACTTTTATTTTTGGTTAGGGGATACATTTTCTGTCCTGCTTCATAGCAGCTCCCCAAGGTCACAGGAACATTAGTTGTTTTCCTGCCCTTGAACAGTAGCCTTCAAAAAGGATGTACGTATGGCCTAAACCTTTGATGAACATAAATTATGATATGCAACATAATCAGAGAAATATGGTGAAGAAGCATTAAAAGACTGAAACCCTGCTTGGCTTCTGAAGACTTTGTTTATTCATACGCTCCGTCATTTGTTCACTCAACATTTACTGAGAGCCAACTATACTCTGCTTCAGTAAAGAAAGGGAAGAATCAGACACATATTTACTCCTGAAGAGATTCCCAGTTTCTTGAGGGAAGATACAGCCCTTCTTTCTATCCCTCATGCATCTAAGGGTCATGGGAACACAGAAATGGCAAAGACTAACCTCAAATGGGGCAATAACAGGTAATGAGAGAACTCAGGAAGTGTTCAATCTACTCTGATATAGGAGAATCTTTCCAGGTGGAGAAAAGATAGAAGGGATTCCTCTGAGTAGATATCATGTGAAAAGGCTCCGAAAGGTGAAATCTGAGTGTGGGGGGAAGGCCTCCGAGTAGCTGAAGCACAGGATGCCAAAGTTGGAGAATAATGACCAAGGAATCTAAACAGTGGGTCAGGCCCGACTGGACAGTACGTGCATAAAAAATGATGAGTCCTGAATTGTTTAAATAAGGGAGAAGAATAACATTGTCAGATCTGGGTTTTAGGCAGAGCCTTTTAAGGGTAGCAGAGACAACCAAAACAAGTACAAACAGTCAATCAAAAGTCACTGATATGTCCAACAGGGGAGCCAGCTCTTCCCAGGGCAGAGCTAAAGCCCAGTGGCCCCATGGGCACGAGAAGTCTGGGAGCGCTGCAGGAAGGAAGTCAGAATCCGCTGGACTCCACAACTTCCTGATGAGTGAGAAAAATTTTGGAAAACTGTCAACATTATCTCAGAAGGTGAGCACACAGATTGTAGAGTATTTCTACCTTTCCAAGCTTGGCAATAATACAAAAATGCGGTCGATTCTCTTCACTCCAAGTAACTCACACCAGATGCTGATGCCCTTAGACGCTTCCACAGCTACAGTTCCCCAAATCATTTCTATCCAGAGGTCAGGCATATGGAGCTCATTAAATTCCATACAGCAACATTGTAACTGTGTGAAACTTTTTGTTTGCAGTGCAATTTAATGTTGAATTTGATTTACAAAACACTGCATAGTCTTAGTGCTATGATGACAGCATACCCTTCTATAAGCTTAAGTCATGGTTTGGGGCAAGGGGGAAGACCTTTGACCAGATGTTGGAATTGGAAATCTGGGCTTATGCTAAGCATTTGCAAAGATGGGAAAGCATCACCTCTTAGAGAAGGTCTATCCCAACTTCATTGTTATACCACTGAGGAAACCGAGACCCAGAGAATTTACTTATTTACTATTTATTTATTTTGAGACAGGGTACATTTGGAAACATTTGGGTGCACTTTTCTTCTGCAACTGCCTTCCGAGTTAAGTTTTTATCTGAAGAGAAAATTAACTCTTCATGCCTACATTGAATCAAAAAGAGTGTAACTCAGTTTTATCAACTTCACTCACCAAAGCTAGCTGGGAGGTACTTTTCATCATTTGTTTAAACCAAAGCCAGATACAAAAGATGAAGATTTGCCATGATTGAGAATTTGCCAAAAAAAATTTTGCTTCCTAAAGCGAAGGGGATACATATTTTACTGCTGGACCGAGCTCAGAAACCCTGGGAAAGTCCTAAGTCACAGAACCAAACCCTGTTCCACAGCTGAGAAGGTGGAAAACGGGTGTGTTGATGACTCAAGGTCAGCCCCTGGGAAGCTGGAATTCTCTGGAACTTCTTAGAAAGAAAGACGGCCTCTCCGAAACAATTACATGTGAATTTTCACAAGCGGGGAAGATCCTTGTAGCTCTAACCAGGATTTGTTCTCATTCTGTGGGAGGAATGGAAAGAAAAAGAAGTCTTTGAGAGCCCTAAGCTCCTGAACTTGAATGCAAAGCAGGCTTTGGAAATCAGAAGAGCATTGGGCCACTCCTATCTCATTCTTGTTCAGTATAAATGTATCCCCTATAACATGCCTTTCCCTCAACACACCACACAGGCACGCACACATGCGCGTGTGCCCACACACACACACACACACACACACATATATGCCCATTAAAGAATAGACTGCCTGCCTCAGTGCTCCACCAGAAACTTTCAGCATCTAGGGTTAGCACCTTGCCTTCCATTTGTACCTCAAACATTTCATTCTTCATATTGTTATCATTATCACCCTATCATTACACTGCTGGTTAATCATGATTAAAACAATAAACAAATAAATAATTTTTCCCTGGTGAGCATAAATAATTGCAGAGGAATACATCTTGTTCGAGCCCCTGTAACATTGTATGCTATTACAGACAGTATTAGAGGATGTTTTATTGTAAGAGATAATTTTTTTCTAATTGTAATGTTTACTCCCTTCAGATTCTAACCTCCTTCTAAAGGCCCTAAAAGGCACCTAGAGGGAGTCTGCAGCTTTTGCCTGCAGTTTAGGGGAAACGTCGCTTTTCTACTTGGTGACAACTCTAAAGTGAAAACATGAAACCAAGTGGAAGAGGCTGGGGGATATCTTTTCTACCAGATGTTAAAAGAAAAAGAACACATAGAATCTAAACTCTAGAGTGAGTCTCACTGTTGGGGGTGACAGAGCAAGGAGAAGAAATCCAGGGGTTCATTCAATTAACTTGGAAGACTTGTACAAGAGGACAGTAGCTTATTGAACAGGCTGGGTCAGTAGCTCCAGCAGGCTGGCAACAGCTCCGTCTGCTTCCATCCCCTGCCCATCACGCTGGCCCTGCCAGCTCTCCCTTCCCACTCCAGCGAGGCCATCTCTATCATATGCCGGAGTATTTTTGGTCGCACATGGCTATTAGAAAGAGCCTCATTTGAAGGTATTAAAAAGCTCATCACCTGATCTATTCTCAAAATATTCAACTCTCACCCAATTTAAGATTCCTTCCTTGCTTAGCTCAGTAATGAGCAGCAGGGGGAGGATGCTGTGGAATCTTCTTTTGCTGTTTGCCCACCTTGTTCTGTTTTCTGCTCCTCCTGCACTGCTCACTGTGCTGCCTCTGGCGTCTCCAGGGCCAGGTAGGGAGGAGGGACTGGAGGTAAATGGGTAAGGTCTATTCACCAGTGACCTGGCAGTCTGCAAGGATGCCCTTTGTGGGCTGGATGCCCAGGTGCTGGATTCTCCTCACACGAGCGACTTTTGTGGGTTCTTAAGAGACACCCCCACTCCCACCTCTCTTTCCACGGAGTGTCTTTCTTACACCACAGTGTTCCCTGACCTGACCCCACAGTGCACCTCAGACTAACTGTGAAGACCCCATACAACTTCTTTTTGCTGAGATTTCTGAGCTTTGGCAGGACGTCCTCTAGGACAGGTGCCTTTCAGGGTGACTCAAGCCTGCTAGTTTCTTTGGCATTCGTTTAATCCACAGGAAATATTATGCATCCATGCCATCCCTTCTTCCCTGCAAAACTTGGAAGCCAAAAGCCCTCTTACGGCCACCTGTTTTTGCTCTGCCATCAGAAGCAGCTCCAGGCAGCCTTCTGCCTTCGGGCTTTTCCAGGCAAGACTCAGGCTTCTATCTCCAGTCACACCTCCTACTCTCACCCTGCACTCCTACCCCCACCAGTGTTTGAAGGACCTACATCAAGCTTTCAAAGGAACTTGGAGTCCAGGCTTCTGGGTATCACTTCATGAGCTGTGCCTCTACCTTATGGAAAGAACAAATCTAAGCCACCGGACATGCCCCCTGGGACTGGGGACATGCCCCCACCTTCCTCTCCATACACTGGGCCCCATGCACGGCAAGTAGCTCTGTTAAAGATTACAGATCATTTTTCTCTTGAGACTATTGTAGCTTTTGCATCGCTAAAAATTTTAAGCATAGCTGGGCGCAGTGGCTCATGCCTGTAATCCCAGCACTTTGGGAGGCTGAGGCGGGTGGATCACAAGGTCAAGAGATTGAGACCATCCTGGCCAACATGGTGAAACCCTGTCTCTACTAAAAATACAAAAATTATCTGGGCGTGGTAGCACATGCCTATAGTCCCACCTACTGGGAAGGCTGAGGCGGAAGGATCACTTGAACCCAGGAGGCGGAGGTTGCAGTGAGCCGAGATTGTGCCACTGCACTCCAGCTGGTGACAGAGCAAGACTCCGTCTCAAAAAAAAAAAAAAAAAAAAAATGTAAGTATAACATCCTTTACTACCATCATCTTAGGCAATTTACACGGACAAATTTACGGTTTTGCATCTATAGCACACGAAGTATGGATTTGTAAAGATTCATTAGAATATGTAATTCTCACATAAAAACATTTATGCTCATAAACAGTATTTCCATAAAGATGATCCCATTAGTTATATAGTAAAGTTTATCTCTGATGAATTAAAGTTAATCCTGAAAATCATGTCAACCACAAATAACATATGGTACCTAATGTACCTAATACATTCTGAAATGGATGAATAAGTGGATGGATGGATGAAATATTTTTAAAGCATCACATATAGTAAAGTAGCAGAGAATTAGAACCAGATTTTATTTCTTATTCTTCAATATAGTAATTGGTGACCTTGAGAAATGCCATTTAACCTTTTCATGTCTCAATTTTCTCATCTATAAATAGATCGAATCATCACAAAGACCTGCTGTGAGCAATAGATGAGATAATCTTGGGAGCTCTAAAGCTCTGCATATAACAGAAAGGCATTAGTGGGATTAGGGCAGAGGATCTGTGGCTCTGCTGTTGCCTTGAACCACTTCCATGATTCTGTGACTCACTTTTACTACCTGCAAAAAAACTGGAAGACTTCTCTCCAGTTTTTCTTAGAAGACAGGCTGTATAGGAGAAAAAACTGATTTCAGGGTGCAGCAGATTTAATTAGCTGTACAACCGTGGGCCAACTCTCAAGTGTTAAAGAGGATAATGACTACCTCATAGGGTGGTTGTGAGACTCAAATGTCTTAAAGCAGAACAGTGCTTAGTACATAGATAACAGTGCTCAGCCTGTACAATTGTTAGAATCAACATTGGGTTTCCACTGAAAACTACCATGGGGTTACCTCGCCGTTTACTGCCTAGGTCCAGTCATTTCTGAATAAGATTAGTTGCTATGGTTACCTTCCCAAAACACCACAGTTGAAAATGTGTTGGGAGATGGGAATTGATGGCAGAAAGCTTTCATGGCGGACACAAAGCAACTTCAGCCACGGAGACATTTCAATACATGCAAACTCCTTCCCTTGGAAACCAAAGTCACATTTTGCCAAAATGGAAATGAACTCAGGAAGTAGAGTTTCAGAAGTTCTGCATTTGGCCAGCCTCCTTCCCCCATCACCAGGCCCTCAAGGACAGGTGTATTCTGGCCCTGAATCAGCTCCAAAGCATCTCAGTTTCTTCCCCCAGGATCTGGCAGTTGGAAAGATGTTGGTTGCCAGACAGAATTCATCAGATTCATTTCCCAGATGCTATCGCTTCTGATGCCGAAAGAAAAATAGGTTGCCCGGCAATTGAGGTTGGAAAGGACAGGTGTAGCTGAGAAATGCACAGTGTGGCACAGAAAACAATAATGGATTATTTTTGCTAAAATTCATGAGCATGTATATCTGTATATTCCAAGGGTCCTCACATCCCGCAAACATACTTAGTCTCTGGAGGGGCTAGTACTAACACCCCCAGTTAAAGTGCCCCCACAGCAGTGTTATAAATGATATTCGATCTTTCAGAATCAGTCACGGCTCCAACAGCTCTCAGCAAATGAATACGAGCGGGTCTGACCCTGCTTCCTGTTTCCAACTAAAGCAAACCTAAGACCCGGGGGCCTCAAAGGCAAGAGTATTATGCACCAGCTCCTACTGAAAAGACTCTTTTCTGCCTGGTCTTTTTTCCCAGGCATCCCAGGGAGCTGTCCTGCTCTTATTTGAAATTCAAACCAGAGGGAAGTCACCTCCACAAATACCAAGTGTCCGGCTTGCACTTCCATGATGAATCAGCACCACCTAGGGGCCACTGTCATTCATTTCTTGCCATATTCATTTATTGCCACAATAGAATTCCTTTTTAAGTATTGCAGCCGCACCCGCCACTGCCCCCTCGCCACTGCCCCCTCGCCACTGCCATCCACATAAGAAAAGTGTAGAAGCTTCTCTACACACACTTTTCAAGACTCAGTTTCAGATCTACTTTAGCTGGAAACCCTGGTCCACTAGCTTAGCACACAAGGATCACTGCTGAGGAGTGTGGTTCACATTTACAATACACCATGGGGACTTTGCTTTATTATTATAAGAACTGCTATAAGCATCTACTATATGACAAGGTATAGTTATTTCTAATATATACAATCGTCCTTCAAATTGGGTATTAATATGTCCATTTTACAGATGAAGAAACTAAGGCTCTGAGAAGAGATTTATCCAGATCCTAAACCAGGGTGGACTTACTCTTTCACTGTAAAATGCTGTCTCTTTTCTTACTGTGTGCAGAGCCTACATGGCAGTGAGGCTGTTCATTTTAATGATTCGAAAGCAGAACATTCAAATAAATCTTGTCATTCAGAGAAGTCACTTTGAAGCCTATTCTGTCATGCCAATAGCTAATGCTCGTAACAACTGAGTCTCTGCTATAGGAACTGCCTTCAGAGTTATCTGTGAGCTGCACAATCTAATCTTATTACCTTACAAGCATGTTATATGTTTAAAAATATGGTATATGCCATTGGAAGAGTGAAGGATGTGCCATCACAAAATTTGCCAAATTGGTATGTTGATTATTTCAAATGGAAAACACTGGAGAAATTCTAGTTTCAGAAAGGAAGAGCTAATCTGTCTCTTCCTGTATGGAGCAAGAGATAAAGAATCCTCTGGGACGGATACTCTTCTAAGGCCCTGAGATTTATCCATACCAGGGTGAGTAAGTAGCCCTTTTATCACCAGAGACTCGGGAGACTTGGAGGCTACAATGAATCCAAATACACAAACTTACAAAATAATAATAACCTTTATCTTCCACTTGCTTTACACTCCCTCATATATCTCCTAGTGACTCCCCTAGAAAATTTTACTGTCCTAGCCAGATTTTCTTTCTCCTGTTGTTTCTTCTCAAATTTCTCGGTCTTTGTCTAAAAAAGTGTAAGAACATCTTACTTTGGCCACTTCTTCAGACTTCACTCTCTTGTGAAGATGCCCATGTACATGCAAAACTAGTAACATTTATATACTTTTCTCTTGTTAATCTGTCTGCTGTCAATTTGGCTTCTAGATCCAGCTGACGAGCCCACTAAGAGCTAACAGGAGCATTGGAGGTGATCTCTCGTTCCCCAATATCATGCTGTCAAGCAGCGTAATCTCCCAGGTCCCTCCTCTGTAAATTTCAATTCAGTATCGCTGGGACAGACCCAGCAGTTTGTGGTTTTGTCAAGTACATGTGACTGTAATCACCAGGAAGCTTGAGAAACACTGATGCAATGATATAAGCATGAGCTCTGGGGTCAGAAGGACTTGGGTACAGATCTGGCTCTGCCTTTTTTCTAGTTGTGCACCCCTAGGACAGGCACTAAAGCCCTGAATATCAGTTTCTTCATCTATAAAATGAATATTAGTAATTATTAATAACCTCCAAACAGGCATGTGGTGAAGACTGAATAATGTAACGTGTGAAATGCTAGCACAGTGCTTGGCACATGGTAGGCACTTAATACATGGTCATTACTATTGTTAATCACCCACTCCGCTGAATGAATCTACCCTATGTGACTTTTTGTTATTTCTAAAAATTAAATCCACAGTGAAAGGATATGAGGATACATAAAAATATGATCATAACACATTATACTTCATTAAAAAGTAAACAAATAAAGATCCTTAGGAGAAATGATAGATGACAGATAACTAGATACAGGCATTGATCGACTTACCACCTATGCAACTTACGACCATTCGACTTTACGACCACAATCGCTAGCCACAACTGCTCCGCGTCTGGCAGCGCAAACGTTGCCCAGTTGGGCGTATGACAGTGCCAACCAGCTTCTGGCAGCACTACCATCTCTGCGTGCACCGTTTCAACTGTACATATAGCCTACTCAACTTATGACCAAATCATGTTACGACCGGTCCGCGGTCCCGACCGTGGTTGTAAGTCGAGCAATAGCTGTAGATAAACTTTAGGATAAGAAAATTTTCTACAAATGAAAAACCAAACACTTAAAACACTTTAACACTCAGGAGAATAACAAGTGTCTAGAAATACACACACACACACACACACACACACACACACACACACAGATAGAAAAGGTGGAAACAACCCAAAAGTCCATCAGCAGATAAACAATAGAATATAATTCCAACATTAAAAGGAAGGAAATTTTTTTTTCTTTGAGACAGGGTATCACTTTGTCCCCAGGCTGGAGTGCAGTGGCATGATGGTAGCTCACTGCAGCCTCATTCTCCTGGGCTCGTGTCTTTTTAATTTTCTTGTAGAGATGGAGGTCTTACGATGCCATCCAGGCTGGTCTTCATCTCCCCACCTCAAGTCATCCTTCCATCTTGGCCTCCCAAAGTGTCTGGGCAAAGGAAATATTGACATATGCCACGACACGGATGAACCAGAAAACATTATGCTAAGTGAAAGAAGCCAGTCAGTAAAGGATAATACTGAGCAATTCCACTCTGTAAGGTGTCTGGAGTAGTAAAATTCATAGAGTCAGAAAGTAAATGGTGGTGGCCAGGCACTGGGAGAAAGGGGAAATAGGAGTTCTTGTTTAATGTGTACGGTGTTTCCGTTTTGCAAGTTGAAAACATTCTGGAGATGGATGGTAGTGATTGTCACACAACAATGTGAAATGTACTCACTGCCACTGAACTGTACACTTAAAAATGGTTAAGATGATAAAGATTATGTTGTATTTTTTGTCACAATTTTTTTAAAAATTTAAGAAAATCACGTTGATATCAAAATCACAGTTAAATATGAGTTTCAGAAATGTCTTGTTTGGTTTGTGTTGCTACAAAAAGCCCCATGTGAGTGACATACTTCTGAGGAAGTGTACAGAGTACGTCCTTTGGAAAAATGAGCGAGTAAATTCCCAAGTATTTTTGCATCTGCATTCTCAAAAAATGTAACTGCACTACCTTGGTTGCCTGTTTTTCTTTCAAGTTATTCATTTACAAGATCACTCAAGAAATGTTACCGAGATAAATAGGACGCTATGACTGGAAAACCTGTTCTGCCTTAACCCCGGCCTGGGGGGTGCTTTGAAAAATGCGGCTTATAGAGTACTCTAAGGAAGTACTGAGGGGCGTTATCATCCTCTCTTAAAGCATTGTGGTCTGTGCAGAGCTCTGCCCTGGGGTAGCTGGGTAAAGAGCAGGTGCATCCGAGGCTTGGCTTGTGGACTAGATGATGTGGAACCCCCATTACAACAGCCTGCACTAGAACAGCAGTGGCCGTGTGGGGAACGTCATCTGAACCCAAGCTGGTGAACGGGGCTTTGCCCTCTGTTTCATTAACCTTTAATTGATTTTCTTCAACACTAGGCTTTCTTCAGGACAAAGGCTGGGCATGGTGGCTCACGCCTGTAATTCTAGCACTTTGGGAGGCTGAGGCAGGTGGATTGCCTGAGCTCAGGAGTTCGAGACCTGCCTGAGGAGCACAGTGAAACCCCATCTCTACTAAAAATACAAAAAATTAGCTGGGTGTGGTGGCGTGCATCTATAATCCCAGCTATTCAGGAGGCTGAGACAGGAGAATTGCTTGAATGTTGCAGTGAGCCGAGATTGCCCCACTGTACTCCATACTGGGCAACAGAGCGAGACTCCGTTTCAAAACAATCAAACAAAAAAAGATTTTATTCATAGAAGGAGTATTTTTCTGATGAGTATAAGCAACATCTGAACACTTCAAATGTTCTCAAATAGAATAGCATTTGGTTCTAATTTAACTTAAAAGTAATGACAAGATGAAAACTCTATTTATATATTTAATACATTTCGTGTATTTCTTCTAGTATGCATTTTTTTAAGTAAAAAGGAAGGAAGGAAGGAAGGAAGGAAGGAAGGAAGGAAGGAAG
>NW_022436950.1:32409019-32545057 GCF_009761245.1 Sapajus apella
GAGGGAGGGAGGGAGGGAGGGAAAGGAAAGTATTGCCTGAAATAATTGGGTGAAAGTTTGATGCTATCTTCTTCAGGATTATGAGGCCCCTGGTGTAAAGAGATTGCCTGAGAGGAGCCTGGAAGAGTTGCAGTAAAAGCATGGGGAAGTGTGGTAAAAACTGGGTGCAAGGAGAACAAGTAGAAAATAAAGGCAGGTGGGTTGGCTTCTCCCTTCCTCTGCCTGGGAAGCTTTATTGCTGCCTAGAGAAACCTGCTCAGGATGAGGTCACATGTAAAACCAGCCAGCAGTATACACAAGTGATCCTAGTGGGTCTTAGTAACATTATATGTCTGTAACACTGAGTGAAATTATTTTCAAATTTTCTTTCTTTTTCTTTTTTGAGACAGGGTGTCACTCTGTTGCTCAGGTTGGAGTGCGGTGGCATGATCTTGGCCCAATGCAGCTTTGACCTCCTGGGCTCAAGCAACCTCCCCACCCCAGCTTTCTGAGTAGTTGGGGCCACAGGTGCATGCCACCCCACCCAACTAATTTTTGTATTTTTTGTAGAGGTGGGGTTTTGCCATGTTGCCAGACTGGCCTCGAACTCCTGGGCTCAAGCAATCCTCCTGCCTCGGCCTCTCAAACTGCTGAGATTATAGGGGTGAGCCACTGTGACCAGACCTAAGGGAAATTCTTAAAAAGCAAAATTCACAAACTTTTAAAGAAAAGTATCCATTTTTTTTTTTTTTTTTTGCTCTATAACGTATATATGTGCATATATTGTAGTGTCAGGATTTACTTGCTGATAACAGAAACCCTGTAACCTAGCTTAGACACAATGTGCTTCTGTTAGTTTATGGTCATGCACAGAAGCCTCCTGCTTACAAGCTGAATGGAAGGGTAGAAGGAGCAGCCTTTAGTCAGACTTCCAGGAATGACTCTCAGGACACCATCACAGAACTGGCTGCCCAGAAGAGACGCTACTATCTCTGCTTACAGCCTGGAAGCTGGGAAGTCAGAAGATGCTGCCTAGTTGCTAGCTCCGAAGTCACATTACCTTAACTACAACCCCCACCAGCAAAACGGATGCTCCTTGTCCTGCCACCACACCTGGGGGCCTCTGCTGTTGCTATTCTAGAAAAATCCAAGTTCTGTTGGCTGTTTGTTGGCAGAAACATTATCTCCATCTCGTTTGGCCTTCCCAATTTCAAGTAGGTACATCTGCAAGGAGGAAATCAAGTCACATTTGGAATTCAAGCTAAGAGACTCAGCTTTTTTTGGACCCAGAGTGAGTCACAGCATACCTGTGTGCACAAATGGGTTACAAGTATGTTAAGAGATAGCCATCTTCTGTCTTCCAGGCAGCCACAGCCCTCCTGGTCAGCAAGCTCCACACCTAGGTCTCCCTAGAAGGCAGCCCAAACAGGGTAGTCTGATGGTCCACTCTCAGGCCCTATAAATAAAGAGTAGGAGACAGAGCTGATTTGAGAAATGCCAGCTCCTTGTAGGTACAATTTCCAAGTAGATGCCCCAAATCTCTATCTTACAGAAGCCTCTATTTGCTTAGAGATGTCCAAGACAGTTGCAGGGTGACTACTCTCACAATGCATAATGTTCTATAAATTGGAATGTCATTATTATTTGGAAATACTTGATATGAAAATTTCAATTGTATTTGAGGTCCATTTGTATTATCACAAAAAAATACCATCACATTTTGTCAATGACAAGAAGAATTGTTAGGCTATGTATATATAAAATTTTTGATTTTTCAATGTTTCTTAAAAGTTCTAAACCGTTTCATCAACTTTGTATAAAGGAAGTTTCTATTCAATGGTAACTACTGAGAATTCAGAGAACTGAATAAAATGTCTCAATCAAGAACTGACGTGGGCACAGTGGCTTGCACCTATAATAAATCCTATCTACTTGGGGAGCTGAGGCAGGAGGATCCCTTGAGCCCAGGAGTTTGAGGCCAGCCCGGGTAACATAGCAGGATCCCATCTTTAAAAAACTAAAAATTAAGATTAAAAAAATAACAAAAATGAATTGCATGTAGCCAGTTAAAGAATACAATTTTATAACTTATATCTAGAGCAAGATCAAGCTTCTCATTAAGGATTCTGAAAAAACATATTGGGGTATCTCACACAAAATTAGCATTTAATATCTTTCCTAAAGCTTTTCCTATGTGTGCCATAGATCAGTGGTTTCTAGGAGACAGAGGAAAAACCAAAGACAGGAATCTTTTAGAGGTGATAGATATATTCACTACCTTGATTGTGGTTTCACAGGGGTGTGTGTGTGTGTCTCAAAACTGACCTAACTGTATACTTTAAATATATGCAGTTTACTGTATGTCAATTATACTTTAACAAAGCTATTTTTTAAATTATGGGACAAGAAAACCCCACAAAGTACATTCCAGAAAGGCATTAATTTACATTCTACCAACAGCTTATGCAAATGCTTGCCTCATTGTCAACACTGTAATTCTTAAAAAAAAGGGCCGGGCGTGGTGGCTCACGCCTGTAATCCCAGCACTTTGGGAGGCCGAGGCGGGTGGATCACAAGGTCAAGAGATCGAGACCATCCTGGTCAACATAGTGAAACCCCGTCTCTACTAAAAATACAAAACATCAGCTGGGCATGGTGGCACGTGCCTGTAATCCCAGCTACTCAGGAGGCTGAGGCAGGAGAATTGCCTGAACCCAGGAGGCGGAGGCTGCGGTGAGCTGAGATCGTGCCATTGCACTCCAGCCTGGGTAATGAGAGCGAAACTCCGTCTCGAAAAAAAAAAAAAAAGAAAAAGAAAAAAAATGCTGCTGATTGGAAAGACAAAACTATCTCATCTGTTTGAATGTGCATGTCTTTACTAGTAGACTGAACTTTTTTTCATGTTGATCAGCTGTTTGCCCACTTTTCTTTCACTGTCACAAAGCAATGAAGAATGCTAACACTAGAATGCTAGCAAAAGAGGGGTGCCTTTTTATCTGCCAGGTTAAGTAGTACAAACTGAAAATTACTACCCCAAAAGTGGTTATAATTATTCATAAATTTGTCAAATCCTTTGAATAGGAGTCCTAATTAGTCACTAGAAATGGATGCACATTTAACATTTAAAGAAAAAAACCCTTAGTTTCTTTAATAACAGAAAATTTTCATCTTGTTCTGAAGCTTATAAGGCTAAATCACTTGGCCAAGTACACAAACCTAGAGGATGTCCAATCTGGAACCTGAACCTTCAGGGATCTTCTGGGACACAAGCTGAAGAGCAGGGAAGGATGAAATGATGTGGAAATCAATGGCATAGCTGAGACTTAGGGAAAGGGAAATTCTTTCAGCTTTACCTTCCTCATCCATAAAATGGGGGAACATTAAATAATCATTAAATTTCCTTTCAGCTCTAACCTCTTCTAAATGCAAGCTGGGTAAATTGATACAAACTGGCAGCTGTTGTCAAATTGCTACAGTTTTTGTATTTTCTTATCAGCCCATGTCAGCTCACATTCAAACTCTAGCCCTCCCCTACTCTGTGTAGTCTTGGGCAAATAACCTATCCTGATTTTAGAGATGAGGAAATGAAGACCCAGAGAGAATCATAATAGAAGCTACACCTCAAAGGGTTAAGATCACGAAAAGACAGCACACAAATGAATACTTAGGAGTACCCAGCACATACTAAGATGTATAGTAATTGCAAGTCTGTGTACTTGGGGGTAGAATAACACCGACTTGCATGGAACCCCTGCTATAAGTTCCACAAGAGACCATGCCTATTCATCACTATAGCCCCAGCAAGTCAAATACCATGTAGACAGGTATACTGAACAAAATAGTTGAACTTGGACGAATATTTGAACAAAGAATGAACAAAAATCATTGAAAAAATAGTCCTCAGATCTGATTCACAATTCAGCTATACATTTAATTTAAAAGACTTCATGAATTGTGGGAGGGGTGAGGGGGAAAAAAGGAAGAGAAAGGAAGGACCCAAAAACAGCAAGACTTTAGGGTATTAGCAACTCATGGCCTGTCGGTGTTAAAAATTTTGGACTCCTTGCCATCTACATATTACCTCATCTGTGACTCTCTTATAACCCATGAAACATCTACACCTGCAGTGCTTATTACAAATGCAAATGCCATCCTCACCCATTTTCAACAGGCCACCTCACTAATTCTTACACACTTGACAATGTTAGAACCTGGTCCAATTATTATCTAGCCAATGCTTGAAAATGATTTAAAGGCATAACCCCAAATCTTAGAATAGCTTATAGCAGTATAAATATTCAGATTCCAAACACAAGGACTACCCACATCAACCTGCCTGTGACCCCTAACAACTGAGAAACCAGTTTTTAATAGATCAAAGATGAAAAGGTGAAATGCACAGCTCACAAATTTCTCAACCATCTGGGCACTAGAGGGAATAGGTGTGGTTGGAAAAATAACCCTTCTGGAATTTTCTCAGCATATTTTAAAATGGCAGTAACATTTCTTCCATTCTTAACATTAATTTTAATAGTGCACTAACATTTTTTTTGTCTTAGCGAACAGATAGGTTAATTCCATTGACAACTGGATAGTGGTCTTTATTAATTTTTACAAATGCATGTCTTCTAATACAAAAAGGTTGATTTTCATTTTATTATGTGCTTTGCAAATTTACAGCAGCAGCAGGAAGAGCTTCTACTGAATAGATTTTGGTCTTCAAAAATGTGACTGCATCTTCCATCTCTAGTCTGTCCATCTCCCAGTTATTGACCTTACCAAAGAAAGAGGAAAATAATCAGTTTGTGAGACGATGATAACATAAGTGCTAGTTTAGAGATCCAAACATAATAAAATAACATAAGGACAACAGCTTTTTGAAAGCAAATGTTACCTTATAACTACTTACATTTTAAAGACATAGCACTACATGTTAGGGTTGAAGAAAGCTCTGTGAAAATTATAAAAATTTTAAAGGTCCTCTAAATGGTGCAAAAAGTACTTTCTTGAGAAAAACCTTCCTTAGAATATATATAATCATTAATATAAAAAACAAAGTCTTAAATAGTAGCCCACTAAGAAAAAGGGGTCATCTTAATCTCAATAGTCCACATGTAATCCATTTCTAGATACTAAAGCATAATAATAGAAGATTTGGAATGTTTACATCTCACATTATGTGCAGGACCAAATGAGTGGCATCCAGATAGACCCCACAGCAACATATATATAAACGTATTTGTAGGGTTTCTGCTACCCAGAAACATCGGAAGAGGCTGTTCAAGAGACGCTGTGGTGCACAAAATCAAATTGAAGCACGAGCGAAAAGAGGAAGACCCATCCTTTTAAAACCATTCAGCCTTTTTGGCAACAAACATCCTGTAACAGCTTCACACAGGCCATGAAAACAAAGCTTTAACATATTTCCTTTCCTCATTCAAGATAATCTGGTAATTAAACATGGTTTCGTGCGTCTTAAATACGAAAATATATTATTTGTATTCTTCCTCTTAGCAAAAAACGATTAAAGTGGACCTAAACGACATTTGTAAAAGCTCCAGTAAGTGGCAGTAATCAGCTGGGCAGAACCCAAATTGTGTACGAGCAATGTTCTTTTTCAAAGAAAACAGTAACCAGAGCACTTATTCCAGTAATGCTGACAATTCCTCCAGGGCTAGTAACCAGTCTCAACCACAAGATTCCTGGCAGCTGGTAGAATGTACACCAGTAATAAAGAATATTTCATTTGTATTTTTTCTTACCAAGATCACACGAAAACCCATTGCATTCAAATGCCGCATTTTCATAGCAAGGAATCCTCTGGGATGGCTTGAACCCAAACAATAAGCAGATTTAGGAACACACAGCACAGCTACTCTGAAAACAAAAATAAACAAAACAAGAACAGTTATTGATATTACCATTGACAGTCTCACTGCATCCCTGTTATCTGGAGATTTCCAAGTTGAGCTCTCCACTGATCACAGTCCTCAATATTCCTAACTGTCTTAGTCCCTCACTTCTTCTACTCAGCCTCTGCAGATATTCCACTATACTAGGCTACTTTATAAACCCAAAATAGACAACACTGTACACAGTTACCTCTCAGTTCCCTTTAAGGATGGCTACCTTTTTGAAGAGAAAGATTTTCAGATATGAGAGCACTAATTTTAAGGGTTTTAATGTAGTGCTGATTTCTGATTTGAGTGTAATTATTTATTCTACCAGTAGAAGTAATGATATAAATAATACCAGTGAATGCTCTTCTTGCATATATTATCTCACAGAGAAAGTACCATTTAAAACACAGAACCAGGAGTTTATGTAGAAGGAAGAAAACACCAAGAGAAAGGCAAGACAAGACTGTTAAAAAGATAAAACCTGTAAATATAGCAAAAATGTGGAAGGCGTAATTTGTGTTTTCATTGTTTCTGGCACTTTGGAAATACTAAGTTCACTAGGAGAAAAAAAGAAAAAAAACAGACATTTATATCCTTACTGCCTTTTATACTCTGGCTAAGATAAATTTTATATTTTTAAAGGAATGCTCAGATTCTTCACATTTCATGACTTTATACTGAGAACAACTATGTTATTTTATTATGTCAGAATAGTGGAGTACCTGAAAAAGAAAAATGATCATTGAACAGGGTCAGAGAGAAAGCCTTTTCTAAAGGGAGATGGGTAACATTGATAGGAAAGACAGCAGTTGAAAAGATGGCCAAGAAATAAGCTAGATGCATTCAGAAAGAGGTGAAAGTCACAGAACTGTGTGAATGAAGAGGGATGGGCAGATAAGAGTTTGGATGCCTACAGATTTTTTTCTGTATCTTTCTATTATATTTATGTGCGTTTGTGTGTGTGTGTCTAGTGGAGTAACAGGAGATATAAATTCCTTGGGGTCAGGATCCATGCAGCAGAGCCTTTCCATAAAGGCTAACTGGCCCATGGCTGTGTGCAATGATGGCATGCTCTTATGCATCTACTGAAGAGGCAGAATGTTCTCTCATGGTATAGCATCATATTTCTACCCAGAGACACTCTATTTGTAATGTGTGAGCCAAGGAAACAACTTATGATTAGCTTCAATGGGCTCCGATTCATACAAACAGAGTTTAATTTAAAAAACTAACTGCGGTTTCTCTCCCTCTGGAAAAGTCTTGGTGGTAGAGCAAAATAGTTATTGAGCTTTTGATTTTTGTAGAAGCCTCGTCTTTATTCGTTATGATCACTATTATAGTATCTTGTCCAAAGTTTACACTGAACTGATAGTTTCAATTACATTGTTTTATTGAACTGTAGCTTCAAAACCTAATTTTAAAAAAATGTTTATTTCACTAAATGACCCAACTGTAGTCCGTTGTATTCAACCATAATGCCAACGTTTACATCTAAGGAGTACACTGATGGATGAGAAGTCTCTTGCTGCGCTGCAGGCTCCATACAAATACCAAGTCTTAGCTTTACTACTGCTGTTTAATACGAAGTCTTTTAGAATTAGAATTTAAATTCAGAAAGCCCAGCAAATGAAATATATGTAAGCAACCTTTGAATATCTGTAACAGAAGTTGTATCCACATCAGAAAGTGAAAGCACTTGATTCCTGTTAGTGTCCATTCTGATTTCAAAATCTGAAAGGAAAGAATTCATATTAATTTTTCAAACACTGCTCCAAATGACTTTTTTTTCTTTTCTTTTTTCTTTTTTTTTTTGAGATGGGGTATCACTCTGTCATTGAGGCTGGAGTACAGTAGTGAGATCTTGGCCCCTTGCAGAAATTTCCCAGGTTAAAGCGATCCTCCCACCCCAGCCTCCTGAGTAGCTGGGACTACAGACGCACACCATCACACCCATTTGACTTTTGTATTTTTTTTGTAGAGATAGGGTTTTGTCATGTTGGCCAGGCTTGTCTTGAACTCCTGAGCTCCAGTGATCCACCTGCCTTAGCCTCCTCACACATGCTGGGATTACAGGTGTGTGCCACCACGCCCAGCCCCAAGTGATTTTCTCTTTTAAAATGTTTAATAGTACTACGAATAATGATAATAGCAGTAGCTAAAATATATTGAGTGCTAACTGTGTGTCAGATACTAGTCTAGGGATTTTAGACACATAAAAATGTGTAGAATTTAATTTATTGGTTATGAGGCAAGAATCAGGCCAATTTCAGAGGCAATGCTGCACTACACTGAACTGCTGCCACAAATACCTAATTTTTTGTCAGAAAAAAGGGAAATAAATACAATAAAATGAAGAGAAATCATATAATGTCCCATACCAATATGATAATTGGGTGGCAAGTACACATTTTTTGAGAAGTGTCCTTCACCTCCCAGAAGGCTGCTCAGCACCTCTGCCACCTTTGCGTTTGGAAGTGATGGTGGCTCCTGTGGAAGCTGTGGGAGTGACAAGTCTATGTCCTTGTGATAAACAATATCATCAAGTTTTAGACAAGTATCCAAAATATGCAGCTTGTGGACATTCTTTCCCATGTCATCTAAAATAGGAAGAAAATATATCATTAAGAAGAAACAAATGCAACATTAAAAAACTATGTTAATATATATTTAGTAACCTATATAAAATAAATATATATATAAATACACCTGTATTTCTAATAATCTCTTTCTTATCACAAGGACTTTCTCTGTGTCTCCCTGCTTTCCATAGTGTCTAAATGAAAGCCCTTTACTTGATAATGTTTTGAGGCTTCACAGGTCATTTAGTCTAAACTTCTCATCTTCCAGATAAGGAAATATCTAGGAATGTTAAAAAGCCTCATGATTAAGGCAAAGTTGGAACTAGAATCCATGTTTTCTGGCTTCAAGGCTGTTTCTCCAGTATTATACTTTGCCTGAAAAATTAGCATGTGATATTGACTGATTCCTCACAGCTCAACTCTGGGATTTTATAACATTGTTTTTTAAAAGAAATTTTGAACTACTCTATTCTCAGATATATCATCAAATTTGGTACATCTACCTGGGTATTGCTTTGCATTGTTTAATATTAAAGACTAAAAGGCAACAGTTAATTTGGTTCCAAGAGTAAATGAACTAATCAATTTGGTGGCTATTTGGTTTCTTGATCTAACAGATGTGCCCTCATCACAGGCCAGGAGTGAGTGACCAAGTGTTTATAGCTGCAAAAGTTGACTTAGGTTGGCTTCAAATGTGGTAAGTAAGGATTAGGAATTACAAACAGCTCTGATCAAAGCAGGAATAACAACCTGAACATTTAGCCTTCGTATAGATGGATACAGTGTACATAAAAGGAATAATAATGATGCATTCCTTTTTTTTTTTTCAACATGCAGGCTTGTCATTAAAGGGTCCATAGGTTTGCTGCTTTGAAAGACTATTCATTGACTTCACCATTACCAGCCTTTACCACAGTAACACCTATTCTGCAAATTTCAACTAATGCTGCTCCAACTAAGACCCCATTCAGACTCATATGGTAGCTAGTTAGTGCCTTATTTTGGTCACAATTGTGCAGTGACATCCTACCTGATGTCAGCAGCTCACTGAGGACATTTTTTTGGAGAAGATGATTAATAGGAGCCAGAGGAAAGTAATTCATTAAGCAAAATGAATACACTGCATCCAGTAAGTTTTTAGAAGAAATACAGTGAAGATAACCAGTCAGAGCACTAGCCATAACTTCTAGGAACTGTCTGTGGAACAAAAAAAAAAGATAAGAAAATCAGACTTGCAAATAAATGTCCACACATTGTTCTGGACAGTTGGTTATCTCATAGTAAGTGTATGCATTCAATAAATGTTGGCTATTCCTACATGTCTTGCACGGGACAAACATTTTATAGACTTTAACTCATTTAACTCACACTAAAAATCTCTATGAGGTATTAATATTATTCTCTTCATTTTTTTAAAAACGAGTAAACAGCTTAGAGAAGTTGAGTAACTTGTCTAAGAACATACAGACAAGGAAATAGCAAAGATAAAATTAGAACACAAGTTGTCAGGCTCCAGACCTTTTAATGATTATGCCAAATTTTCTATAATGCCTGGACCACCACAACAAATTAAAATTATACAGCTGTCAACACTACCGGTTAAAAGAACTGCAAGCCTAATTCTACCACTCAGAGCTAATGTTACACAGTGTAACAATGTGGTTAAGTATAAATGAAGACAAAAAAGATCAAAATCAGGTGCGGTCACTTGCCCAGAGTGACACCACTAATAAAGGATAAATATCCTTTGAACACACGTCAATCTGACTCTGAGGGCATATGATACATGTGGTTATATAAGCAAATAAATATATGCAAAGTACTGTGATCTCACAGGGAAAGAAAATAAACAGAAGCTTTCGGGAGGAGAATTCACATGAGTAGGAAACATGGAATAGAGGAAGATCATTTGAACAGAGCCCTGAAAGTGCATGCCACTTGCCTGATAGTGAGTAACTAGTCAGATGAAGGTACAGAGGAGTGATTCTTAACAGCTGAGGCAAATATGCCTGGATGCAAGCCCTTATTAACAATGAGCCTGAAATCAACTGAGAGGTCCATGGGTAGGAGCAGAGGGTTGGGGAGGATGAGGGGCTGTGATAAGGCCAGGAAAACTATAGGAATTATGATGAAATGGGAGGAATGTAATGGATCATACAGACAACAGCAAGGCAGCACTTCTGAAACAAGTAACCGATTGCTTTTGAAACATGCAGTAGGACGCGGGGGCAGGGCATGCTGTGGACAAGGAAGTTGGGAGCTTGGGTAGTGATCCCCTCTCTGGTCTTCTTTGGACCCACTCCTCACCCTGTAACTCATGCTTCAGCAGCCCAAACTGTGTGTTTTCCCTACACATGCTCTGCTGTTTCTTCCGGGCCTTGCATATAGAGGGCCTTTCACTTGGAATGTTCTTTCCTGCTTATCTTTCCATGGTAAACCCCCATCTCTCTGTCTTTTAAGATCAGTTCAGACATCATCTCCTCAAGGCAACAGTGCCTGATATCCCCTGACCCTCCTCTTCACCAGGCTAGCATCCTGACATATCCCTCCTCTATTTCCAAATATCCTCGATGATATGGTTTGGCTGTGTCCCCACCCAAATCTCATATTGAATCTCATTTTATTACCCTGAATTATAGCTCCCATAATTCCCTTGTGTTGTGGGCGGGACCTAGAGGGAGATAACTGAATCACGGGGGTGGATTCCCCCATACTCTTCTTGTGGTAGTGAATAGGTCTCACGAGATCTGATGGTTTTTTGAGAAACCTCTTTGCTTGGCTCTCACTCTTCTCTTGTCTGCTGCCCTGCAAGAAGTGCCTTTCACCTTCTGCCATGATTGTGGGGCCTCCCCAGCCACGTGGAACTGTGAGTCCATTAAACCTCTTTCTTTTGTAAATTGCCCAGTCTCAGGTATGTCTTTATCAGCTGTGTGAAAATGGACTAATACACTATATCATTTGAATTTTCATGCTATGTTTAATGACCAATTTATGTATCTACCTTACCCATTACACAGAATCCTTTGCAAAAAGGACTGTCTTACTCATCTTTCTCCTAAGTGTCCAGGTGCTTGGTAAATGGTGACTAAATGAACAAATCAATTTAGATGAGGAAGACAGGAGGAGGAACTTGTCATTGAAAAAAGATGAGTCACGAAAAATGAGCTGACTTTCAGAACTACTGAACTTGAGACACTTCTGGGATGTACAGTGACCATATGAACCCAGAGAGACTCTACTCTGGAGTTCTGAAGCACACTAATGACCACAGATGCAAATGTGGGATTATCCACAAGGGGTAAATATAGGTCAAGGAGAGAAGAAACCAAAGGACCAAAACGACAGAGTCCAAATGTTAAATGTTTCTTCCTTGGGTTTCAAACCCAGCAAGATACTCTGGATTTAACATATCCTCTCCCCCATGGGCCATCATAAATGAAATAATGATTAATGTATAACATGTGGATATACAATATGCTAAACCAGATTTCCTACCACTCTCCTATCTAATCCATCTCTTCTAGTCAACTCTCTTCCCAAATACTTTGAATTATTCAGCTTCCAAAACCTTTGCCACTCCAGCCTAGGTTGTCATCTTCCTTTCTCCTTCCTCCATAAAGCACTTACTTGGTGCCTACCATGTCTTGCCTTCCTCTGGATATACAAGAGTTGTTTTCATAAATGGTCTAGGAAGAACAGGGAATACAAACCTTTTTGTAGTCCTCAAAACACCAAATTTAGGCAACTGTACATTCATGGGCATTCAGGAAATGGTGACTAACTAATCATACTATATCTGCCATATTGCCCCTATTTCTCCTTTGGAAAAATGTTGAGGTGTGAAGCTCAGAATTAGATAAGGGTTTCTCGATCTCAGCACTACTGACATCTGGGGCTGGATAATTCCTTATTGTGAGGGGTTATCCCATGCATAGTACAAGAGGATGTTAGATAGAGGATGTTAGCAGCACCCCTGGCCTCTATCCACTAGAGGCCAGTAGCACACAGCCCCTCCTGTTGTGGCAACTAAAAACCGTCTCCATACGTTGCCAAATGTCCCAGGGAGGCAAAAATCATCCCTGTTTGAGAACCACTAGGCTAAATGAAAGCAGAACAGACAGACAAAAAGACAACATTCAGGATTCTCCTCCTGTACTAACTCTACTACTGCCATTTTATTAACTGTCTCAACCTTTGTTACCTTTGTTATCCCCCTTCTATTTCCAACATAACAATTTTGTTGGAACAGGTCATCACTCAGGCTGCCTAGACTCACCTGAAAAACTCTTACCCATCCAGTGCTTATTCTCTCAATCCCACTGGGGCTATTTCTGAAGTTTTAATTGCCACTTAGCTTGATATTATTTGTCTAGAAAGTGCAGGACATCAATGGGAGCCAGCCTCAGCCAGGGGAGTAAAGGAAGGTTGAATTTGGGAGATATTTTTCAACCTTTATTTATTTTATTATTATTTTTCAACCTTTATTGAATGTCTACTCTTTGTCAGGACCTGTACTAAGTTCAGGAAAACAGGAAGCTGGGTCTGACTCCGAAGAGCTTACCAACTGAGGAGCAGAGACAGACTTATTGACACAACAAATGACACAACTTCTCAAGTCTTACCCAGTCTCTGGTGAAGCCTTGACAAGGCTGTAGTCAAGAACCCTAATGGGGTCAATTAGGGAAGACACAGGAAATGTAGTATGAGCTGAGTCTGTCCATTCAGTGGACAGTACAGTGGGAAGCTGCTTTTCAGTTGGCCTAACACCACATCACTGATTAACTGCCCTTAAGGGATGGGCATTTGACTCAAACTCAATCAGATGTTCTCTTTTAGAAATCTAAATCTGGAGAAAAAAACTAAAAGGATAGAAAGCAGCTGGAGTCAAGCCATTTGATGGCAAACAGATGGCCTGTGCACCTTGCCACTGAGACACTCAGAACTGCTCTAGTTTGATTCCCCAAGGCCTCTGTGACCTGCGCTCTAATTTTTTTTTTTTTTAATTAAAAAATTATAGTGTGCTGGGCATTGTTTTAAGAACTTAATGTAGATTAACTCATTTAATCCTAATAACAACCCAATGAGATTGGACATAGTTCATCTTCATTTTAATAAGTGGATAAACTGAGGCACAGATAAGTAACCTGCCAAAAGTCAAGTAGCTAATAAATGGCAATGCCGAAACTCAAACCCAAGCAAGCTAGCTCTAGAGTCCACACTTTTAATCACTCTTTTAACAAATGGCATTTTATATGCTTTTCTGGTTTTTAATGAACCTTGACTGAGCCAAAGAATAAGAAAAGATGTTCTGGGTAGAAAGCAGAGGTATGAAATAAGCTGGCACATTTGAGAAATTACTGTATTTAATAGTAGAAATGCATGGCTATGGTTAAAATGAAAAGAACAGAAAGCAGTAGCTTGAGGCCAAATGAATAATTAAGGTCAAAACAGAACTAGAAGAAGGTCCAGCTCTCACAGCTTCTCAGAAACACTGATTTAACAAAGACATATAGACCAAACTATCTTTATGAAATGTCCAGAAACCAGTTAAGAGATTATGATACTCCAGACAAGAACGAAACCAAAAAGAGTTGCACTGAAACAGGTAAGAACATTTTACCCAGGTCAACCCCTCCCCAAAGCTGCTACAGCTCAGCACCAAGACAGATCACCTTGACCTAGGACTTCTCCCTTAGAGGAAGAGAGTGGAGTGTGCATCCAACATCTGGCTTTTCGGTGTGCTCCCTGAGGGGCCCATTTCTGTCTCAACTCACAAGGAATACTAACAAAACCAGCAGGGTTCCGATGCCTGAGGGCAGTTAAGAACAAAGGAAAAGGAGTGGACAGCTTCCTGCACTCAGCACAACTCTGAGAGATTTGAGAAAAAAATACAGAACCTGAGGATTCAGCCTCAAGAGGAAATGAGAGGAGTGGAGCATATCTTCAACATCCCAGCCTTTTGGTGAGCTGTCCAAGGAGCTGGTTTCTGTCTCACCTTACAAGGAGAGCTGACGAAACCAGCATAGTGTGAATGTCCAGGAGCAGTTAAGAAGAAAGAAAAAGGGGTCACTGGCTTGCAGCAGACTGCACAACTCAAGGCTTCTCTAAGGCAAAGGAATGGAGCATGCCTCCTTTGTACCTGCCTGTAGTACAGTAGTCAGACACCAGAGGGAGCAAGATATTCCCTGAGCCTAAAAAAAAAAAAAAAAAAAGAAAAAGAAACCAGTAAATCCCTCTACTTAGAAATCCATCAACACATTCATAAGAAAAGTTTAAGAGGCCTCCAAAATCTCCAGCTAGGCTGATGAGGGGTCTTTCCCTGTCAAAGCCAGTCTGTAAAAACAGGGAGAGGAAGCTGTTTCTTCAATTGTGCAGAAACCAGTGCAAAGCTACAAGGAAGAAAAAGAATCAGGGAAATGTAACACAAAGTACCAAAATAAATGTCCAGTAACCAACATTAGAGAGATAAATATCTATGAACTGCCCAACAAAGAATTAAAAATAATTGTCTTATAAGAACACAGAAAAGTAAATGAAATTAGGAAAAAGACATATGAAGAAAATGAGAACAGCAACAAAGAAATAATAAACTATAGAAGGAAATAAACAGCATTCTGGACCTAAAGAATATAATAACTGAACTGAAAAATTCACTAGAGGGCCATAGCAGCATACTTGAGCAAGCAAAAGAGAATGGGAGAACTTGAAGCAGGTCATGTGAAAGTATCCAGCCAGAAAAGAAGAGCAAAGAAAGAAGAAGAGTAAGAAAGCCACAGACTTATGGGACATCAACAAGCAAGCCAATGTGCACACTATGGGTGTCTCAGAAGAAGAGAAAAAGGAGACGAAAGTTTATTTAAGGAAATAGTGGCTGAAAAATTCACAAATCTAGAAAGAGTAATGGACATCCAGATTCATAAAGCTCAAAGGACCCCAAATAAGATGAATCCAAAGAAATATACATCAAGACACACTGTAATCAAACTATCAAAATTCAAAAACAAAAAGAACTTTAAAAGCAACTCAATTCGCCTACAAGGGAGAATAGCAACTCTCCCTGTAGAAGGGAGAGTTGTACAAGGGAGTCCCCATCAGACTAGCAGTGAACTTCTTAGCAGAAACCTTGCAGGCTAGAGAAGGCACTGGACAAATGTATTCATAGTGCCAAAAGAAAACATGCCAACCAATAATCCTGTACTTGGCAAAACCATCCTTGAAAAATATAGGTGATCAAGACTCTCAGACAAATGAAAGCTAAGGTAAATTGTCATCATTAGCCTTTTCTTACACTAAATGCTAAAGACAGGTGAAATGAAAAAACACAAAACATCAATGTGAAAACACAGGAAAGTATATAACTCACTAGTAAAGATAAATATGTAAACAAATATAGAATACTGTAATGGTGTGCTTTAGTATAAATGTTAAAAAAACAAAACTATTAAGGATAACTAACTATAAAAAATTGCTAATGGATATACAATAGAAAAAGATACATACCGTCACATCAGTAACACAGTATGGGGAGACAAATGTAGTTTTTGTATGCAATGGAAGGTAAGTTGTTTTCAGCTTAAAATAGACTGTTATAACAATAAAATATTTTATGTAAGACCCACGGTAATCACAAATGAAATATCTTTAGAGACTACACAAAAGAGAAAGAAATTGAAACATCTCAGGAAAGAATCAACAAGTCACAAAGGAAGAGAGCAAGAAAGAAAAAGAAGAACTGTAAGACAGAAAACAACAAAATGGCAATAGCAAGTCCTTCTCTATCAATAATTACTCTAAACATTAAGTGGATTAAACTTTCTGATATGGTTTGACTCTGTGTCCCTACCCAAATCTCATCTCAAATTGTAATCCCCTTGTACTGAGGGAGAGGGGAGGTGATTGGCTCATGGGGGGCAGTATCCCCCAAGCTGTTCTCATAATAGTGAGAGTGCTCTCACAAGAGCTGATGGGTTTAAGTATGGCACTTCCTTGCACTTTCTCTTGCTATCTCCTGTCACCTTATGAAAGTTACTGCTTCCCCTTTGCCTTCTGTCATGATTATAAGTCTCTTGAGGCCTCCCCAGTCATGTGGAACTGTTAGTCAGTTAAACTTTTCTTTTTTTTTCTGAGATGGAGTTTCGCTCTTGTTGCCCAGGCTGGAGTGCAATGGTGCACAACCTTGGCTCACCGCAACCTCCACCTCCCAGGTTCAAGTGATTCTCCTGCCTCAGCCTTCTGAATAGCTGTGATTACAGGCATGCACCATCACCCCTGGCTAATTTTGTATTTTTAGTAGAGACAGGGTCTCTCCATGTTGATCAGGCTGGTGTTGAACTCCAACCTCAGGTGATCTGCCCACCTTGGCCTCCCAAAGTGATAGAATTACAGGCGTGAGGCACCACACCTGGCCAAACCTGTTTTCTTTAAAAATTACCTAGGCTTAGGAAGTACAGCAGTGTGAGAATGAGATAATACATTCCCCAGTTAAAAGACACAAAATAGCTGAATAGATTTTTAAAAAGACCAAACTATAACCTGTCTACAAGATACTCATTTTAGATTTAAGGATATACATACTTTGATAGTGAAGAAATGGATAAAGATATTCCATGCAAATGATAACCAAAAGAGAGCAGAGGTAGCCATACTTATATCAGACAAAATACAGTTTCACATGCGCAGTTCATGATAGGGTTCGTGCTCCTGTGAGAATCTAATGCTGCAGCTGATCTGACAGACGGGAGGCAGAGCTCCAGCAGTAATGTTCGTCCGCCACTCATCTGCTGCTGTGCGGCCCAGTTCCTAACAGGCCACAGACCAGTACCAGTCTGTGGCTTGGGGGCTGGGGATCCCTGCTACAGATGAAATTAATATAACAGACACATACAGAACATTCCAGCCAACAGCACTAGATCACACATTTTCCTCAAGTGCACACAGATCATTCTCAAGGACAGACTATACGTTAGGTCACAAAACAAGTCATAACAGATTTAAGAAAACTGAAATCAGACCAAGTACCCTTTCAGATCACAATGGAATACAATTAGAAATCAACAGAGGAAAAACTAGAAAATTCACAAATATGTGGAAATTAACACACTCTTGAACAACCAATGGGTTAAAGAAGAAATCAAAAGGGAAATTACGGGATGCAGAAAAAGCAGTACTATCAAGGAAACTTATAGCAATAAACACCTGTCATAAAAAGAGAAGAAAGATATCAAATAAAAAAAACCTAAATTTACACCTCCAATAACTGAAATAAGACAAACTAAGTCCAAAGTTAGCAGAAGGAAGGAAATAATAAAGATTAGAACAGAAATAAATAAAATAGACAATAAAAAGTAGAAAACAACTAACAAACCTAAGACTTGGTTTTACGAAAAATGAACAAAATTGACAAATCTTTAGCTAGACTGACAAAGGAAAAAAAGAAAGAAGGCTGAAATAAATAAGAGACAAACAAGAAAACATTATAACTAGAAATAAAAACCAATGCCATAGAAATAAAAAAGAATCATAAGAAACATTATGAACAACTGTATGCCAATAAATTGGATAATCAAAAATGAATAAATTCCTAGAAAAATATAACCTACCAAGACTGAATCATGAAATAGAAAATCAAAACAAACCAATAAGGAGTAAGGAAATTTAATCAGTAATCAAAAACTTCCCAACAATGAAAAAGGCCAGGACCAGACAGCTTCACTGCTGAATTCTACCAAACATTGTGAGAAGAATTAATAGTACTTCTATTGTGCTTAAATTTTCCAAACACCTGAAGACAGAGAACTCATTTTATGAGGCCAGCATTACCCTAATACCAAAGCCAGACACATGCACTATGACATAAGAAAGCTACAGGCCAACATCCCTAATGAACACTGATGTAAAAATCCTCAACAAAATACTGGCATTAGAAGGATCATACACCATGAATAAAAAGGGATTTACCCCTGGAATGCAAAGATGGTTCAGTATATGCAAATCAATTAATGAGATACACCACATTAACAGAATAAAAATCACATGATCATCTAATTAGATGCAGAAAAACCATTTGATTTAATTTAACAACCTTTCAAGATAAGGGCTCTCAACAAATTAGGTATAGAAGAAATGTGCCTCACCATAAGACCATATATGAAAAGCTATAGCTAACATCATATTTGATGATGAAAACAAATATTTTCTTCTAAGACCAGGAACAAGACAAGAATGCGTACTCTCATCACTTCTATTCAACAAGGAGCTGGAAATCTTAGCCAGAACAACTATGCAAACAAAAGAAAAAGAAAGAAAAAACAACCAATCAGAAAGGAAGCAGTAAAAGTATCTGCTGTGTTCTTATACACTTATAACAAACTATCCAAAAAGGAAATTGGGAAAACAATCTTATTTATAATAGTATCAAAAAGCATAAAAATACTTAGGAATAAACTTAAGGAGGTAAAAGACTTGTATATTGAAAACTACAAAAAAATTAATGAAAGAAATTAAAGACACAAATAAATGGAAGGACAGTCCACACTCACAGACTGAAAGACATAATACAGTTAAAAAGTCCATACTTCCCCAAGCAGTCTATAGATTCAGTGCAATCTCTATCAAAATTCAATGGCATTTTTTATAGAAATAAAAAAAAATCTTAAAATTCATGTGGACCACAAAAGAATCTGAACTGCCAAAGCAATTTTGAAAAAGAACAGAGCTATAAGTATCACACTTCCTGATTTCAAAATATATTACAAAGCTATAGTAATTCAACAATACATTAGGAAGATTATTCATTGGCTGGGTGCAGTGACTCATGCCTGTAATCCCAGCACTTTGGGAGGCCGAGGTGGGTGGATCATGAGGAAAGGAGTTCAAGACCAGCTTGACTAAGATGGTGAAACCCTGTCTCCACTAAAAATACAAAATAGCCAGGCATGATGGCAGGCACCTGTAATCCCAGCTACTCGAAGAGAGAGGCAGAGAATTGCCTGAAGCCGGGAGGTGGAGGTTTCAGTAAGCCAAGATGGCACCACTGTACTCCAGCCTGGGTGACAGAGCGAGACTCCTTCTCAAAAAAAAAAAAAAAAAGAGGAGAGGATCCAAGATGGCCCAATAGGAACAGCTCCGGATTGCAGTTCCCAGTGAAAACACAGTGGGTGAGTGATCACTGCACTTCCAAACAAATTTTTGTTGCCCACAGACCAGGAGATTACCAGGCGGAAAAGCGCCATGAGTCTCCAGGATGGCTGTTTCAGCTGGAGCAACGGTCTCCACCCAAAAACACACACAAACCCAGGTGCCGTTTCAACTGGAGACTGGAACACCTGAGAGACAGTCATTCAATCGACTGAAAAAAAGGTGGCTGAAACAGGGAGCCAGGTGATCTGGCATGGCTGGTCCCATCCCCACAAAGACCAACAATCTGAAATGCTCTGGATTAAGAGTTTCACACCAAGCACAGCTGGACCCGGGATGGTCCAGCTCTGTGGGGAGAAAGGGCATCTGCCATTACCGAGGCAGTCCACTACTAAAGAGGCAGTCTGCCATTACTGAGGCAGTCTGCCACTACAGAGACAGCCTGCCATTACTGAGGCAGGCCATCATAACCGAGGGAGTTCTAACTATACCCCTATAAACAAAACTGTAAGGAAGTTCACACAGCAGCTGGGCAGAGCCCATGGCAGCTTAGCAACGCCTCTGCTGGCAGACTGTGACTAGGCTATCTCCTCACTGGGCAGGGCACCTCTGAATAAGGGTAGCAAAATGACACAAACTTATAAGTAAAGCCTCACCTTCCCAGTACAGAGCACCTGGGAAAAAAAGGTGGTTATGAGTTCTGCTGCAGCACACTTAAACGTACCTGCCCAGCAGCTCTGAACATAACAACAGAGTTCACAGCTCAGCACTTGAGCTCCTATAAGGGACAGGCTGTCTCCTCAAGCAGCTCTCTGACCCCCGTATAACCAAAGAAACACCTCATAAAGGAGAACTCAGGCTGACATCTGGCAGGTATCCTTCTGGGACAAAGATAACAGAAGAAGAAACTGGCAGCAACCCTTAATTGTTCTGCAGCCACTGCAATGATCCCCAGGCAAGCAGGGTCTGGAGTGGACCTCCCGCAATCCTACAGCAGGGGGGCCTGACTGTTAGAAGGAAAACTAAAAAACAGAAAGAAATAACTTCATCAGCAACAAAAAGGATGTCCACTCAGAGATGCCCATCTGAAAGTCACCAACCACAAAGACCACAGTTAAATAAATCCACAAAGATGGGAAGAAACCAGTGCAAAAAGGATGAAAATACCCAAAACCAGAAGGCCTCTCTTCCTCCAAGGGATCACAACTCCTCACCAGCAAGGGAACAAGGCTGGATGGATTGACAGAAACAGGCTTCAAAAGGTAGGTAGTAACAAACTTCTCTGAGCTAAAAGATCATATTCTAACCCAATGCAAAGAAACTAAGAACTCTGAAAAAACGTTTGACAAAATGCTGATGAGAATAAACAGCTTAGAGAGGAATATAAATGAATTGATGGAGCGGAAAAACACAGTATGAGAACTTTGCAAAGCACACACAAGTTTCAATAGCCGAATCAATGAAGCAGAAGAAAGGATATCAGAGACTGAAGCTCAACTCAATGAAATAAAACGAGAAGGCAAGATTAGAGAAAAAAGAGTAAAAAGAAATGAACAAAGCCTCCAAGAAATATGGGATTATGTGAAAAGACCTAATCTATGTTTGATAGGTATACTTGAATGTGATGGAGACAATGAATCCAAGCTGGAAAACACTCTTCAGGATATTATCCAGGGGAACTTCCCCAACCTAGCAAGGGAGGCCAACATTTAAGTCCAGGAAATGCAGAGAACACCACAAGGATATTCCTCAAGAAGAGCAACCCCAAGGGACATAATCATCAGATTCACCAGGGTTGAAATGAAGGAAAAAGTGCTCAGGGCAGCCAGAGAGAAAGGTCGGTTTACCCACAAAGGGAAGCCCATCAGCCTCACAGTGGATTTCTCAGCAGAAACCCTACAAGCGAGAAGACAGTGGGGGCCAATATGCAACATCGTTAAAGAAAATAACTTTCAACCTAGAATTTCATATCCAGCCAAACTAAGCTTCATAAGCAAAGGAGAAATAAAATCCTTTATGAACAAGCAATTGCTCAGAGATTTCATCACCACCAGGCCTGCTTTACAAGAGCTCCTGAAAGAAGCACTAGACATCGAAAGGAACAACCAGTACCAGCAACTCCAAAAATGTACCAAATGGTAAAGAGCATCGATACAATCAAGGAAATGCATCAACTAATGGGCAAAACAACCAGCTAGAATCAAAATGGCAGGATCAAATTCAAACATAACAATATTAACCTTAAATGCTAATGTGCTAAATGCCCCAATCAAAAGACACAGACTGGAAGTAAAAACCCATCAGTGTACTGTATCCAGGAAACCCATCTCACATGCAAGGATATACATAGGCTCAAAAAAGGGATGGAGGAAGATTTACCAAGAAAATGGGGAAAAGGAAAAAAAACAGGAGTTGCAATCCTAGTCTCTGATAAAATAGACTTTAAACCAACACATATCAAAAGAGACAAAGAAGAGCATTACACAATGATAAAAGGATCAATGCAAAAAGAAGAGCTAACTCTCCTAAATATATACACGCCAAATACAGGAGTACCTAGATACATAAAGCAAGTTCTTAATGACCTACAAGGAGACTTAGACTCCCATACAATAATAGTGGGAAACTTTAACACTCCACTGTCAATATTAGACAGATCAATGAGACAGAAAATTAACAAGGATATCCAGGACTTGAACTCAGACCTGGACCAAGCAAACCTAATAGACATTTACAGAACTCTCCACCCCAAATCCACAGAATATACATTCTTCTCAGCACCACATCACACCTACTCTAAAATTGACCACATAATTGGAAGTAAATCACACCTCAGCAAATGCAAAAGAATGACAATCATAACAAACAGTCTCTTGGACCACAGTGCAACCAAATTAGAACTCAGAATTCAGAAACTTACTGAGAACCGCATAACTTCATGGAAACTGAACAACTGACTCTTGAATGTTGACTGGATAAACAATGAAATAAAGGCGGAAATAAAGATGTTCTTTGAAACCAATGAAAATGAAGACACAGCATACCAAAGTCTCTGGGACACATTTAAAGCAGTGTCTAGAAGGAAATTTATAGCAATAAATGCCCACATGAGAAGCAAGGAAAGATCTAAAATCGACACCCTATCATCAAAATGGAAAGGGCTAGAGAAGCAAGATCAAAAAAACTCAAAAGTTAGCAGAAGACAAGAAATAACTAAGATCAGAGCAGAACTGAAGGAGACAGAGACACAAAAAACCCTTCAAAAAATCAATAAATCCAGGAGCTGGTTTTTTGAAAAGATCAACAAAATAGACCACTAGCCAGATAAGTAAAAAAGAAAAGAGAGAAGAATCAAATAGATGCAATAAAAAACGATAAAGGGGATATCACCACAGATTCCACAGAAATACAAACCACCATCAGAGATTACTATAAACAACTCTATGTACATAAACAAATAAACCTGGAAGAAATGGATAAATTCCTGGACACTTACATCCTCCCAAGCCTAAGCCAGGAAGAAGCCGAAACCCTGAACAGACCCATAACAAGGTCTGAAGTTGAGGCAGCAATTAATAGCTTACCAACCAAAAATAGCTCAGGTCCAGATGGGTTCACAGCTGAATTCTACCAGACATATTAAGAGGAGCTGGTAACACTCCTTATGAAACTATTCCAAACAATCCACAAAGAGGGTATCCCCCCCAAATCTTTTTATGAGACCAACATCATTCTGATACCAAAACCCAGCAGAGACTCAACAAGAAAAGAAAACTTCAGGCCAATATCCATAATGAACATAGATGCAAAAATCTTCAATAAAATACTGGCAAACTAATTGCAACAGCATATCAAAAAGCTTATCCATCACGATCAGGTAGGCTTTATCCCGGGGATGCAAGGCTGGTTCAATACACACAAGTCTATAAACATAATTCCCCACATAAACAGAACCAAAGACAAAAACATACGATTATCTTAATCGATGCAGAGAAGGCCTTTGAAAAAATTCAACAGCCCTTTATGCTAAAAACTCTCATTAAACTGGTATCAATGGACCATGTCTCAAAATAATAAAAGCTATTGACGACATACCCACAGCTAATGTCATACTGAATGGGCAAAACCAGGAAGCATTCCCTTTGAAATCTGGCACTAGACAAGGATGCCCTCTCTCACCACTCCTATTCAGTATAGTATTGGAAGTTCTAGCCAGAGCAATCAGGCAAGAAAAAGAAATAAAGGGTATTCAGTTAAGAAAGGAGGAAGTCAAACTGTATTTGCAGATGACATGATTGTATATTTATAAGACCCTATCGACTCAGCCCCAAATCTCCTTAAACTGATAAGCATCTTCAGCAAAGTCTCAGGACACAAAATCAATGTGCAAAAATCACAAGCATTCCTATACACCAATAACAGACTTAAAGAGAGACAAATCGAGAATGAACTGTCATTCACAATTGCCACAAAGAGAATAAAATACCTAGGGATACAACTAACAAAGGATGTAAAAGACTTCTTCAAGGAGAACCACAAACCACTGCTCAAGGAAATAAGAGAGGACAGAAACAGATGGAGAAACATTCCATGATCATGGTTAGGAAGAATCAATATTGTGAAAATGGCCATCCTGCCCAAAGCAATTTATAGATTCAATGCTATCCCCATCAAGCTACCAATGACTTTCTTCACAGAACTGGAAAAAAACACCTCAAACTTCATATGGAACCAAAAGAAGCCCGCATAGCCAAGTTAATTCTAAGCAAAAAGGAACAAAGCTAGAGGCACCACGTTACCTGACTTCAAATTATACTACAAGGCTGCAGTAATCAAAACAGCATGGTACTGGTACCAAAACAGAGATATAGACCAATGGAACAGAACAGAGGCCTTAGAGGCAATGCCACACATCTGCAACCATCTGATCTTTGACAAATCTGACAAAAACAAGCAATGGGGACAAGATTCCCTGTTTAATAAATGATGCTGGGAAAACTGACTAGCCATGTGCAGAAAGCAGAAACTGGACCCCTTCCTGACACCTTACACCAAAATTAACTCCAGATGGATTAAAGACTTAAACATAAGACCTAACACTATAAAAACCTTAGAAGAAAACCTAGGCAAAATCATTCAGGACATAGGCATAGGCAAGGACTTCATGACTAAAACACCAAAAGCATTGGCAACAAAAGCCAAATAGACGAATAGGATCAAATTAAACTCCAGAGCTTCTGCAGAGCAAAAGAAACAATCATTAGAGTGAACCGGCAACCAACAGAATGGGAAAAAATTTTGCAATCTACCCATCTGACAAAGGACTTATATCCAAAATCTACAAATAACTAAAACAGATTTACAAGAAAAAAAGAAACCCAATCAAAAGTGGGCAAAGGATATGAACACTTTTCAAAAGAAGACATACATGAGGTCAATAAACATATGAAAAAATGCTCATCATCACTGGTCATTAGAGAAATGCATATCAAAACTACATTGAGATACCATCTCATGCCAGTTAGAATGGCAATCATTAAAAAATCTGGAGACAACAGACGCTGGCGAGGATGTGGAGAAATAGGAACACTTTTACACTGTTGGTGGGAGTGTAAATTAGTTTAACCATTGTGGAAGACAGTGTGGCAATTACTCAAGGACCTAGAAACAGAAATTCCTTTTGACCCAGCAATCCCATTACTGGGTGTATATCCAAAGATTATAAATTGTTCTATTATAAGGACACATGCACACATACATTCATTGCAGCACTGTTTACAATAGCAAAGACATGGAACCAACCCAAATGCCCATCAATGATTGACTGGACAGGGACAATGTGGCACATATACACAATGGAATACTATGCAGCCATAAAAACCTATGAGTTTGTGTCCTTTGTAGATACATAGATGAAGCTGGAAACTATCATTCCCAGCAAACTGACACAGGAACAGAGAATCAAGCACCACATGTTCTCACTCATAGGCAGGTGCTGAACAGTGAGAACACATGAACACAGGGAGGGGAGCATCACATACTGAGGTTTATCGTGGGGTACTAGGAGGAGGACAGTGCGAGGTAGGGAGTTGGGGAGGGATAAAATGTGAGAAATGCCAGATATAGGTGATAGGGATGGAGGCAGCAAACCACATTGCCATGTGTGTACCTATGCAACAATCTTGCATGTCCTTTACATATACCCCAGAACCTAAAATGCAATAAAATATATATTAAAAAAAAAAAAAACCTTGAAAGAAATATATATGTTATTCATTATGACCATGTACCATTTATCACTGGGATGCAAGGATGGTTCAATATATGCAAATCAATCAATATGATACACCATATCAACAGAATGAACGATAAAAAACCTTATGATCATTTCAACCAATGCTAAAAAGCATTTGGTAAAAGTAGAATCCTTATCTGATCCAGGGATCTCACTTCTGGATATATTTCAATTCATAAGAATTAAGATGAGAATTTCAAAGGGACATCTGCACTCCTATGTTAACCTGAAGCATTGTTTGCAACAGCTAAGATAGGGAAACAACCTAAATGTCCATCAACAGATGAATAGATAAAGAAAACGCGATATATACATATAATATTATGAATATTATTCAGCCTTAGAAGGAAATTCTGCCATATGCTACAACATGGGTTAATTGAAGGACATTAATTAAGTGAAATAAGCTATTCATGGAAGGACAAATACTGCATGACTCCACTTATACGAGGTATCTAAAAAGGTCAGTCATAGAAACAGAGATTATAATGTTGGTTGTCAGGGGTGAGGAAAGAGGGAAATATGGGAGTTGTTATTCAACAGATATAAAGTTTCAGTTATGCAAGATGATTAAGTTCTAGAGATCCACTGTACAATATTGTTAACTATATTGTTAATAATAAAGTCAGCAATACTGTACTGCACACTTTTAAATTTGCTAAATGTTCTTACCGTAATAAAAAAAAATCAAAATTAAAAAAAAAAATACATTTCTCAATTTTTTAATAAAGTTAAACTGAACTATGAACTTAGGAGCTGAGAGGATAAGCTGGGAGAGTTTGAAATGAAAACTCCTATAATGAATTAACTAATGTATTGTAAAGAACAGAAACAAGGTCAGCAAATATAAAATGAAATTCTGTTTAACTTCGTAAATGAGTAAGGAACACTATGTTTTATTTACCGGCATGGATAATGACTATGGGTGTGTTCACCCACAGTGATTCATTAAGCTTATGATTTATAACCTTTTCTGTAAGTAAGTTATATGACAATAAAAAAAGTAAAAACAACAAGTACATACTCTTTGTTCTGGCATTTGTAGACATGATTGAGAGTAGAATAAACATGAAGAATAGATATAATGCTTTTCATGTTTAGGGATTCAGGTTCCTCTACTATTCTCTTCATAAACAGATCCATTAAATCAACAGGTTGAAAACCAAGGTTTTCAAATGAAACGAGAAGAAAAAGAACCTTAAAAAGAGAAAATTGAGGGGAAACTCTTTAATACTTACAGTATGCTAACGGTAATTTTTTGGATCTCAAAAAATCTAACTAGTAATTCAACTCTCCTGATCAACAGGAGATATCCTGAAAAGGAACAATTATCTCTCCCTCACAAAATCTGTACCATTAATTCTTGAATTGTGCATTAAGTTAATAAGTAATCATTTTATAAGCAGAGAAGCAGAGCATATAATGGTTTCTATGTTTCCATTTCATTTAAAAGTAAACTCTTTCCTACATCATTTTCATACAACAGATCTAAAAATTACTTTTAAATATGCCTTTTCTGAAGGTTTTCAAAATGACCAACTCAGTCTTGAACTCCTCCCATTCCCAAATTTAAAAACTTCCTAGATTCTAACACGTAAGACATAACCCCTAAATTTCTATATTTAATATTAATATCTATAAGTGAGAATGGAACTGAAACATCACGATTAAAATAGCCTCTCAAACTTTTTTACTTAGGATTATTACTTCTCTTTCCATAACCAATTTCCACAGTAAACTCAATATTCACCGTGCTCTCCAAAATAAACTGAACCTAGAGATCTAACAAAGTTATCACCTATTTCATTGCAAAAATAAGTTTTTGCCAGCTGCTTCATTTAGATGTTTATATTCTTAACACAGCTCCTGATTTTAAAGGCTTTTACTCTGGACAAAACAATGGACATGACCATAAGTAGTGACATTTTATTCTTCAAAAACCATAAGCCTGTCACATCATCCCTCTTTATTATTCAAAATCTATCAAGAAAAAATAAACACAGAAATGATGCTAAATATCTAATCAAAGTACTCTATACAACCCTTTAAAACCAAATAGAAGAGCAAACTTTGGACAATATTATTTTGTTTCAAATAGAAAGATGACCAAAAGATAGAACACTATACAGATGATCCCTGACTTATGGTGGGATATATCCCAACAAACTCACCATAAATTGAAAATATTGTAAATCAAAATGCATTTAACACATCCAACTTACTGAACATCATAGCTTAGCCCAGCCTACCTTAAACATGCTTAGAACTTACATTCACCTATAGTTGGGCAAAATCAGTTAACAAAAAGCCTATGTTATAATAAAAGTGTTGAATATCGCAGGTAATTTATTGAATACAATATGCACTATTTACCCTCATGATGGCACAGCTGACTGGGATCTGCGACTTGCTGCCACTGCCCAGCATGAAAAGAGAATATCATACAACATATCGCTAACCCAGGAAAACATCAAAAATCAAAAAAGTATGGTTTCTACTGAATGCATATTGCTTTTGAGACATCAAAAAGTCAAAAAATCATTAAGTCAAGCCATCCAAAGTTGGGGACTATTCATATTAGCAAGTAGCCCCCAGACAGGAATAATAAGGAACTAATTTCTCAAAAGTCAATTCAGCATTGGAGTATCTGGATATCTTAACTACTACTATAAAGGTGAAAGAGAAATATTTAAAATGCTAAATGAATTAGCATGTGTTTTAAAAGTTTTGTGAGGCTTATTCTAAACTGTTAATATACTCACTTTTTTGAACTTCCAGATGTCAAAAGTTGTAGCCACATAATCCGCTAGTCCCTTGAAGAGATCTAAATTATAGTATCGGAGGTCTTTGCAGGACTGCAATATGTTGATCATTATTTTTAAAGGACACCCGTGGATATTACCTTTAAGAATGAGTTAAATAAGCAAACAAAGATTACCAGATTGTTTTGAATGCAAGCTACAACATGCTTTATTCTTTTTTTCACATAAAACCAAAGTTTTTAAAACAAAACAAAAATAGTCTAAAACAGAAGGTCAGGTGTTACAAGTGATGAAAGAAAAATTCCCCTTACCTAGGACCATCTTACTGCATTCATTCAGGAGTATAAGAGATCGATGATTCATGGCAGCTAGTACCTCAAACATGTGCTGGCTATTCACAACAGAAAATCTGTCTAATTCCTTCAAGGCTTTCATCTAAAGAAAAACAAACTTAATTTACTATCTGTGGCAAAATAAATTAAACTTTTATTTTTATTGAGACAGGGTGTTTCTCTGTCACCCAGGTTGAAGCCTCAGCCTCCCGGGCTCAACTGATCCTCCTGCCTCAGTCTCCCACGTAGCTGGGATTACAGGCATGCACCACCACGCCTGGTTAATTCTTTGATTTTTTTTTTTTTTTTTTGCAAAGACAGGGTCTTGCTCAATTAGCCAGGCTGGTCTCAAACTCCTGAGCTCAAAAGATCCCCCTACCTTGACATCCCAAAGTGCTGAAATTATAGGTGTGAGCCACCATATCTGGTCTAAATTTTTATTTTTAAATAAAAAAGATGATGTTTGGGTAAAATGACCCAAACAAATAGATAAATGCATATACATTTATATATTTACAGATAAATAAATATAAGGACACTTCTATTAATTCACTTTAGCAAAGCTACACCTAAAAGCCCAACAATGCCCTCTTAGAAAATTGACTTCAAGCAGTCATAGCAGGTTACAAGAAATAATTTTTCCAAATCTCATCCACTAGAGAAAATTCATGTGTTTACCTCCAGTTTCCTCTTAAGAGCATTCGGTGCATCTTTTCCAATACATTTCATCACAGCTTGTAACGTTAAGACATCTTCTATTTTCCAAACTTGCTGATCAACTAGTATTCTGTTATCAAACACAGTAAATATTACAATCACAGAATCGTCAAAGCAGAAGACAAATCTTAAAATTTCACTTGATCCAGCTCCTTCTTACAGGAAAGGATTATGAAGCCCAGAGAAATGATCTACCTGCCCAATAGAGTGTAAGTAGTAAAAGATCGAGAACCAATCTATTAATAGTGCTATTTTCTCTCACATTATCGTACTGCCTTTACTAAGGAACAAATTAAATTACATCAGGATATTACAGTAACATATCCTACGCATAGTCAACTAAAAGGGAATTAAGTGTTACTCTCACTAATCTATGTTAGATCAGTTTTATCAATTTTATAAATTCCTTTTTAAGCTGGGCCAGTGTCAAATAACCCTCAAATAATGCCTGAATAACTCCTCTGAATATACATATCAATTTTCTCCCACCCACATCAGTACTATGTTTTAAAATAAATTAATTTAGATGTCAATGGTACTCACATCTTTGTTATTATGGACCCTAAAAAAAGCATTTCCAGCCTTATGTCATCCAGAGTCAGGATTTTAAGCTTAATAAGGCATTAAAGACTGCAACTAGCAAAAAGCCTCACCAACTCCTCCCCTCAAGAAAGCAGTTTAGTTTTCATCTCAATTTTTTAGGTTTAAAAGGAACAAAGAAAACCACATGAAGAAAGCATAAGAGAGTTCTCACCTGAATCCTGCTTGTAGAACATGAACATTCCTGCATGGCTCCATTGCCTCTAAAACAGTTGACAAAACTGAAAGGCACACGTCATCACACTCATTGATACGTTCCTATTGAAATATAATTACAAAAATACTACAGGTGATAAGCCCATAGTAAATTATCTCATCCAAGCAAAACCACTGAACTGACGTACTGAATAAAAGGACTAAATATCAAGCCAACAATTCCCACAGTCAGTCCACAGTTAACAGCATCTTCAGGAAATAAAAAGTCATACTTACCGAATTTTCCAGCTAACTGATATATATCCTTTTATGTGTCAACACTTTTTTACCTTCATCATTATCACTGAAAACATATTTAATATTCATTATATTCCACTGCTTCTGAAACAACTTCTATTAAACATTATTTTTACCTCTTTTTGGAACCAGGTCATTACAAAGGCAAAAACAGTTAAAGTACAGGAATATAAGAACTACAGAGGTATAGAAGGTAACTAGCCCATCTCTAAAGATCCTTAAATGGTTATGCCCTTACGATTTTCCTAGATCCATTCCTGAGAGTCAAGCTGAAACTCTACTTGTGGATCTTCTAATTCACATCTCCTGCCACATTCTACCACTACTATCTGGGTCTCAAGGGAAGCCTACACCCCACAGATTCTTCTTTCAGGTCCCTTTACTTAGAGTACTAAATTGGATTCCAGAAATAACAGCAGGCATAATTTGGAAAGTGAATAGTAACAACACGGCTTACCTAGTACTACTCTACAGTTTAACCACAACTAGTCTATACACCTCACAAAAGATCACATCTGAGGAAACTTAGCCTAAAAAGAGATACACTCTTTTGCTAAAATTATATAACAACAAATCACAAAGTTTTAAGTCAGAACCAGATAAGAAATGGATACGGTTAGAAGAAAAAACCAGGTTTTTTTCCTATAAAAGGATTTCCTTAACAATTTTACAGCATTCCCTTCATATCTACTACGAAAGAAAAGACCACTTGGCTATGTGTTTGAAGGGCAAATTCACTGATGGTACACTGTCCTTTCGCCTCTATCTAAAATAAATGTCTTTATATTATTCCAACAGTCAGTAAGACATATCATCCATAGAGATGTTTTGACTACAAAAATCTACTACTTAAACCTCACCAACACAGATGTCATCCCCATGTGAGTTTATTTGTCCAAAATCTAGTAAGAGTATCACTGATCAGGTTACAGTCACTTTTAAATAACTATATAGGGAACTAATACACAGTCTACAAATAAACATGGATATTCTGTGGTTTAAACAAATATACACACATACACTAAATAAAAGTTATTGCTTAAGAACATATGGATCTTTGGCTAGAGTCACAGACTTAAAAAAAGAACATATGGAAATCACAGTAATGTAAAAAGTTAAAAATTTCCAAATAGCTAGAACCCAATTCTTGAATTCTATAGCAAGATAGGATACATGCCAGAATTATTCCCAAGAAATTCCTGTCTTTTAAAAAATAATTATTATTTTCAGACAGGGTCTGGCTCTGTCAGTCTGACTGGAGTGCAGTGGCACAATCATGGCTCACGGCAGCTTCGATCTCACAGGCTCAAGCGATATTCCCACCTCAGCCTCCCAAGTGGCTAGGACCACAGGCAAGTACATCACACCCAGCTAATTTTTGTAGAGACAGGGTCTCCTTATGTTGCCCAGGCTGGTCTCAAACTCCTGGGCTCAAGAGATCCTCCTGTCTTGGCCGCCCAAAGTGCTGGGATTACAGCTATGAGCTACCACACCTGACTAAAAAATTACTTCATTATTATTTTTAGAAGTCAGAAGTGTACACTCTTAAAACATAAATGATTAAAAAGCTAATCTCTCCTTCCTTACATCTGGCACCATTTCAGTTACATTAAACAGGACATTGACATTCTTGCTTTAGACTAAAAATGGCTCACTCCAGCCAATTTCAACCTTCTTCCAATCCATTTTCCACTCATTCAGTGATCTAAAATACAAATTTGAGCATGTCAACTCACTGCTTAAAATTTTTCGATGGATTCCCAGTGCCAGGATAAACGCATACTCCTTAGCTAGCCATAAGAGGCTCTTTATGATTTGTTTCCTGTTTTTCTAGCCTCTTGACCCTCACTCCTCTCCTTTGATCACCACGTACAAAATTTCTTCCCATCCCCTCAAACAAACATCTCAGTTATTCTGTACTTCAGCCACGCTAAATTACTTTCATCTCTTCAACTCTGCCAAACTTTTCCTCTGGGAGCGTTAGGGCATTCGATCCTCTCTACTTAAAACACCAGCCCCTTCACTATCAATGTGCTCATTAGTTTAGGTATCATCTACTGGGCCTGAATCCCAATTCTACCATGGACTAGATTACCTTCCTTCCCTTTCCTTTCTCTCCTTCTTCAACTACCCAGCCTTTCTTTGTATATCTTGCATCTCTTCTCATTTTAGCTTCTTCACCGCTACTCAACTCTGGGGATGGTAAATGGGGAAGGTTTTCATAAATTTCCACAGCAGAAGGAAGAAAATAACTAGCTAACTTAAGGCCTCCAAATCATATAATATATATGCAAAAATAAATAAAAGGAAACTACCATTCCATTTGACAGTCTCTTTTAAGGAGGCTACATATCTATTTCCCATCATTCTTTCAAAATACTGTAAATCAAGTAAAAGCATGTTTAAATCTCCTTTATATTTTACCTGGGTCACCCTCAGCAAAGTCTGTACCAAAAGAGTGTTCTGAGGGATTCCAAGCTTCACTATGGCATGAAGACTGAACAGCAGGTACTTATATTGCATGATCTTGGCTTCTCTCATCGTATGTTCACAGAGCTGATTAAACGCAGGGTGGCTAAACATCAGTTGTTTTTCAAAGCGCTTCTGTTCGTCAGACAGTCTTTTGGCAATTGTCCACATTGCTGTGAAATAGTTGCTACTAGGAAATGTAGGTGCTTTTGAAAATGTATCTAACACATCACTAAAGGAATTACATTCCTGAGACAGTGTGCTATTGCTGATACGATTTGGTTTTGTTTTGTTGTTAAGAACATCTTCATTGGAGACTTCATGATGAAAGTTTACTTTCTTCAAGCCATCATTGGATTTATCAACAGAGACAAGAGACTGCTTTGAGTCAAAAGACAATCTTCTAGCACAAAGTAGTCTGTCAATTCTAAGGGCTGTTACAGTGCTTATGCCCTTTTTTTGAAAGCCAACATCTGATTTTAAAATGAATGCATCTTGAAAGAGATATCTAATGATACCAGATGATTGCATTCTCTTACAAAAGTCATTTAAAGTGTTCCAGTCTGAATAAACTATTTTTGGTTTGCAAAGTCCCAAAGGATATAGCCTCATAGTTCTGCTTGTTAGAACTAAAGTCCTGAATTGTTTAAGGTTCCAGAACAAGGAGCCTGCTTTGTTCCTCATTTTGCTCTCCACTGAAACACTTCCAAAAAGTTTTAAAGTTGTCAATATGAAACCAACGTCACTTCTACTAGTGAAAAAGAAAACGTGCTGTGGTTTTCCTGTAGGGGAAGAAGTAATGAAAAGAATAAAAATTAAAGCAAAACTTTTACTTAAAGAAATGGAATGCATTTAACAGAAGAGAAAATGGGGAACCTACGGCGCTATTAAAGATTTACATTTTTTTTTTTAATTTAATCTATATGGGCTCCCTCCAATATACCACAATGTGTCCAGTTTCAAAGAAGCCAGGTCACTTTCGAAGGAGTCATTGTATAAATGAGTTGTTTTTTTTGTTTGTTTTTTTTATTGTTTGTTTGTTTTTTTAAAGTGAATTTCTGGTGCAAAAGCGTTCGAAAAAGCTTCCTTTGTAGGAGAGATTTTTGTTGGCATTGCTATGGAAATGTCCTCAATGAAAATTAAGGGATTAACGTTGATAGATCATTTTCAACATGAGGATTTAGCAACGGCCGAACCCAGACCATCAAGAATATGGATTTGGGCCGGCAGAACGGCTCGATGGAAAAAGCAGAAAACGAAAGCGATGTTTGCATGTGGCCTGCGCTTAGGAGGAAGATCTTACACAACCAGCCAGCTTCACCAGGCCCCAGAACCAAAAGAGCCCGTCCTTCTGCAGCTGGGCCGCCCAGCATTAACCCACCTCCTTTAAACTTAATTCCAGGACAACGCCTGAGAGTTTGCTCTGCAAGGTAAAAAGTCAGGATGTGATACGTTCAACCACTCAGCCCAGGCTCGTCCTCCACTCACCTTAGGGTAGAATCCCGCGTCCACATATCGGCGCGGCCATGACAGCTTCCCCGAGAGCTGAGAGTCTCACGAGGTTTTACGGATTCCCTCAAAGGTCAAAAAGTATACGTTCGCGATTGTAGCTGAAGGCCTTACTTAGAAGAAAGCCTACCGAAGAGAATGACTAATTACCCTGGATACAGGGATGGGGATCGGGGCTACTACAGTGCTTATAAGGGCAATGTTTGATCGTATATCGCAACATAACCCATTCAAGTCCTAACTTTAAACATCTAAGCTCTGCGGGGCGCTAAACTTTGTAGTGCGCTTGCGCCTTTCCCTTGGCGGCGTGGTTGCTAGGAAACCGCGAAGCCGCGGTCCTGGCTTCAAATCTCTCTCGACCATGGCCAAATTCGTCATTGCGGGTGAGTGATCCCTGCGTTCGCCCGCAAGTTGCTCAAAACGCCGACAACAGCTCACCTCCCACGGCCGCTTGGCAGTGATGTTCTTACTGGCTTATAGCAAGTCCAGCGTCTATACGGACAGCTCCATGCTTTGCTACGGATTTATTCAAAGATATTTACTGGACCGTGACGGTGCGCTAAGCACTGTGGGACTCTGGGGATACAATGGAGGGGAACATATGTCTGCCTTCTAGGAGCTTTCAGTCTCATGGGGCACAGAACATGTACTTTTGATACGGTGTGATTAATGCAATGAAGGAGACCTGCACAGGCCCCTGGGAGCATAGACTCCTAATCTGGATTTAGGGGGAGAGGGAGAGGTGGACATAAGGAACTGGCTGGGGAAGGTATTGCAGGAGCTGAGTTATGAAGGTATGAGGGGAGGAGGCTATTCCAGATCAAAGCAGAGAGGCTAGAAGCCTCATGGCCTAACCAAAAATCTGGATATGTGAGGAGTGACAGGACCTGGGGCTAGAACAGGAGCAGGAGCCAGGTCCTTGCATTTCATGTACGCCAAGGGAAGGTGTTTGAACTGTATGCTGAAAGCAATGAGGAGTTATAGAAAAATTTTAAGCAGGAGGGTAGTCTTAATGAGTTTGCATTTTACGAAGCCTGTCTTAGCAGCAATGGAGAGAATGATTGAAAGTGCTGGTTGACAGCAAGGACCCAACTGAGAAGACTTTTATTACAACAATCCATGGTACCTGCTCCTTTCCTCATAGTTTCTTGAAAGAGCAGACTGCTCTTCCATCTCCAGTTCTGCCTTCTAATTAATCTTGGAAGAAGGCTTCTAATTCTGCTTCCTGACGGAAACTGCTGTCACCAAAGTCACCAATGACTTTCTTAGAAGCTGTTTATCCTTTGACTTATTTGATCTCTTTGATGCATTGAACACAACTGACGTCTACCATCCACAGAAGAATTTTTTTTTTTTGACAGGGTCTTACTTTGTCACCCAGGCTGCAGTGCAGTGGCACAATTATAGCTCACTGCACCTTTGACCTCCTGGGCTCAAGCAATCCTCCAGCCTCTGCCTCTCAAGTAGGTGGGACTAGATGGGGTTTTGTCATGTTGCCCAGGCTGGTCTTGAACTCCTATGCTCAAGTGATTTGCCCACCTTGGCCTCCCAAATCACTGAGATTACAGGATGCGCCACTGCACCTGGCCCAGAAGAATATTTTTGCACGCTGACTAACTGTATGCTGGGAAGTCAGTGGAAAACACACTTACAGAGAATGCTGCATGTATGACAGTGGCAGAGCAGAGTTCTATAGGAACAATAGCAGGGAACCTTACTTAATTAGGTAAGGGCTTCCCAGAGAGAGAGATTTTTAAGCAGATACCTTAAAGATGATAACAAATTACCTAAGAGAGAAGAGGTAGAAAGGAAGGGAGTAATTTAGGCATAAGTAACAGGGAGTGGAGTTAGAGTGAGGAGAACTAGTTTGGTGATAATTGAGAATATAAAATAAGCACAAAATTGAAACAAGTTTATTAGGACTGAAGCAAAGAGTACAAGGAAGAAAGTGTCATAAAGCGAGGCTAGAGTTAGATAATGTAGATTCTTGTGAGCTATCTTCAGTAGTTTAGATTTTATCCAGAGTTTTGACAGGGGAGGAGGACCTAATCAAATTTGCATTTTATCTGAATGTTATAGCTATAGCGTGAGAGAGAAAGACTGGGTGCTGAAAGACCAGTTAGGAAACTAGTACTGTAGTTCAGGAGGGAGTTAAAGGTAACCTGTCCTAGAGTGGCAAACAATGGAGATGGAGATAAGTGAATGGATTAGAGAGATACTAGGGAGGCAGAATCTATAGAACTGGATGTCTAATTGAGTGGAGGAGGGCAGATAAGGGAGAAAAAGGAGTTAAACATTATTCCCAAGCAGTGGTTTGAATAACTGCAGAGATTAGGAGTCACTGAAAAAAAAATAAGCAGAAGAGTAGGCTTAATACTCTGGATACTCTTACTGCTCTTAGATAATTAGGGAAATGGACATAAAAATATAAGCGACTAAGCAAATTTAGTAGGGAAGTGGTGACAAAATTCATCATGGACCTTCTGGGTGCCTATGAGACATTTTGAAGGATATGGGAAAATACAGGAGGGTGTAGGCATCTAGATAAGGAGATAGATCTGAGCTGGAAATACAGATTTCTACTTGAAGCCAAGGGAATGAAGCCAATTGGCCAGAAAGAATCTGTAAGCTATAAAGACAAGATGCTTCTCAGAATGATACCTTTTAATGGGTTGATAAAGGAATAGGAACCTACAAAGGATGGAAAGGAGTGACCAGAGAAGTAGGAGAAGAACCTGGAGAATGCCCCCACTATAGCAGGTGTTTTAAAAGCATGCAAGGGGGTAGTAGTGGCAAATGCTGCCAAGGGTCAACAAGAAAAGGATCGAAAAGTATCCATTGGATTTAGTGGCATGGATTTAGTTCCCAGTGACCTTCAAAAGAATTGGGTCTACTACATTGCAGTGGATAAGAAATAAATGGAAGTGAAGAACTGAGGATGGCAAATACAGAGTACTCTTTCAAGATATTTTAATAGAAAAGTAACATATGAAAGGCAATAGCTAGAGTGGGGGATGATGTTTCTTAGGACAGGAGAAACAATATAATGAGTATATTTAAATATGACAGAAAAGGACTATTAGAAGCATATAAAACTCTAGAAAGAGAGGATAATTAACTAAGCAAGGTTCCTGAGAAGGCAGATGAGGGTGGGATTCAGAGCATAAGTGGTGGGATTAGATGTAGACAGGAGGTAGGACTCCTCTTCAGTTGAAATGAAGAAGGGAGGAAAGGATGAATCCAAATGCAGACAGGCATGTAGGTGTGATGGAGGAGGTTGGAGGTTTTCCAAACTAATACCATTTTGTTTTGTTTAGATTGGTTTTTGTAAAGTAGAAAGCAAAGTTTTCTGTTGTCTTCTGATAATGCTGAGGAATGTTGAGAAGAAGGAAAGGATTTGGAGGAAGAGGAAAAAGTTTGGATTAGTCATTGTGGAGAAAAGAACAGACTGCTGATAAGAGAAACAGAGGGATCTCCATGTAGGGTTGAGGGCCAATTAAAGCTGGTGACCATGAATTTTAAAGGTGCCCTCCACTTGGTTCTACCATCTTTCTGTAGTGGTGCCCAGTAGGTAGGACCCAGCTACAAAAAAGGCAGGCAATTGGGTTCATCCAGGATGAGGGGTTTTTATCAGGCTCATTTTCCAAAAGGACAGTGGATAAAGATAATTTAAGACATGGGCCAGAAAGTGATGAACCATAGATTTGAACTAGACAGGGAGGCTAATAGACAGGGCAAGCTTCAGACTGGTTGATAACAGCAGTTCCCATGAGGCCAAGGAACTGGTGACTAGTAGGAGTTACTCAGGAAGAATGCTACAGAGAAGGCTCTGCCTTTTGTCTCATCTCTCCTGCTCTATCAGCCACCCAATCCCATCTGGTATAGTAGCTTTAGCTTCCTGGGTGTTGATGGCTACAAACTGTGCCTGAAACACTCACATGGCACCTGCACCCCATATATATCTATATCCAGCTGCTTGCTGATCATATCCACTTAGACATACTATAAATACCTCCAACTGCACTTGACTAAAATTAAATTTCTCATTCATGGTCTCTCTCCAGTTAAGGTCAGCATCATCTGCCCAAGCCAGAAAATAGAGGTTATCCCAGATTCTTCTTTCCCACCCCCAACAACTTCCTGACATGCATCAAATACAAAAGTGATTTTACTACCACTCCTCACTTCAAACTTTACCTTTCAGTAGCCACTAGTGTGTAGTTCATTATCAGTACTAATTCATGCTGAATTAGTAGTAGTTAGCACCCTCCTAGGGGAAATGAGGTCTAGCATAGTACTAGATGAGAATAAATATTCAGTAGGATTTTTTTCTTTCCAAATTTTATTACTTAAGATTCTGACCTCCTATGAAAATTTATTTTATTTGTATTAATCTAATAAACATCAGAAGTTTATGTCATGGCAGTTTATGCTGTAGCTTCATTTATCAAACTGTAACTATAATTCTGTAATTACATAGCAAAAGAAAACATTGCTAATTTGAACTCTTTTAGGTAGAGCAGATTGTCCATATTATGCTAAAACAGAACTTCTGGCAGACTATTTACAAAAGAATCTTCCCGATTTTCGGATACATAAAATCACACAACGTCCTGAGGTTTGGGAGGTAAGAAGCCTTTGTAGTTTGTTAAACTTGCTGATGTACAGAGGTGTTTTAATTTGATTAAATATTAGCTGGTATATTAGATTGGCTTCTGGTAATGACTGTTCATGTACCAGTGATATTTGAATACTAGTAAACAAGTCCCTACTTACTAGTCTCAAAATAATATTTACATTTTTTTTCTAATACCTAGTAGAACAAATTCGAGCCTAATCAATACATAGAATAAATTTGACCTCATCCCCTGAAGAATCCAGGTAGCTTACACTGTGCTTGTTAACTTTTCATTCTCCTTGGTATTGGTTTCCTGTGACTTATTTGGGATACCTTACCTTTCTTTAGGACTGTGTTTCCCCAGAAACAGACTTTGAGATGTAGAATTTGGTGAAGGGGCTTTACTAGGAAGAGGTCTTGGGAAAAGCATCCTGAGAAGGAATGAGGGCAGGAGGATTGGGTAAAGGGAGAAGTTGAACTTTGACACAACTGCCACAGAGGGCTCAGCAGATCCCACGGTGAACTCTTGATGGTTTTTCAGAGGTTTTCCAAACTGAGGCAAGGTAGCTGAGCTTTTGTGCTCCCTCCTTGGCCAGCCATTGAATATCAGCTGCCCCTGGGAAGGAACTTAACCTTAGGCAAGGTGATTTTTGTCAGACGAGGTAAATTCCTAGAGAGAGAATTGAGTGAGACTTAAGTTATCAGCCTCTAATACACCAGGTGCCTGAGAGAGTGAGTGCCTCATTTGTGAAGGGGAATCTGGAGCATATGTGACAGCACTGGACACAGTCCACCTGTTGTGCCTTTTGGATCTACATGTTCCTTATAATCGGTTCACACCATCTTGGATTCTGGTTGCCACCTTTCCCTGGAGAAACTTTATAAGAGAAAGGATAGTCAAATGAACTGTAGTCTCCACTGCTCATAGTTTTAGAGCCAAACTGACACTCATCACCTGTCTTCTCTCCCTCTTTTCTCTACTATCCATTATAGATTTCCCTCACTCTCTGCTGGTCTAGTCTTCAGCTAAGCTATCTCATCTGCTGGGTTGTTTAGTGCTCTGTTACAATAAATGTTCTCTGGTTGGCAGTGCCCACTGACCTCTATTCTTTTAGGATTTTATCATCTCAATTGCCAGGGAGTTCAGGTCTATAGCACCATGTCCTTCAACAGCCTTGGCCACAATCATATGAAAAAATGCTCCACATCACAGATTATTAGAGAAATGCAAATCAAAACCACAATGAGATACCATCTCATGGCCGGGTGTGGTGGCTTAAGCCTGTAATCCAAGCACTTTGGAGGCCAAGGTGGGTGGATCACCTGAGGTTGGGAGTTCAAGACCAGCCTGACCAAAATGGTGAAACCCCATCTTTATTAAAAAAAAAAAAAAAAAAAAAAAAAAGAGAGATACCATCTCATACCAGTGAGAATAGCTATTATTTAAGAGTCAAAAAATAACAGATGCTGGCAAGATTGTCGAGAAAAAGGAACACTTATACACTATTGGTGGGAGTGTATAAGATGGAAATATCCTTCAACCCAGAAATCCCGTTACAGTGTATATACCCCCCAAAATATAAATCATTCTTTTATAAAGACAAGATGCACATATATGTTCATTGCAACACTATTCACAATATTGTAGACATGGAATCAATCTAAATGCCTATCAGTGTTTGACTGGATAAAGAAAATGTGGTACATATACATTAGGAAATATTAAGCAGACATAAAAAAGAATGTTTGCTCTAAGTGAGATAAAGGCAGGCAGATCTTCAGTGTCAGCAAGGGAAATTAGTTTCTGGGATTTTATTTGTTAGGTAGCCTCATTACCCATGCCTCTAATGACATGATTTTAAGACTGCTGCCATGTACTTTGCTGATAAAATGTGGCTGTCTAACTCTACTCAGATCTTGTCATTGGAAGGCCTAGCCTATTCAAACCAGATAATGATAATTTAAACTTTTTCTGATGAATATTATCAGAAATCTCCAAATAACTTTTAGCTTATTCATTCAGTCTGAACTACATAAACCATACTCACAGATTTAAAAAAAAATATCAAATTTTATATGCACCTAAGACTGGAAATATTGCATGTATAAGAAGAGTAAGGACAAAACTAGTTGAATTTTTTTTAAAAATCAGCTGACTTGGAAAATGTAACGTCTCTTTAAGCTAAACACTTGCATTCCAGGTCTCTTTAGGAAAAAGAGCAACTTTCGGTACCTTTATTTGGTCAATTAATTTGAAGAATACTCTTCCTTATCTAATTAATCTGTTACTAACATCATCAGTATTTTCTATAATTACATTTTACTTTTTAAAGATATCTAAATTATATTATGTATAAGCAGTGACATTAAAAACAACCTAGTATTTTAATGTTTGAATTCTAAAGCATGAAATTGAATTATCCGGCAGATTTAATATGTGACTTCACTTGGAATGTCATTCAACAGGATTGGCTAAAAGATGTGTGTGAAAAGAATAAGTGGAGTCACAAGAATTCCCCCATCATCTGGAGAGAGCTGTTGGATCGTGGAGGCAAGGGTTTGCTTTTGGGAGGATATAATGAGTTCCTGGAGCATGCCCAGGTATATGTTAACTTGATTTATCTGTTCTAACAATGATAATTCTCTTACATTATTTTATTTTTCAAATATCTTGCTTTCTGAGTCATTATCTCATGTCTCTTTTTACTGTATTTTGACTTTAAACAAAAAGTTTCCATTATAGTCAATTTCAACTAGTTATCTGTTCTCTGATACTGACTTTCTCTTTCCCAATATTTAGCTTTACTATGATGTCACCTCTAGCATGACGACTGAGCTGATGCAGGTAATTGCTCAAGAGAACCTGAGGACACATATAGAAAAAGAGCAGGAGGAGGAAGCCCTGAAAACTTGCGTCAACCCCTTGCAGATCTGGATCACCAGGTGGGACAGTCAAATCCCAGGATTCACGAGATTGACGTTTTATATTTAGAAAGGACAATGAGATGGGATTCATTTCACGATGGAAGACTACCTGAATGTCAGGTTTGAGATTTGTGTATATGTATACTTAATGCGTACACACACAGACACACACACACACACACACACACACGAGACATATGTGTGTGTATATGTGTGTGTGTGTGTGTGTATGCACGTAAGCATACGTACACACACACAGAGGCATATGTGTGTGTGTGTATGTATGTATGTGTGTGTATCCTCCATATAATTCATAAATGAGTTTTAGGTTTTACACACACACACACACACACACACTTGGTCTAAAAACAACTCTATAGCTTGGCTGCTTTGCAGAAGCTCGCCCTCTCTGACTGTTGCTCCCTCCCTCTTTCTAACTTGCCAGAGCTTTCTTTGCCTTTTCTCTATGCACCCACTCCCCCCACAGCCCCCCACCCCACACTTTGCTCCCTTTTGCTTTTCTTCTCATGTGTGCTCCTCTTTGCTCCCAGCCTGGGCACATGCGGTCCTTGTCGCGCCGTCTCTCTCTCTTTCCTTACGCTGTCTTTCTGTTTCTTTTGCTCTCTCTCTCCTTCCCCCTGTCCTTTCCTCATCCCTCAGTTTGTCTTTTGCACTTTCCTGCTCATATGCACGTGTGTATCCTAATATATACACTCATTTTAAAAACTATTATGAAATATTCGAAATACAGAAAGGAATTGAGAATGATGTAATAAACATACATAATCCATCTTATCACCCAGATTTAACAACTATCACATCTTCTTTAGATATGTTTCAAAGGATTAAATTGGTACAGATACTGTTGAAACCCCCATTGCATACCTCGCCACACCCACTGTGATTACCAGAAATGCTCAGATGCATTTCTGAACTTCCTATGGCAGGCATTACAGTTCACAGTTGATAGTCACAGCTGTAAACACCTGCTGAATTGTGGTTACAGATACACCATAAATAGCCTATGTTGATCTGAGCCTTCTTTGTAAGGATTTTTCTGTGTAAGAATTTGGAAAAGGCAGTCCTTTCCAAAAAAAAAAGTCATTACTGTGTAGATGAGGTTATATTTTTTTAAAAAAGAGCTATGGCTAACTGAAACTTATATCTTTATCTTTTTAGCGGGAAATATAAACGTGATTACAGTAATATAATACAGTTTTTTTAATTTTTATTTCTGCATAAGGCGAATTGTGTTTTCTTTGAAAAACCTAATAAACAGGTATATTTCTTATTTGGGGACTGATTGTAGGTGGCCAGAGCAATGGACTGACTGGTAGTGAGAAGTTTTTATTCTTCCTTTGACTTCTAGCCTTAAAATGTCAGTGCAGCTGTGTGTGTGTGCTTATTTAAATATGAAACCACCCTGTTGATGTACATGCAAAAATATCTCTTAAGAATAAAGGCTTAAAAGGGACAAAGGATGTAACTATTCACAATCCAGCTTTGCATTTTTAACAGTGCCTCTGCTCCTGCATGCTACAACCTAATTCCCATATTAACGAGTGGTGAAGTGTTTGGGATGCAGACGGAAATTAGCATAACTTTGTTTGACAACAAGCAGGCTGAAGAACATCTCAAAAGCCTAGTGATGGAGACCCAGGACCTGGTGTCACCGGTCCTGCGCAGCGTCTCCATCTGTACGATGGTAGAAGAGGCCTTCCGCCAGGCCCAGGTCATTGTGGTGCTGGACGACACCACCGACAAGGAGGTGTTCACTCTGGAGGACTGCCTCCGAAGCAGGGTGCCCCTGTGCAGGCTCTACGGGGACCTGATAGAGAAAAATGCTGATGAGTCCGTCAGAGTCATCGTGGGCGGGAAAACCTTCGTAAACCTGAAGACAGTTTTACTCATGAGATACGCCCCACGCATCGCACACAGCATTATTGCAGTGGCACTGGGGGTGGAAGGTGAAGCGAAAGCCGTACTGGCCAGAAAACTGAAGACAACTCCCTCATGTGAGTGAATGACTCTTTATGCTTTTGTTTTTGTTTTGAAACCACATGATTTCAAAGCAGCCAGGAAGAACACTGTCCCCTCTAGGAACATTCTGAGTATCTGGGATAGAAAGTGTAAAACAGACATAAAGGACTTGTGTGATTTGATTACTGTGCAAACTTTTTTTTTTTTTTTGCTGGCTGCTGACTTTTGTGTCTGACTTTTTCCATCATTATAAAAATCAACAAATATTTAGTAAGATATAATTTATATTACTCAGGTGATAATTTGATGCTTGGTATTCCATTTTTCCCATTATAGTCGATTAAGGTAACCAGTGTTTAAAACAATCTAAGCTATGTGCAAGTGGCTCTGCCCCATCTCTCACACATACGACCTTGAGCAGTCGTTTAATCTTCAGGTGCATCAGTTTCCTCATCTGTAAAATGAGGACGTTAACAGCACCTATCTCCTAGAATGGATGTGAGGATTCAGTGAGATATATTTCTAAAATGCTTAGAAGAGTGTCTGGCACATGAAAAACATTTCCAAGCGTATGAAGCTTATCAATAGGATTATGATATCTGATCAGTTTCTGCTCCTATTAATATTTGAACTGGTAAATATCCGAATCATTGAAGGTGAGACTAGATCAGAAAACGGATTGTTGTATTTGAAAAGGGAGATAATATTGGACATATTTTAGCTAATTTTGCCTTTAGGTGGAGCAGGTTGCAACTGTGTCCATTGAGAAGGGAAGGAGATGCCAGGCATTCTCTCAAGCAAAATTGGAAAGACAATGAAATGTGAGCCTAGAATGTTCCCAGTTAGGATGAAAAAGGCTTCAGTGAACCCCTAACATTATAGCCAGAGCTGTATTATCTGTTTTGTTACAATGAAACTCTGGAAATCATAACTTCAGGTACTGCTGCATACATACATTTAGTGTTTTATTCCCAGCGTCACTACAACACTTAACCAAATTGATGCTAAAGTTATTCAATAGGAAATGAAACATTTTTCTAACTATTTTATCTCTGTCATCAACCTTCTATGTGTAGACATAGACTTATCATTGAAGGTGTATGATACACTACTGAAAAATATCAAGAAGAATCTAAAACAAGGTGTATGGGTGGGTGGGGTAGGGGGGTGTTGATGAAGGTTGGGGGCTTTCAACCAGAAAGCTTCTCTCTTGTGGGTCTGCTGGTGCCATGACTCTAAGCTCCACTCTACTCAAATCCAATAAGCATGTAAGAAGCAGAAAAAAGAAAAATGGAGGAAAGTTGGTAAAAGGAAAAAGGCATTAGAGGGACAGTAGTCCAAGCAGAATTGTCAGTGAAGCAGCAAGGAGACACCCAACAATGACAAAAGTTGAGCAAAACATCATGAAAGAGAAAAACCACCAAGGAAATTATTCAGGTATTATTCTAGATGCCAAGAGGGTGGCAAACCTTTTCAGAAAAGCACGATCCATGATAACCCCTAAGTTCAGTTCATAAATAACCCTATTTATTGGACCATGTGTATTGGCTCATCAGGACTCCTTCTGTTGCAAGAAAGTCAACTCAAAGTGACTGAAGTCACCAGGTACCATGGCTCACCCCTGCAATTCCAGCTACTTGGGAGACTGAGGCAGGAGGATCCCTTGAGCCCAGGAGTTTGAGGCTGCAAGTGAGCCATGAGGCTGCAGTAAGCCTGGGCAATAGAGCAAGACCTCAACTCAAAAAAAAAACCAAAAAACAAAAAGTGATTGAAGTCAAATAGAGAATATTTTCCCTGCATAACTGAAAAGCACAGAAGGTAGTTCTTATTTCAGAAATAGCTGGATGCTGGGGCTCAAACTGTGGCACCAGGACGTGCCTGTGTTCTCTCTGCTGGCCTATCCCTCTGCTCTGCTCTCTGTGTTGGTCTCCTTCTCAGTTGAGCCCTAAAAAGTGGCATCCCAGACTCGCATGCTTATAGTTTACCTACAGCAGGAAAATTAGGGCTTTCTTTCCCAATTGGTGGTTCAAAAGAAGTACAAATTCATCGTCCAGGGTGGGACTGCATGCCTCTCTCTAAATCAATCATCAGGGCCAGGAGGGTGGAATCTGCATCTAATGCCTATAGGTGGACTTAAGGCATGAGGACAGCCCCACCTGACACATAGGGACTGACATTGGAGAAGGAACGGTTTTGTAAAGAAAAACCAGGATGTTCTTAATGAAAAAAAAAAAAAAAAAGGAAGAGGAATTCATACCAAGAGGGAAAAAGGCAGATGTCCACTCTCATTTTCTGTAGCATAATTTAAGGTGTTTAGAGCTATCAAGGGCCTCAAAGCTAATCAGAAAAATGAAACCCAGCAAGATTAAAAGGCTTCTTTAGGCTGTAGGAAGGAAGCCTACCATATACTTACCTAGTCGAAGAATTATTTTCCCCATATGGGATCCCACGAGCTCCAAACCCCTGACCCCCACCCTCCCCTCCCTCCTACAACATGCAGCTGAGGGACCCGGGAACACATCGCTACTCCCCTGAGAGTTGGGTGGTGGAGGGAGAACTAGCTATTCCTACTGCATGAGTCATTCTGATGAGGGCGGGAATCTCAGAGGATGAAGGTAGGCAGTGATGGTGGGCTACCCAAAATCTGTTTCCCATCCTCTTCTCCCCTAGCCTCTCTCTACTATAGAGGCTCAAACAATCACCCCTTTTCTTAGTTTCTTTGCATCTAGGAGTGGTTGAGTGACCTAGTCTCTTTGGGGTCCCCTGGGAAGAATATTTCACTTTCTGAAAAGAGAAAAGGCAAAAGAGGAAGCTTCCACCCCATTCTTTTCCCTGTTGCCTGCCCTTAAATGCAACTGGGTAAGAGAGAGTGATAACTTGGAGCTGCTGCAGCCATCTTATGACCATGAGGGGAAGGCCAAGAGAATCACATCTGTGAGCTGTTAAGCCAGCACATGTCACTGCCTACCATGACTTACCTGAGAAAAGTAGTCCTTCTAGTTAGGACAAGTCAGTAGAATGTTCTGTGAGGTGAAGTCAAAAGCAATCTTATACAGGAGAACAGGGAAGAAGTTACTCTCCACAGTAGAAAGTGGTGTGTACTTATAAGTGAGTAAGTTTTTAGACAAATAAATAAGTTAAATAAGTAAATAAATAAAATTATTTATTTGCAGTTTTCATACAACATTCCTAGACAGTTCACAATTATAAAATCGTATTGAATGCCAATGCCTATTTCTCTCCAACCCCTATGGTCTTATTTTACTTTTTAGCATGTATCACTTTGTATAATACCTCATCCACTACCCACCATCCCTAGAATGTTGTAAGGATTTGAGCTGATTTGTTTTCTTCTAAACCTAGTACCATTTCATAACTATTTGTTGACTAAGATGTGCCCAGGGTCCTCATTTTGCCAGAGCTGAAACCCATCAGAGAGTTAAGTGATTTGCCCTAATTGCTATTCTAGTCTAGAATCAAGAACTCCTTGTTAAAAATCAAAGCATATTAAAAAGTCCTTTCTCTCTCAGCCTCTCTTGACTTCTCACTCACTCTGTCTCCCCCTTTCTGTCTCTTAATGGCAAGCAAAGTCAGGACAAACACCAGTAATATAATTTTCAGTAGCAGTTTCTTTCAAGGAACATTTCTTTATTTCTGTAATTTAATTATACACCATACCATTCATAGAACATTATTAGGGACTGCCAAACTATGATAATTAGGGGGGTGATCCACACATTTTGCACAATTTTAGGAATTATAAACTTAGATTGATTTTATAGAAAAAGGACCAATCCTAAAACAAACATGCATACAAACAAAAAATAGGCTTTAGGTAATTTTTTATATGAATATACATTACTGTGATTTTTTAAAAAAACTTTCTATTCTTCACAGACATTAAAGATGTGATAATTTGGGGTAATATCAGTGGAAATAATTACGTTGACCTGAGAAAAACAAAGGTGTACAGATATGAGAGTGCCATTTGGGGACCTCTTCATTATTCACGCCCTCTTTTAAACTTGATTTTTGACAGGTACGGTATATTTTTAAGTGAAGTATACTGACAGTGTTAAATGTATAATGGTTGTAAATTTTTGAATCATCTTATACATCTTTGCATAAAAGTAACTTGCATTGTTCACACTCATATTTGTTCATGCTGTCTACTGAAGAAACAGAAAATTCGACGGAATATCAACTAGGTAATTGATTTTGAAATTACAAATTTTTATATTTCAGATTGTCCAGTAGCTCATATATTCAAGTAAGGTTATCTCTAAAGCAAGCATATGTAAGGGAATCTTACTTCATGTAAAGACAGAGCTGCTATCCAGGTTGAAGTTAGTTGAAACATTTTCAAGAAAAGAATTAAGATGACGAGCAGGCACAGGCCAGGCTGGGCGTTCTGTGGCAGGAGGCAGAAGCAAGAGGTGGTGAGGAACACGGTCTTAGAACCAAGCCTCCCAGGCTGGGATCCTCACTTAGCCACATCAGCTGTGTGACTTTAGAGAAGTTGCCTAGCCTCTCTATGACTCAGTTTTTCATCGGCAAAGTGGAAATGGCAACATGATAAGGGCCCTATAGGGTCCTGGGGAAGATGAAATGGATTACTGCAGATAAAGGACTTAGAGCTGTGTCTGGTGTCAGCACAGTAAACACTAGCAACTATGATGAGGCAGAGGAGAAGCGGGAAGGAGCACCTCTGAAGCATTTTTCTAAACTTTGCAGCATGTTCCCAGTTGTAGCATTTTCTTTCCATTGCCTCTTGCCTTCCTTTTCTTCCTCAGACTATGGAACTTCACCCCTGCCTAGGGATGATGTGTCCTGAGTTCGCTATTTTGAAGCATGAGTTCGCTATTTTGAAGCATGATTCCTCTGCATTTGCTGCCCGGGCAAGACCAGTGTTGCACAGAGCTATGTCGTGCTAGGCTAGCAGAGGCTAACTGGCTGGACTATTCTCTGAGTTTAGGCTTTGGATCATAAAAACTTAATTATTTTCCTAATTCTCAACATGAATCCAGCTTGAGCACCCCAATCCAGAAATGAGAAATCTGAAATGCATCAAAATCTGAAACTTTTTGAGCACCAACATGATGCCACCAGAGGAAAATTCTACACTTTGCTTTCTGATGGTTTAATTTACACAATCTTTGTTTCATGCACAAAATTATTAAATATGTTGTATAAAATTACTTTCAGGCTATGTGTATAAGGTGTATGTGAAACATAAACTTTGTGTTTAGACCTCAGTTCCATACCCATGATATTTCATCGTGTATATGCGAATATTCCAAAATCTGAAACACTTCTGGTCCTAAGCATTTAGGATAAGGGATACTCAACTGTAATTCAGTGTTTTATGAAATTATTTTGTTTAAAGTGAAGGGTACTACTGGTTGCAAGATAGTGTCTACACAGGATAAATTCTTTGTAATAAAAGTAATGGTTCTTGCCATTTTTAGCCGCTTTTCTGTGTTCCATATTTATATTATCATATTTTCAGTTTGACATTTGGGGACTCCTTTCTGCTACATCTCATTGTTTTTCACTTGACTTTTTATGGGGATTGAAGACACTTGAGGAAAGACACTAGAAATAGTCATATTTCTATCTTTGACTGTGGATAAGGTTTCTGAAACTTAGTTCCACTGACCAGAGAACATCTTTTTTCACTCTCCTTCCTCTCTCCATTGTAAAACTGTTTCTCTCCTTACAGTGAGTGGGTAAAAAGAGAATTTGTGGAAACTCTTAAAAACTTAACTGCCACAGGAAGACAATTTGGAGGCATTTTGGCTGCACATAGTATAGCCACTACATTGAAATACTGGTACCATGGCTCACCGCCTGGGGAGATTGTATCTTTAGGAATATTGAGTGAAGGTAAATCTGGGTTTTTTATATCTTGTAAAATCTTAATGCCTCTATCTATGCCTTGTGCACCTAATTCTGTGTCCCCGCCTGTCTAGTTCTTCACGTGGTATATAAACTGTATGGACTCTTACAGTTTCATAATCACTCATTCATTCATTCAATTATTCATTCAGAAGATCAACAATATTTTGTATGAATGCATTGGAAATACACATAGGAATTAAGACCTGGCCTCTGCCTTCAGGAAACCTACAGTGGAATAAACAAGAGCCAGATACATAAACAAAATCATCTTGTTAGGTTTTCCTAGCAAAAGATAAAGGGAAATCAAAGTCAGTTCCAGGCAGGAAGCAGGTGGAACCAGGACAGGCTTCATAAAGAAGGTGACACTCCAGTAAGACTAAAGTATGAGGAATGTTGACCTAGAAGACAAGTGTGGAAAGGACACTGGGCACAGGGAGCCACAGGAAGACAGATATAAAGGCAGGATAGAGAGGGGTACTACAGGACCCAGACCTTAGGGTACCAGGCAGCACTGGGTATGTGGAAAGATTGGTCTCCATCCACAAATACTGCATATAAACTTTTACAGCCCTAATGTTTTAATCTACTAAAAACTATTCGGAAGACTTCTGCCATTTTTACAAAACAGGAAAGAGAATAGCTGATGTTCTGTCATCTGTAAGGTCTATCTGAAGCATCTCTTCCCTTTGTGTTTTACTTTCTCCCTCAGCAAGCTAATTCACTCCCAGAGCTGAAGACCTCGGCCTCTCTGCTGAGCTTTGGCTTGTGAAACATTGTCACCTGGATGTCATGGTGTCACTTCCATCCAACATATACCAAACTGAATCTACAGTATTTCTTCCCAATCTGTTCCATCTCTTGTATTCTTTATAAGTAGAACAACCATATTCCCTATTGTTTCAGTGACTCTAGTGCAGGTTAAGAAATTCGAAATCCCTCATGTCAGAATTAATCTTATTTCTCTCTTCTATAACCCCACATAGCATTTTGCTCCCCTATCACAGGGAATATTATAGTCTGCCTGCTTTTGATAGTGTGATTAGTTGCATATGTCCCCTTTGTTGTGGCACCCTGGGGGCAAAGGCTTTTTCTGGGCCACCTCTCTGCACCTTCACAGGAGCAGCATTTTATATGATAGACACTCAATAAATCTTGTTCAATTGAAGTTAAGGTACATGAACATTGCCATAGTGTGAATTCAAATAAGCAAGTTATCTTCTTAGGGAAATAGGCATTTAAAACCTTATCTTTATTTGTAGAAAGAAAGTTTAATCTCTGTAGGAATTGTATTCAAAAATAAATAACACAGTACTTGGGGGAGAGGGGCAAATGATCATTCTCTGTCTCTCTGAAACCATACTGAATAGGTAAACCCTCATATCTCATATGTCCATAAGGCTAGCTCTTCACAGATTAAACAAAATACAGCATGACTTGAGGACCTGGGTATCCCTCTAAGGAAAAGTCTTTTAGATCTTGGTTTCTTAAATGTCCTCATTTTTTTTCCCCCTAGTGACGTTTTTGTTGTCCAGAAGAGCAGGAATAATTTTCTTATGTGATTGAGGTACCAGAAATGGGGACAATTTTGTCTGAATGGTGCTCAGTTAATAGTAAATATTGTCAATCTTTTTATTTAGAGTATATCCAAATATAAGTATTTCTGTATATCTTAAAGAAATTAAATGTATTATTAAGCGAAGGATGACTTCTGCCTAAGATGTAAAAATATGTAAAGAAAATCATCCTACGTGAAACAAACACGTGACAAAATAACCAAATTTCCTGCTTTCCCTCATGTCCCTTCCCAGTTCTTTATACTCTGGCTATACGACTGCATAGCAGGCGAGAAGACTAGAAGGCCAGATGGACAAACAACTTAGGCTTATGGGTTACATAGGGGGTCAGGGACAAAGCTACGCAGACAGACAAAAAGAATATACACAGGATTCAAAAGAGAAAGACTGCACTCTTTTGTTCTGTGGCTCCCACATTAGTGTTGAATTTGGAAAGCTCTTTAATAAATTTATATGATTATTTAAAAAAAGAGAGAGAAGGACTACATTAGCCTCTGGATGTGAGAGAAATACAAATGGCAGAATTGTTAGAACTTGGATAGTTGCTCAGTCAATCCTTCTAGAGTGAGTGTTTCAGTCCTCCTTGGAGAAGAATTCCCAGAAATTTAATTCCATCTTTATCATTAAAAATCCTGTATTTTGTCTGTTTTTTTCTACAATGCTTAACAGAAAAGGCGTATGTTTCTAAGTTCTGCTGTGTTGCTTTGCTTTGTGTTTGCTCACTGTAGGCCAGTTTGGTATTCCTGAAGGGATCGTCTTTTCTATGCCTGTGAAATTTGAGAATGGAACTTGGGTGGTTCTTACGGATCTCAAAGATATTGAAATAAGTGAACAAATAATGACCAGAATGACAAGTGATCTAATTCAGGTAATGTCAGAATAGATGCAAGAGGACTGACTTTGATAATGACCTTAAACTGATTCCCCTAGGCCAAGGCATACATTGGTTTTTCTATGGATTCAATTTTTTTTTAATTCCTAAAAATAATGGGATTATAAATGTTTGAAAAAAATCAGTGAAAGAACACTACTCATTTGGTTATACAATTTCTGGTATGTTAAAACATTTATTTGTTATTTCAAGAATCAAAGTGTTTTTCTATTAAAGAATAATTAAGTTAGGAATGTGGTCATTTAATTCTGTGATTATAAAATTTTTCAACAGGAGAAACTTGTTGCACTTGGAGACAAGATACATTTTCAACCATACCAATCAGGTAACCTCTTAGATGTGATGTTTTATTGGACTTCTATTAAAAGAGTATTAAAATATTTGTTATAACTGAATCACTGTTAATATGAATAACTCCCATTTATAGTTTATCATTTCTAAACTAAATTAATGACAAAATAAACTGCTAAGTCCCATGTGTCCTTTGAAATAAAACATCTCATGAGAATGTTAAAGAAAACACAAGTTAAGGACACTAGGATCTTATAAGTGTTGCAGGTATCATATTAATTTCCTGGGACTACCGTAGCAAATTACCACAAACTGGATGGCTTAAAAACAACAGAAATTTATTTGTTCACAGCTCAGGAGACTAGAGTACCTGATGTGAGGTGTCAGCGGGGCCACACTTTCTAGGAAGGCTCTAGAAAAGAATTCTTTCTTGCTTTTTCTAGCTTTGGGTTGCAGTGCTTGCATTCTTGGTTTGTTGCTGCATCACTCCAATTTCTGCCTCCCTCTTCACATGTCTGTCTTTCCTGTCTGTGTTTCTGTGTTTCCAAATTTCCCTCTTTCTTTCACTCTCTTCCTCTCTCTCTCTCTCTCTCTCTCTAAGGATACCAGTCATTTCATTCAGGACCTGCCCTAAACCAGTATAACCCCATCTTAAATTGAGTATATCTGCTAAGACTCTATTTTCTGTAAGGTTACATTTATAGGTACCAGGTATTAAGACTCCAACATATCTTTTTGGAAACACAATTTAACCCACAGCACCAGATTTATTTTTAGATAACTTTATTAAAAGCCAATAAATTTCAATAAGCTTGTTTTTCTTATTGGTATTTTCTCCAATCATACAGAAATAAGGAAGGGCTGACATATATTCTTTGCCTTAAAGATGATCTCAAGTATGGATATATACATGTAGAAATAAATCAATTTATTTATGCAAAGGGCTTTAGTCAAGTGTCTTTTGGAGCCCAGTATTTCTTCCTCTGCTAATGTGTATGCAGTACCAACTATAAGCCAGTAGCAGGAGCTAGAAATACAGAAGTGAATTAGATAGACTTGATCTTGCCCTCTTGGAACCTTCAGTCCATCAAGGGGCTGGCCACACATGATGTAGATGACTGCAATTGTGGCACGTCAGAGGAGTAACTACTGGCTGCTGTGCTGTCAGAGCTCATGCCTGGGGATAGAAGGGAAGATCCTGAAGCAGGAAAGTACATATTAACTTGTTTGAAAAAACTGTGGAAAAAGCGTGTGTGGCTGAAGCCAGAAGAGATGGAGCTGAGAGATACAGCCATGAGGAGTGGATGTGAGAGCTACAGAAGGTTTCCAGATGGAGAGAACCTGGTCAGGTGTGGTATTAGTTTGCAGAATATCCTGGGATAAGGCAAGACTGTTTGCAGAAAGACTGGTATTGGGGGATAGCTCAGTGACACAAGGAAGAGATGGTTACAGCCAAGACCAAAGGCAGTAGAAATTTGAGAGATATTTAGGAGGTGGAATTATCAAGACTTGCTGATGCATTGGCTCTGGTGAATCCCAAAGTTCTTCTAGCTGAGCAACTGGGCAGATTTAATATTGATAAGGGGAAAATGGTAAAAGAATGAGAGAGAATATGAGAATGTGGGAAGTGTGTGTGTGTGCACGTACGTGCGCACGCACTTGTGCATGCACATGTGTGGATGGAATAGGAAGCAGCATGGTGCCAGAGTAGAAAAAGTATGAGTTTCATTTCTTACATTTTGATTCTGAAATACCTGTGTGAGATCTAAAATGGAAATGTCATATGGAGAACTGCATACTTCCTGGAGCTCAGAAAGATCTGGACTACGGTTGCCAAACGAGGAGGTGTTGCCTCATAAATAGAAATGAAGCTATCTGTATGATGGAGATTGTCCAGAGAGAAGGTGAGAGGAGAAAGCCTGGAGGAACTTAGCTCGTCATGGTTAAGTGGAACAGGAGCAACTGACAGACGACCGTGATGGTCAGAGAGACAGGATAAGCCCCTGAAATCGGATGATGTAAAAGACCTGAGGACAGGGGGTGTTTGAAGAACAAGACTGGTCTACAATGTCAGATGCTATTGGTGTATCAGATAAAATGAGACCTGAAAAGTACCCAGTGGATGTAGGACAAAAGTCATTCGTGACTTTGATGACACCAATTGTGTAGAATGGAGAGGGCAGAAATGAGACCAAAGTAGAAAGGAAGGTCCCTAGCTTTAGAGGCCAGAGTGTCACTCTGGAACTGGTGTGCTTAGTGTTGTAGGCCCAAGGAATGTGCCATACACCATGACAGCAGTGGGAAGGGCACCATCAGGACTCTGACTTGATGGGAGGACTTTCTGAAGGAGGTGACATCGAAACTGAGTTATGAGGGGAAGGATGGCCAGCAGTCAGGGGCATGGTAGGAGTAAATGGGAGAGTTGTTCAAAGAAAGGAACATATTCAAAGCTAAAGAAAAAAGAAAGAATTTTCGAAGAACTGCCAATTTGCTTTATCTGGTAAATAGAGTTTGAGGAATGTCATGAGGCCAGAAGGTAAATAGGGGCCTTGCTAAAACCAATGAAAGATTTTAGGCAGAATAGGGACAGGAGCAGCTTCTAATTTAAAATGATCACTGTCTGCCATGGGAAGAATGAATTGGAGGGGGAGAGAGGAAGCAGGAAGACCAGCTTTGTTGCAGGCAGAGAAATGATGAGGACCTTAAGCAAGAAGTGGCTGTGGGGATGTAGAGAAAAAGCTAGATTTGCAAGAGATACAGTGGACAGAACTTGACCAATCTGAGATTGAGGATAACAGAGCACTCTAGAGAGTCAAGAATGCCCCTGATGTTTTCAACATCTCCACACATGGCCGTGGTGTTATCTGAGGCAGAACTTCCCAAACAGTGGGCCACAAATGAATTGAGAATGTGGAGCTCTTGATATCCTCAGTTCTAGGGGCAGAATCTGGGGCAGCTGGAGTCCTCCAGCTGGTTGCCTCTCTTGTCCTTGTTACTTACTATGTGTACTGAGTCATGAAAATGATTGGGAAGGTACAATTAATGTAAGGAATAAAGGAGAAGGAGCAGATTTTCAAGAGACATCTAAGTGAAAGTGTCTGGTAGATAACAGATACATGTCTCTGGAGCCCAGGAGAGAGCTCTGGGCTGGACATGAGGACGCAGAGTTGTCAGCAACTGGCAGTAATGAGAATAAATTGATAACCATAGTGACCTATTGGAGGAGGACCTGAGTAGCGGGGGAGGGAAGACTTCTGCAGTTTAGGGTTTCTTGTGCCTCTTGGATTTTGTTCCATGTGCATGATACATATATCCAAAAATACGAGGAGGCAGATCGATATCTGGATGGTTGGAAGTTAAAGTCTAACTACTATTAGAGAGGAGAGGGTGAAGATAGAGGGGAGTGAGCAGAAGGGTCCTCTGCTTGAGTAGAACTCAAGTGCCAGAGCACAGGGTCACCTCCACACTGAAAGTGTCTCTGCTGCTGAGGCTGGAAGGAAAGGGAGAAGGTGATGGATGCAGATGCAAGTAAGTGTATGGGATGGAGGAGTGAGGAACAAAACAGGCAGTGGGATCAGGTCCAGAGGGCCAAAGACTCAGAGAAAGGCTGGACTTGTAAGGAAGGACACGAAGGTTTGAAATACAGGCATGTGTGCATAACAACATTTTGGTCAATGGCAGATGGCGTAATCCCACAGTGGTTCCATAACATAATGGGGTTAAGCAATTCCTTCCACCTTGTGATGTTCTGATGATCCTGACCCTGTGTAGGCCTAGGCTAATAATGTATGTGTTTGTGTTTTCGTTTTTAACCAAAAAAAAATTACCAAGAAAAAAGTAATTTTTAGGCTGGGTATGGTGGCTCATACCTGTAATCCAGCACTTTGGGAGGCTGAGGCGGGCCGATCACGAGGTCAGGAGTTTGAGACCATCTTGGCCAACATGGCGAAACCCTGTCTCTACTAAAAACACAAAAAATTAGCTGTGCGTGGTGGTGGACCGCTAGAACATTACTGTATAGTACTGTAGACTGATAAACACCATGCACTTAGGCTACACTGAATTTATTTAAAATTTTTTTTCTTTCTTCAATAACAAATTAACCTTAGCTTACTGTATTTTTTTTTACTTTATAAGTTTTATGTTTTTAAAAACTCTTTTCTATTAGCACTTAGCTTAAAACACAAACACCTTGGGCAGCTATATAAAAATATTTTTTCTTTATATCCTTTTTCTTTATATCATTTATGCCCTTTTATAAGCTTTTTCTATTTTTAAAAATTATTACTATTTTTTTTTTGAGATGGAGTCTCACTCTGTCGCCCAGGCTAGAGTGCAGTGGCACGATCTTGGCTCACTGCAACCTCTATCTCCCAGGTTCAAACAATTCTCCTGCCTCAGCCTCCCAAGTAGCTGGATTTTATTTCTATTTATTACTTCCTTCTTTATCCAATCCAGACCCTCATAGCAAAGGTGACTTTGGTTATCCACATTGAACATAAGAGTGGAAAATGAGTCCAGTTCACTTAGCATTTGGGAAGGAAGATGAGGCAAAGAAATTGAAGGTCATTGCAAGAAAGCAGATGAAGTAATAGACTTTGGGGGTCTAGGTTGGTTAAGGAAGGAAGTAATAAATAGAAATAAAATAAGATAAATTAGCTGGGCATGGTGGCACGCGCCTATAGTTTCAGCTACTCGGGAGGCTAAGGCAGGAGAATCACTTGAACCAGGGAGGCAGAGATTGCAGTGAGCCAAGATCACACTACTGTACCTCAGCCTGGGTGACAGAGCGAGACTCTGTCTAAAAAAAATAAAATAAAAGAGTTCAAGCAAGGAGGATATTGAAACTATTTAACAACCAGGATGGGTACAGATCCCAACCAATTAAAACAGTTGCTGCCTTTCAGAATTGACTAACTGATCAAAATAAACAGAGAGGGCCATTGGTCCAAACCAGAGAGGGCTGAGTGAGGTCAAAGTAGGGGAAGTCGGGGAGGAAGTGTGGGGTTTGGGAGTTCAGAGGAGGTTCTGGCTGATGGCCAAGTCACCAGGTGTGGGCCAAACCAAAGCCCAGAGGATGCAGGAAGTGAAGGTGCAGGCACAGAGGGATATACAGAAGTCCAGTGAGCATTTGATTTACCTCAGATTCTTTTATTCTCAGAAATCAGAGGCCCTCTGTGTGCTTCCCACACTAGGCAGAATAGAGCTTCAAATTCCTTTCATGGGAGTGGGCTACAAAGCAGTCATTCCAAAACTGACTCTATTGACTTACAGATAGTCCTAACTGTCCCAAATATACTTGTATTATAAACAGTTTTGTGAGGAAAAAAAAAAAAAAGACTTGATTTTATGCTGTGTATTAACAAAGAACAAAGGTCGAGGGGTGTGCGTATGTGTATTTGATTGATCTTAACTTTGTCATCTTTGGCTCTTGCCCTCATAAGGAAACACTCTTCCAGGTATTCCAAAATCAGAGAATTGAAAATAATCAGAGATTCCCACCCTCTCAAAGTGTGGAGATCTCTGCTTACTAACATATCAATGAGATTATTCTTGTGTGAGGTTTGTTTAATCTCTTCAATTAATGCAATACTGACTTTCCTGATTTTAGATACTGAACTACATAAAAAAGATAAAAGGATCTCCTTACTCATCACAGACGACAGCCAGGAAGGACAGATCTCAGATGGTAGGTATACTTACACTCAATGTTTTCAAATGCCCTTTTTATTCAAGAGTTAACACTACATTTCAAAGAAAGAAATTTGATCACCCACCAACTATAAAGTGGGAGTCAAGTTATCCTATATTTAAAAATAGGATTATATTTAAAATCTGTTTAAATATTTGGAGAAAAATACCAGATATTCACTAAGCACCGTCTATCTGCTGGTCGCTGTGAGAGACACTGGGGCCACAATAAGGAAATGACGGCCCCACTCACTGGGGAAAGGGCCCATGAGAATTTGAAAAGGTAAATCCCAAGACACACCATGAATTAAATGGTTTCATATAATGAGGCAAGATAGATGAAAAGGAAGGAAAGTACATAATAAGTAGTCTAAAAATTTACATGAGGGCCGGGCACCGTGGCTCATGCCTCTCTAATACCAGCACTTTGGGAGGCTGAAGCGGGTGGATCATGAGGTCAAGAGAACGAGGCTATCCTGGTCAATATGGTGAAACTCCAACCCTACTAAAAACACAAAAATTAGCTGGGCATGGTGGCATGTGCCTGTAATCCCAGCTACTTGGGAGGCTGAGGCAGGAGAATTGCTTGAACCCGGGAGGCGGAGGTTGCAGTGAGCCAAGGTCGCGCCACTGCGCTACAGCCTGATGACAGAGCAAGCCTGTGTCAAAAACAAACAAACAAAAAACCCTCACATGAAAAGGAGAAGGCCTTGTATAAAGGAAAAAATTTAATTATATCTTGAAATCTATTGGGATATAAGATGGCCAGAGATCTAAAAAATGGGCATTTCTTCAGAAACTGAGTCAGTTCAGTCATGCAATATGAAAAATGTCTAGAGATCTTATGTACATCAATGTGCATATCTTCTGAATACAGTGTCTTCCAGATGCATAGGATGGATGAGGCTGGAAAGGTAGGTAGGGGCCATCTGTTGTTTGGCTGAGTGGCTAGTTAGCAGTATGACTGGTGGATGGCAGATGGTGCAACTGTTGATGAAAAGAGTCAAACTCTGTGATATTTTAAGAGATTTATTCTGAGCCAAATATGAGTGACCATGGCCCATGACACAGCCCTCAGGAGGTCCTGAGAACACGTGCCCAAGGTGGTCAAGGTATAGCGTGGGTTTATATATTTTAGGAAGGCATGAGCCATCAGTCATATACATTTAAGAAATACATTGGTTTTGTTCAGGAAGGTGGGACAAGTCAAAGCTGGTGGGGGGGCTCCAGGCTATAGGTAAATTTAAACATTTTCCCACAGACAATTGGTTGAATTTGTCTAAAGAACTGGGATTGATAGAAAGGAATGTGCAGGTTGAGATAAAGGATTGTGGAGACCAAGTTTTGTCATACAGAGGAAGCACTCAGATAGCAGACTTCAGAGAGAGCAGGTTGTAAATTGTTTTGTATCAGACTTAAAAGGGTGCCTGGCTCTTAGATTATCTCCTGGATCTTCCAAGGAAGGAAGGAAAACAAAGGAGAGAGGGGATTCTCTATCGAATGTGGATTTTTCCCACAAGAGATTTTGCAGGGCAATTTCAAGCTACTGCAAGGAAATATATTTTAGAGTAAAACATTTTGATTTGATTCCTTGTTATGGCAGAGTCAGATTGGAAGGTAAGTGATGATATAAAGGATTAAATAAAACACATCTGATGAGAATTTATGGTTTGTAGGGCATGACTTCTCTTTAGAAAGGAATTTGAGCAAAACAAAAAATCAGAGCTTAGTCTTCAGGACAAAGCACAAAATAGATGGTGTCAGGCTTAGAGAATTAATCCAGCTGTAACGTGAGTCCTATAGGGGACTATCACCAGCCCAAATCACTGTCCTCACAAGTGTGGTGAACTCAGTCCCACCTAGACAGTGTCTCTCTAAATATCTGAGTGGCAGCACGATTATTGCATTTGGCCTAGTTGGCATTAAGCAACACTTCAAATCTGAGGGCACCAAGGCCCTTGTGACAAGTGAGAAAAACTGTAAGATCTGTCATGAAGAAGGAGATGGCAGCTTTCGAGGGTGGGGGAAGAAAAGCCAAATTGTAGAATGTGTATTCCGGAGACTACTCACATCAGAACAGTTTCAGTGGCTAATTACAGTTTAGGTTCTTAGACCCCTACCCAGATAAATAATAAGCTTATGCAGATGAAAGAACTTTAGTCATAATAAAAGAGAGAAAATGGGTTGATGTAAGGAGATTGTTTGTTGAATAAGCATAGAATCAAATATATCCAATTATAGTATTTTCCATATTTTGGGAAACATTTCCATAACTTAGGTGGATTGTAAAAAAATACAGTGATCAATGAAATCAATTTAATCACTAAAATTTTTCTCATTGAAATAGAATGAAATTGATAAGAGTAAGGAGACCAGATTTTTTCCCCCCGATGAACTAGAATAGTATAGAAAGAACAAACAGCAAGTAAGAAAAACAAGAAAAGGGTAAGTAGGACTAGATTAGTGTATTAGTCAGGGTTCCCTTAAGGGACAGAACTAATAGGATATATAGATCCATATATATAAAAAGGAGTGTAAGTATTAACTTACATGTGGTGGGAATCACCACCCCTTCGTCTTTCAAGTCCTTGATAGTGGCACTAATCTCTGCAATCCCTCCAGGGATACGATATTATTTTTGACTTACTATTTTTCTAGTAGAGAAAGCTCTTCTGGCTTCCATTTGGCCTTTCCTACCATAATAGCCCTCACCCTACCAGTCAGGGAGCCATTGTGGGGATTCCGCCAGTGACTAAGTATGTCTATGCCAATTATGCATTCTGGCACTGGGGAAATGACCACAGGATGAGTCCAGTGACCTATTGGACCCACTGTAAGTCAGATCTGAGCTAAAACTCCATTAATTACCTGACCTCCATAGGCCCCTACTTTAACTGAAAGACCGCAATGATGTTTTGTGTCCCCTGGAATCAATGTCAGCTCAGAGCCAGTGTGCAGTAGTCCCTGAAATGTCCAATTATTTCCCTTTCCCCAGTGCACATTACCCTGGCAAAAGGCCAGAGGTCTCCTTGGGGAAGGATGGGAAAAAGATTCACTGCATAAATTGTTGGTAATGTAGTGGGGTCCTTCCTCAAGGGGGTCCGGTCTCCCCTTCATTCAAGGGGTTCAGGGTCTGTAAATTGACTCAAATCTAGAAATTGATTGAGGGCCATGATTCTCTGTTTTATAATTCAAATGAGCCTTTTGTTCATTAGACCCAGACGATTTATGCTTTATAAATTAAGTAGAAATGCAGTAGGCTTCCTATCAGTTTCACATCTAGGAACATCGTGGTCAATTAGCCAATGCTAGAGCTCTACACGAGTCAGACTATTCTGATTGCTGTTTGTCTCTGCTGCCCATAACGATAGCTACACCCATCTTGCCTCTGAAAGTTGGTTAATTGCCACCAGTTGCCCCTGCCACCTCGGGATCCAGTTATTCCCAATGTATTTAAGTTTTGTAGTTGAGTGGCTGTGGTTCCCACTGTTAGATCTGACATACAGAGAAGAGCAACTACAGGGATCTTCAAAGATTCAGGTGCTACCCTCACAAATCTATTTCACAAGGCATTTGTCAAGGGTATATCTTCTGGACCCTCCCAGCTGGGATGAATACGTCTAAAGTGACTAATCCACTCCACCATCCTAATCTCCCTAAGCCTTTGGATCCCTTCCATTAAATCAATGGAGATCAGGCATTTCCAGCTCGCTCACAGTGTGCCATCTTCTAATCCATATTTTAGCTAACCAAGCAAATAAACTATTAGAACCTTTTTTTTAACTCCCTGAGCTGCAACATTAAATACAGAGTCCCTACTTAGTGGACCCAAGTCAATAAATTCATCCTAATCCAACTTCCACCATTATCCCATACCCTTAATATCCATTCCCATGCCTGTTCTCCAGATTTCTGTTTAAATAAATTAGAGAACTCAAGCAGTTCTTTTTGAGTGTAGCTCACTTCCTCATGGATCATATCTGAACCTCACCTCTAGGGGCCTGCTGGGACTTTAGTTATAGGTATAGAAGCAAACAGAGGCGTTGGGGGCGACTCCCAAGGAGAATCCACATTATTTTGCCTGGCAACTGCCTCAGAAAGACCATCAATGTTGCCTCAGGCAGTACAGGGTTTATCTCCGCAGACAAAGGTGGAAAGGCCAATGGCAGCATGGGCAGGGAAGGGAATGTTGCCACTACTGGGTATGGGAAAGCTGTTCCTTCTGGCAAAAATGGTTTATCAGAGTTTACAAACTCAGTGTCCCCAGCTTCATCGGGGTCCTCCCACACATCCCCATTCCAAGTTGCAAGTTCCCATTCTCTTCCAATCAATGCCCTCACTTTAACAGTAGACACCTAGTAAGGCATGCACCTTTTGTTGCAGGTCAGCCACTCAGACACATAAGAGCTTGTGTCTGTTTTTCTATAATTTCAGCTCTTTCTCTACAGGAGATAAGACTGTCACTCAGGGCAATCTTCACAGATTTGAAGCTCAGTATCTGCTTCTGAAGTCAGGAGACAGAATCCCTGAATTCATCATTTTCTTTTGCCACGTTGTCCACTGAACTTAGGAGCAACTAAGCAGCTTCATTATGTTTCTTTGTTCACCACATATAGTCAAAGGCATTATGTATAGTCACTAAACTCCCTGCCTGTCATGAATCAGGAGTGTCAGATGCATTTATTTTGCATAACTCTAAGCAGTTCATACCCAGGGCTATCAGTTTTCTCCATGCTATTAGAGTACTTAGTAGGTTGAGGTATAATCATACTAAGCAGCCGACTCCAGATACCTCAAAACCAATGAAAGAAACTCCATCCTTAATATTCTGTTTCTCTAGAACCACTCCTAGTACCAAAATCTGTATTAGTCAAGGTTCCCTAGAGGGACAGAACTAACAGGATACATATGTGTATATAAAGGGGAGTTTATTAACTTACATGATCACAGGGTCCCACAATAGGCTGTCTGCAAGCATCTAGCACAGGAGAAGATGTAGGCTAGGAGGCTAGGCAAGTCTCACCTTTTCACATTTTTCTGCCCACTTTATATTTGCTCGAAGCTGATTAGATTGTGCCCACCAGATTAAGGGTGGGTGTGTCTTCCCCAACCCACTGACTCAAATGTTAATCTCCTTTGGCAAAACCCTCACAGACACACCCAGGATCAATACTTTGCATCCTTCAATCCAGTCAAGTTGGCACTCAGTATTAACCATCACAATTAGAAAAGGATAAGTATTATTTCAAGTAATTTTTCTTCCATTAATATGTACACAAAGGCACATACTGGACTATAATGTAAAATGTGCCTTTTATTATGGCACATAGTGCCTTCATAGTCACTGAAGCTTGAAAACCATTGACTTAGAACATCTTATGACCTAGTCAGGTTGTTGGTTGTAGTCTAAATCCAGCATGTTTTATTTAATTTTGATTTCAGAACATAAAGATCTGGTCCCTGATGAAGAACAAGATCTAATTACATCAGACAGTAAGTCAGTGGGATTATAAACAATGTCTATACTGCTAATAGTCATGACTCATATTGTCCAGTTGTTAGAGAATAATGTATGGTCTAGCAACCAAAGCAAGTTTTAAATAACTGCTTCTTTTCATATGCTTCACAAACACTTTGAAATGGGCACACAAAATGTCAATATTTTTAAAAATACTAAAACTGCTTCTTTGTCATACTCACCTCAAACTCTCCCAAAATACTCTAACTTCAGCTCCAGTCCCTTTTGTCTCCTCCTTTTCTTCCCAATTCTTTATTACAAAGCCCAAAATAATCAATATGGCAAGACAGCATCTTCCTTGGAAGACAGGTGAGAGGAAGAGACTGAGAGATCCAAGTTAGAATTCTCCTTAACAGGGAAAATCTGGGAACTTTTTGTCTCATTATGCATATATATAGCTCATCATATATGTAATACATAATATATTACACATATACACACACATGTATATGTATATGCTGTTGACCCTTGAACAGCATGGTTTGAACTGTGCAGGTCCACTTATTATGTAGATTTTCTTCCACCTCTACCATTCCTAAGACAGCAAGACCAATGCCTCCTCTTCCTGCTGCTCCTCCCCAGCCTAGTCAACATAAAGAAAATGAGGATAAAGAGCTTTATGATGACCCATTTCCACTTAATGAATAGTAAATATATTTTCTTTTCCCTATGAGTTTTGTAGTAACATTTTCTTTTTTCTAGCTTACTTTATTGTTAGAATACAGTATATGATACATATAACATACAAAATATATGTTAATCAACTGTTATCAGCAAGACTTGTGGTCAACAGTAAGCTATTAGTTAAGCTTTGGGGGAGTCAAAAGTTATGTGTAGATTATTGATTACACAGGGGAATGGTGCCCCTAACATCCACATCATTCAAGGGTCAACTGTATACATACAATGTGAGTGCTTGCAAATATTTATGTAGAGGATTGTATTTTTTCTAAAGCTGCCTATACAAACCATATATTAACAAAATAATAATTTAGGGCCAGGCATAGTGGCTCACGCCTGTAATCCCAGCACTATGGGAGGCTGAGGTGGGTGGATTACAAGGTCAGGAGTTTGAGAACAGGCTGGCCAACATGGCGAAACCCCATTTCAACTAAAAATACAAAAAAAAAAAAAATTAGCCAGGCATAGTGGTGTGCGCCTGTAGTCCCAGCTACTTGGGAGGCTGGGGCAAGAGATTTGCCTGAACCAGGAGGTGGAGGCTACAGTGAGCTGAGATCACACCACTGCACTCCAGCCTGGGTGACAGGGCGAGACTCTGTCTCAAAAAAATAAAATAATAATAATAATTTAGTATGTTTCCATTTTTATGGCTTCGCCTGAAACTATATAGAAGGAAGCTAACAAGCATTGAGAAGCTGGCCAGTGGTTTATGGGGCCAGGGGAGGAGGCTTCATAGGGAGGTTGGTAGAAAGATGCCACACTGAGCAGTTGACTGAACATCTGCTTGTTCATATTGTCCACTCAGGACGTGGATAAGCCATCATCGTTGGTTGTGACTTTATATAATAGTGGTCTAGCATCTTGCAACTGCTAGGAGAGCAGTGCATTCAGAGAAACTTCAGATGAAGGAACAAGATAGAAGTAAACGAAAATAACTGCAAAAATTATTGTGCTTTACATACTAAAACTATTCTTTTAACTCTATTTGCAGCAGCAGATTTTCAAAATCTGAGTCCTCAAACCACCTCTGAAAAGCCACAGAGTCTTGAGTTCCTAAATGGTAGGTGGTAGACAAAACATTAACTAGTATTTTCTTATTCTGCAAATGGAACTGGGTAGTAGAGGATCATGTTTACTTGCAATACTATTCTTGTCATACCGCCTCCCTTTCCCACATTCCACAGGGACCCAGCCTTGGTTGCTTACTCTCTGGGATCCTAGCTTCCCACTTCTTCTTCTTCTTTTTTAAGACAGGCTCTGCTCTGTTGCCCAGGCTCTAGTGCAGTGGCACAGTGACAGCTCACTGCAACCTCAACCTCCTAGACTTGTGATCCTCCCAACTCAGCCTTCACACCCAACTAATATTTAAAATTTTTGTAGAGCTAGGGTCTCATAGTGTTGCACAGGCTGGTCTCAATCTCCTGGGCCCAAGTGACCACCCACTTTGGTCTCCCAAAACGCTAGAATTACAGGTGTGAGCCACTGCATCTGGCCTGCTTCCCACTTTTGCAACCAAAGCTATGAGAACCTAATCCTTCCCTCAAAATGAATAAGTAAGGAAATTGACACAAGCAATCTGCATGTCCAGATTTCCCATATATATAACTGAGTTGAAAACAAAGCTGATGTAGGTTTCTTTGTGGTTGATCAGTCAGGATATTCCCCTAAGTCCCCACACTTTTATTTAAATGTCCAATAAAATGAAAAAAATCCCGTACACCTTTCATTCTGAAATGTATAGTATGACAGACTTAGGAATGGGGCTAATCATGGGGAATTAGAATTGGTGCATAGAGGAGCAGCAAAGCCAAGAGCAGGAATGGAGCTTACAGCATAGCTGCATACACGATTTGGAATGAAAAGCAAGGTACCAGGAGGGAGCACATAAAAATAGCTTATGGCCAGGGAAGAGGCCACAATTAGTTTTGCTATATGAAAATATCTAACTATGATCTCATGGCTTTATTTCCCCATAGAATCCCTCTCACACATGTACTTTCTCAGCTATTGAATCATGAATACAGGAATCCAGTAAACAAAAAAGCTAATAAAAACATATGCTACTAACATATTTTGGAAATAGTTATATCTTTTCATTTCTTTTTCTTTTACAGACTTTGAAAGCAAAACTGTGGAACCCTAACAGATCAAAATGGATGAAATACATAATTACTTGGTAGCATAATAAATATAGAAAGAATTTATATGAATGTTTATATTTAAGGAAGAATAATTTGAAAGATTTATATCAGTCTTAGATAATACTATGCCAGGCAATTAAATCACTGTGACAGCACAAAGGTCAAAGTTCAGTTATTTTACATTACTGTATCCACTCATGTTCATTTAATAATAATTGGATTTTTCTCAGAAATATTTTGGTGTCAAATGCATTTTTTTATGCTACATTAAAATAGAGTTGTCAGTCATTGCATCTGCGCATACATCTTCTGAAAGAACTTCCTTCTACCAGCCATACCTAACACCTGCACCTAAGTGGCCATGTTTGCTCAACTGTCCTCACCACTTTGGCCTCAACTAATTAGGCCAAACAGATGCACCTCACTCAAGGAGAGCAATCATATTTTCTCTCTCTCAAAAAATTTGAACTGAGACCAATGAATAAGTTGGTATCTGGGTCAGGTTAAAGGTAGTGAACAATGTGCCTGTGAATTCTTCAGAGCTGGTTGGGTTCACCACCTTCATAAGGACCTGCCTCTGTACCATTTTTCCTTGGATGTACTTTGTATAAGGGTCTAAACAATAAATCACACTTTTTTAAAGCTTAAGTTTCTGTTTGACAACAGATATGGCCTGAATAAAATGAATTTTGAAAGAAAAGCACAATATTTTTACTATATAATTGCATGGTTCAAGTAACAATTACAGGCTTTTATTAAAGTGGTAATAGCCAAACCAGTATGCTCAAATATTTTCCAGCTAATAAGACCCTTTACAAATGCCAGTTAGGAACTTTTGAAAGCCCAGGAGTCATGTGAAAAACTGCTGATACCTCTGCTTTCTTTGTATGTAGTTCTTAAGATAGAAATCACTTTCTGAAAATTCAGGAGAATTGCAGGTGCATCTTCTGCATTGCTTCTGCACCATCATAATGAAATGGATAATTTCAAACCCATGATTATCTTTTGCTTGTGTCCAAAGTCAGCACTTCATTTGATGTTATTGTAAAGAAAGCTTAGTATCTGTGTTAAGGACATTGATTTTGCGCCCTAATCCTACCAATACCATTGCCTCACCTTGTGGGGTCCTCAACCCAAGGAATGTGACCACAGAGAACAATACCTGGATGAGAAATCAAATGGTGCTTTGCACAGAGCCGGGCACATGGTGGTTGCCCCTTGTGATAAAATTTAACAAGATTGGAAACTGATTCAGACCAAGAAGCCCAGGCTAAACTTCCTGCTTCATACCCTTTGAATCAGTTATGTGACTCATTTACTATACATCACCAGATAGAAAAACTAGAACAAAGAACACAACCATGAACACATCATCTTTCAATGTAGTGGCCCTCCCCTTTAGTGATTTTCTTTCCATGAGTGTCAAGCTGCAAACAATGCGATAATGAGCTTCTTCTCCAATTGGTGGATATCTAGGAAAGGGATAGAGGAGACCTTGACAGAGTTTTGTCCCCTTTTGGGACATATTGATCCCCATTCCCAGAAGTCTGTACTTCCAGCATGAATATGAACTGTCATATGTTTGGACCACCACAGGATGACAAGGATGCTCTAGAATAGACTCCTACAGGAGAATAGAACAAATTGATTTTAATCACCATATCTTCTACCACACATTTGTCCCAAATTAATATAAGGAATTACACTGGCAGGAAAGTGCTAAGTGTTTGCTATTTATTTAGAAATAATGATGGTGCCACTTCAAAAATATTTTTCAGGGTGATCTGGTTTGGCTCTGTGTCCCCCACAAATTCCATCTTGTAGCTCCCATAATTCTGATGTGTTGTGGGAGGGACCCAGTGGGAGGTAATTGAATCATGAAAGCAGATCTTTCCCAGGCTGTTCTCACAATAATAAGTCTCACAGATCTAATGGCTTTAAAAATGGGAGTTTGCCTGCACAACCTCTCTCTTTGCCTGCCGCCATCTACATAAGATGTGACTTGTTCCTCCTTGCCATCCACCATGGTTGAGAGGCCTCCCTAGCCATGTGGAACTGTAAGTCCAATTAAACCTCTTCTTTTGTAAATTGCCCAGCCTTGGGTATGTCTTTATCAGCAGCATGAAAATGGACTAATACACAGGGAGGCTTGTTTTGTTTTGCTTTCCGGCTGATGCGCTAGTTCTCACAGTAGCCTGTTATATGTAATAGACCAACGTGGGAAATATCAAGTCTCATTTTCCCAGTAGAGGTAATTTTAACTTGAGGTTATTACAAATAGTTTCTCCATGTTGTTAAAGCTACAAAATTCAACAGCCCTTTATGATAAAAACTCTCAATAAACTAGGTATCAAAGGAACATATCTCAAAATAATAAAAGCTATTTATGACAAACCTACAGCCAATATCATACTGAATGGGCAAAAACTGGAAGCATTCCCTTTGAAATCTGGCACTAGACAAGGATGCCCTCTGTCACCACTCCTATTCAATATAGTATTGGAAGTTCTAGCCAGAATAATTAGGCGAGAAAAAAAAATAAAGGATATTCAATTAGGAAAAGAGGAAGGCAAGAAAAAAAAATAAAGGTATTCGATTAGGAAAAGAGGAGGTCAAATTGTCTCTATTTGCAGACAACATGATTGTATATTTAGAAGACCCTATCATCTCAGCCAAAAATCTCCCTAAACGGATAAACAAGTTCAGCAAAGTCTCAGGATACAAAATCAATGTGCAGAAATTACAAGCATTCCTATACACCAATAACAGACTAACAGAGGGCCAAATCATGAGCAAACTCCCATTCACAATTGCTACAGAGAGAATAAAATACCTAGGAATACAAGTAACAAAAGATGTAAAGGACCTCTTCAAGGAGAACTACAAACCATTGCTCAAGGAAATAAGAGAAGACACAAATAGAGAAACATTCCATGATCATTGTCAGGAAGAATCAATATTGTGAAAATGGCCATATTGCCCAAAGCAATTTATAGATTCAATGCTATCTCCATCAAGCTACCAATGACCTTCTTCACAGAACTGGAAAAAAACACCTTAAACTTCATTTGGAACTGAAAGAGAACCCACATAGCCAAAACAATCCTAAGCAAAAAACACAAAGCTGGAGGCATCACGCTACCTGGTTTCAAAGGCTACAGTCATCAAAACACCATAGTACTGGTACCAAAATAGAGATATAGATCAATGGAACAGAAGAGAGGCCTTAGAGACAATACCATACATATACAACCATCTGATCTTTGACAAACCTGACAAAAGCAAGCAATGGGGAAAGGATTTCATGTTTAATACATGGTGTTGGGAAAACTGGCTAGCAGTGTGCAGAAAGCAGAAACTGGACCCCTTCCTGAGGCCTTACACTAAAATTAACTCCAGATGGATTAAAGACTTAAACATAAGACCTAACACCATAAAAACCTTAGAAGAAAACCTAGTCAAAACCATTCAGGACATAGGCATAGGCAAGGACTTCATGACTAAAACACCAAAAGCATTGGCAACAAAAGCCAAATAGACAAATGGTATCTATTTAAACTCCAGAGCTTCTGTACAGCAAAAGAAACAATCATTAGAGCGAACCAGCAACCAACAGAATGGGAAAAAAATTTTGCAATCTACCCATCTGACAAAGGGTTAATATCCAGAATCTTTGGAGAACTAAAACAGATTTACAAGAAATAACAAACAAACCCATCCAAAAGTGGGAGAAGGATATGAACAGACACTTCTTAAAAGAAGACATATATGAGGCCAACAAACATATAAAAAAATGCTCATCATCACTGGTCATTAGAGAAATGCAAATCAAAACCACATTGATATACCATCTCACACCAGTTAGAATGGCGATCATTAAAAAATCTGGAGACAACGGATGCTGGAAAGGATGTGGATAAACAGAAACACTTTTACACTGTTGGTGGGAGTGTAAACTAGTTCAACCATTGTGGAAGACAGTGTGGCGCTTCCTCAAGGACCTAGAAATAGAAATTCCATTTGACCCAGCAACCCCATTACTGGGTATATACACAAAGGATTATAAATCATTCTATTATAAAGACACGCACACGTATGTTCATAGCGGCACTGTTTACAATAGCAAAGACCTAGAACCAACCCAAATGCCCATCAACAATAGACTAGACAAGGAAAATGTGGCACATATACACCATGGAATACTATGCAGCCATAAAAAACTATGAGTTTGTGTCCTTTGTAGGGACACGGATGAATCTGGAAACCATCATTCTCAGCAAACTGACACAAGAACAGAAAATCAAACACCGCATGTTCTCACTCATAGGTGGGTGTTGAACAATGAGAACACATGGACACAGGGAGGGGAGCATCACATACTGGGATCTGTTTGGGGGTTGCCCAAGGGAGGAATGGCAGGGGTTGGGGAGGTCAGGGAGGAATAACATGGGGAGAAAAGCCAGATGTGGGTGACCAGGGAATGGAGGTAGCAAACCACATTGCCATGTGTGCACCTATTCAACAATCCTGCATGATCTGCACATGTACCCCAGAACCTAAAGTACAATTAGAAAAAAAATCTATCATGGTAAAGACTTGAGGGAGGAATATTCTGTAGAAAAATTAGAGTATTGTTTATAGAGAGGCATTATATGTACAAAGTAATTACTTAATTGGTCACTGAAATATGAGTTAAGTGTCTATAAATCTTTGCAACTATAGCAAGCACTATTATGGTTGCCCTCCCTACAGTCCTGCCCCATTCTCTTGACCAACAGAACTCTGATATTGTTGGGATGGCTGATGGGCCCAATAAATTGTGAGATATCTAATTAGTCCCATTTGCCAGTGATTGGCTTAGGGGTAGGAATACAGCCCCATTTTGAACACTGATACATAAACCTTCTGGAGGCCTGCATGATAGAGAGAGAATAAATGGTATGCAAGGAGAAAGTACTTTGGCTCTCACCTACTTCCTTCCTGCTTAAAATGCTGTCCTGCTGGGATGTAATGCTCACAGCCTCAGCAATCATTCTGTAGCCACAAGAAGAGACATCACCAGCATAGGAGGGTGGCAGTAAAGAAAGACAGAAAAAGTCTGGTGCCTAAGCCTACGGCTTTGATGGCTTCAAAGAGCCTCTGAACCAACCCTGGATCAACTCCAGAATTTTTGTCTAATAAACAATAAATAACTCTATGTTTTAAATTCATGTTAGTGGTGGGTTCTATTACGTACAGACAATGGCTGCATACAGTACTTATGTATGTGGCTATATATACTTATAGCTAACAGCTATTTAACTTAGTAGAGAAATCTCTTTCAATTACTCATTTAAGGAAATGAATAAGAAATATATTTAAATCATTTATTTTTTACAGACAAATTCTCACTCTGCACCCAGCCTGGAGTGAAGTGGCACAATTATGGCTCAATGCAACCTGGAATTCCTGGGCGCAAGCGTTCGTCCCACTTCAGCCTCTCAAGTGGCTGGGACTACAGGAACATGGCACCACCCCACTAATTTTTAATTTTGTTTTTATTTTTGTAGCGGTGGGGTCTTGCTATCTTACCCAGGCTGGTCTTGAACTTCTAGACTCAAGTGATCCTCCCACTTCAGCCTCCTCAGTAGCTGGGACTATAAGCATGAACAACCACACTCAGCCCCTAGACAAACTGAATTCTCCAATTCAGCCAGGCTCAAAATCTGTATTGACTGTTATATTTGTTATATCTTCCCTAATTCCATCAGTAAATGCCATCAAATTACTTCAATTCTATACCATGATTTTCGACATTAGCATGAATCAGAATCACTTGTTAAAACAGATTGCTGGGGCTGAGCATGGTGGCTCATGCCTGTAATCCCAGCACCTTGGGAGGCTGAGGTGGGCAGATCACTTGAGGTCAGGAGTTTGAGACCAGCCTGGCCAACATGGTGAAACCCTATCTCCACCAAAAATACAAAAATTAGCCAGGCATAGTGGCACCTGCCTGTGGTCCCAGTTGCTTCGGAGGCTGAGGCAGGAGAATCACTTGAACCTGGGAGGCAGGGGCTGCAGTGCCACTGCACTGTAGCCTGGATGACAGAGCAAGACTCTGTCTAAAAACAAACAAACAAACAAACAAAAGATTGCGGGGGACTATCTCCAGAGTTTATGACTCAGAAGTAGGTAGGGCCTGAGAATGTGCATTTCTAACAAGTTCCTAGGTGATGCTGAAGCTGCCAATCTGGGGACCATACTTTGACAACCACTGCCCTACACTGTGTCCTCAAACTTCATCTCACTGAAGCCTTGTTAAATCTTACACAGGGATGTGGCCTTCCCTCTATTGGCCAAACCATTACTTATTTCTTTGTATTTCAGGGAGATGAACATTATGAGACTCTAAGAGATAGAAATAGGATAAAGAGCTGTTCCTCCCTCTACATCCTACCAGATGCAACTGTGAAATAATGTGTAACTTCTATTTGCTCCAATGCTGGCCTTAAAATGAACACCTTTAACTCTAAAACGGTCCTGGCCCAGAGCTGAATGCTCACTTGGTCTGCAGAGGACACAGAAAGGTTACCCAAGCTTGCAGCTGAGTTTCTGGAAGCAAACTGGTGACTCTCCCAACAGTGAGCAGCTGTTCTGCCCCTCATATTAATTTCTTCTGGGCAGAGAAAGCAAGCCCACAGAGATATCTAATCAGAAGTCTTTTGGTTTATTGGTACAAAGAAGCATGATTTCCATACAGAGAGGCCATAGCAAAGGTTTTACAGAGTCCTGGCAGTTTCCTCCTTTGTAGGTATGCTACCCATCTCAGGGAAAGCAGCCACAAACCCTGGTGTGTCTTGCTCAAGAGCAACACACATAAGTCATACTTGAGTGATGCCATTAAATTAAGCTTTCATTTGTAGCCCCTAAAATTACCACCATGTTTGCAAAAATCCCATGATGAGCCCTCAGTCCCCATGCTGACTTGACCTATCAGTAGCATTTGACATATGTCTTGGTCCATTTATGCTGCTATAACAAAGTACAATTGACCAGTAGCTTAGAAACAACAGAGATCTATTTCTCACCATTCTGGAGAGTGGAAAGTCCAAGATCAAGCTGGCAGCAGATTCAGTGTTAGGTAAGAATATGTGTCTTGGTTCATAGCATCTTCTCACTGTGTATTCACATGGTGGAAGGGGCAAGGAAGCTCTCAGATGCTTCTTTTTTTAAATAAGGACTCTAATCCTATTCATGAGGCCTCTACCCTCATGACCTAATCACCGCCCAAAGGCCCCACCTCCTAAAATCTGCTATGGTTTGGACATTCATCCCAACTAAACCTTATGTTAAAGTTTTGTCCTAATGTTGGATGCAAAGCCTAATGAGTTCGGGTCATGGGGGTAGATCCCTCATGAAGAGATTAATGCACTCCCTCGGGATGAGTGAGTTCTCCTGCTATTAGTTCCTGCAAGAGGCAACTGTTGAAAAGTGCCTGGCACCTACCCACTTCTCTTGCTTCCTCTCTCTCCTTGTGATCTCTGCATTTGCCAGCCAGCCTTTTGCCTTCCACCATGAGTAGAAGCAGCCTGGGGCCCTCACCAGATGTCCAATCTTGAACCTTCCAGCTAGCAGAATTGTGAGCCAAATAAACCTCTTTGCTTTATAAACTACCTAGCCTCAGGTATTCCTTTATAGCAACACAAAGCTAAGACAGCATCACATTGGGAATTAGTTTTCAACATTTGAATTTCGGTAGGGGGAGCAAACATTCAGCCCATAATAGCATAGTCAATCATTTCCTTGTCTCCGATACACTTACTTCACCTGCCTTTTAGGGCATGAGACTTTCGTGGGTTTCTTCCTACTTCATCCCCATGAAGTCCTTTACTGATTTCTCAGTCTCCTTTCCTGAACTCTCCTTTTATACCCTTATAATATTGGAGTACACCAGGGATCCGTCCTTGATTGCCATCTTAGCTACGCATGACCCCATCCAGTCCTATGACTTTATATTCCATCTGTATGCAAGTAATCTACTAATTTATATCTCCAGGCCAGTCATTTCTTCCAAGCCTAAGATCCCCCTATTAATTAACATGTTTCAAACTTAATTCCAATATCTCCCACCTTCTCCTCCAACAAAATCTCAATAAAGAGGAATTTCACATTTCCATTCACTCAAACCAAAATTCTTGGAGTCATCTTTACCTTCTTTTTCTTTTACATTCTATGTTCAATCACCGCTCTACCTTCAAAATAGTCTTTTGGATTTACCAGAAGCCAGATTTCACCATTACTCCATGGGTCCAAGTCTCTATTGTCTTCTGGATTATTGTAGATCCTCCTAAGTAGTCTCCCTTTTTTATCCTTGGCATCTTACAGACTATTCTTAGGATAGTAGCTACTGCGGATTATATATTTGAACTTTCTAAATACCATGTTGAAATTTTGTCCCTAATATAAGTTCTAGCAGGAGGTATTGGGCCATGAGAGTGGATCCCTCATGAATGGCTTTGTCCCATCCTCACAATGAATGAGTCTCACTCTGTTAGTTCCCATGAGAGCTGATTGTTGATAAGTGTCTTGGACTTCCCTCATCACTCTCTTGCTTCCTTTCTCACTATGTGATCTGCATAGGCCAGCTTCCCTTCACCTTCTGCCAAGAATAGAAGTTTCCTGAGGCCCTCATCAGAAGCAGATATTGGCACCATGCTTCTTGTACAGCCAGCAGGATTATGAGCCAAATAAACTTCTTTATAAATTATCCAGCCTTGGATATTTCTTTATGGCAATACAAATGGACTGAAACAGTAGTCAAAGTGATGCCTTCTTTTAAAATGTAAATCAGGTGTAAGGAAGGGGTATAGTTTCAGTTTTCTGCATATGGCTAGCCAGTTTTCCCAGTACCATTTATTAAATAGGGAATCTTTTCCCCATTGCTTGGTTTAGTCAAGTTTATCAAAGATCAGATGGTTGTAGATGTGTGGCATGATTTCTGAGGTCTCTGTCCTGTTACATTGGTCTATATGTCTGTTTTGGTACCAGTACCATGCTGTTTTGGTTACTGTAGCCTCGTAGTATAATTTGAAGTCAGGTAGCATGATATCTCCAACTTTGTTCTTTTTTGCTTAGTATTATCTTGGCTATACAGGCTCTTCTTTGGCTCCCTATGAAATTTAAAGTAATTTTTTTTCTAATTCTTTGAAGAAAGTCAATGGTAGTTTGATGGGAATAGCGCTGAATCTATAAATTACTTTGGGCAGTATGGCCATTTTCACAGATTCTTCCTATGCATGAGCATGGAATTTTTTCCATTTGTTTGTGTCTTCTCTTATTTCTTTGATTACAGTGGTTTGTAGTTCTCCCTGAAGAGTGCTTCACATCCCTTGTTAGCTCTATTCCTATGTATTTTATTCATTTTTTAGCAATTTTGAATGGGAGTTCCTTCATGGTTTGGCTCTCTTTTTATTGTTGGTATATAGAAATGCTTGTGATTTTTGCTCATTGATTTTGTAACCTGAGACTTTGCTTAAGTTGCTTATCAGCTTCAGGAGGTTTTGGGCTGAGACAATGGGGTTTCCTAGATACAGGATCACGTCATCTGCGAACAGGCAGTTTGACTTCCTTTCTTCTTATTTGAATACTTTTTATTTCTTTCTGTTGCCTGATTGCCCTGGCCAGAACTTCCAATACTATGTTGAACAGGAGTGGTGAGAGGGGCATCCTTGTCTTATTCTGGTTTTCAAAGGGAATGCTTCCAGCTTTTGCCCATTCAGCATGATATTGGCTATGGGTTTGTCATAAATAGCTCTTATTATTTTGAGATATGTTCCATCAATACCTAGTTTATTGAGAGTTTTTAACATGAAGGGATGTTGAATTTTATTGAATGCTTTTTCTGCATCTATTGGGATATTCATGTGGTTTTTATCATTGGTTCTGTTTATGTGGTGAATTACATTTACTGATTTGCACATGTTGAGCCATCCTCGCTTCCCAGGGAATGCATGCGGGGCTTAAAACCTAGATGACAGGTTGATAGGTACAACAAATCACCATGGTGCATGCATACCTGCACATTCTGCACATGTATCCCAGAACTTAAAGTAAAATAAAAAATATATTTTAGGGAAAGAAGATTATCCTCTGGTAATTAAACTGCAGTTATAACATACAAAATGGATTGGAAGAGAGATATACAAAATGAAAAAAGAATTTTCTTCTTACATCCAAGAATAGGATAGTAATGAATTATATTCTGAGGGCCAAATGACCAGTCATCCTAAAGCAGCAGAAAGGATCCCAGGCTTCAGTCAATAGCTAAACTTGACTATAAATTAATTTAAAGTTTTGGTATATCTAAAAAAAGGAGCTATCAAAAAGGGATTGTGTCAACCATGGAAAAAAAAATTACAAAAGTTGGTGATATTCATCCAAATAGTTTCCAACAGCGAAGAGGTTTATATAATATACTATACATAGTATAACCCCTTTGGGAAGATTATCTCTACAGAAAGGATAGATGAATCTGATGATTTTTAACTTTTACCATTAAACTTTCAATTTATAAAGAAAAGAAAATGTGAATCAGATTGTAGCTCAACTATGTTTAAGAGCTCATAGAGGTTCTCCACTACAGAATAAAAGGCAAAGCCCTTATAGTGGCCTAAAAGGCCACATGATCTGTTCCCACCCCCACCTTCCACCTCTCTGATCTCCTCTCCTACTATTGTTTTTCATGCTTATACCCCTCTGCTCTCATCACATAGGCCTCTTGGCTGTACCTTACATCTGCCAGGCACACTTTCACCTCAGAGCTTTGCACTGGCCATTTCCTCTACATGGAACACTCTTTCGTTAAATGATATGTGACCAGCTCTTCACTTCCTACATGTCTTTGCTCAAATTTCACCTTTTTAATAACATCTATATATCCTATGCTGTTTAATACTGCTATCTGCCACTCTCAGCCCTCTCAACCCCCTTTATCCTGCTCTACTTTTTGTTGTATTCCACAGTGTTTACAATCACACTTTTTATTGCTAGTTGGTATATTATACTTTTTACATATTGTCCTTCTAACACACTGGAAGGAAAGCTGTACAGTAGTAGGGATACTCGTCTGCTCTGTGGTGTTTTCTAAGCACCTAGAATAATGCCTAGCACACAGTTTTGATCAATACATATTTTGGATCCCTCTCTTCTACATTTCAACAATACTCTTTTTTTTTTCTTTTTTTCTTAATCTCCTGGGCATCCACCCCTGAATGCCATTCACTGGCTGAATCCTGGTGTTGCACCCTGCACCATTCCTGGGTGCCGTCAGTGTGTGCCAACCCCCACCATGCCCTCTGTAGGGCCCCAGGCACCCATCTCACCAATTGAGTGCCGGTCCTTAGACCACCCTTTTGGAAGTCTATCCCTCCTACTCTGGGTAACGGCAGCCTGGTGCACTTCCCTGCCAGTGCGAATGGGCTATCAGGCTGTATCATCTTGGTAAAATTCACCACCATTAATGTTTCTCAGATAACCAATCCAACAATACTAATGATAGAACAAGAATGTCAGCTTATCAATCTTAGACTTAAAATAGAAGTTACCAGATGTCCACAGCCCTAACAGTGCATTAACTTCCTGCACAAGCTATGTGGAAACACAAATTATAATCAGAAGGCTCAGAGTCAGAACAAGAAGTATTTAGATGATTTGGATATCTGATGTTCTCAGATACTAATTAACTTGCATCTTCACAATGGAGCCATATCCAGTGTCGATTGGTAGAGATCACAGGCAAGGCAGTCTCCATGCACAATGCTAACCAGGCTCTCCTGATTCATTTATTTAACACATTTCCTGGGTGCTTATGATGAGTCATGCAGCGTGGGAAGCAGGCACTGAGCATACAGGGACAAATAAGACAAAATAGCTCTTATTCCTGCTTTTGAGGAGTTTGCTTTCTAGTGAAGAAGACAAATAATAAGCCAATAAACATATAATGAAGCAAAATGACCACCGGCCGTGCTAAGAGCTGTGACTAAAATAGAGTCATGGGATAAAGCTATTTCAGACAGGGTGGTCATGAAAGAGCTCAGTGAAGCCTCAGGATGAATGCGAGGTGGTCGTGAGATGAGCTGGAGGAAGCTTTCCAAGCAGAGGCAGCAGCAATTCCAAAGGCCCAGTGTAAGGGTTAAGAGAGGAGATGGGTTAGTTTAAAAAAAAACAACAAAAAACAGAAGGAAGCTAACCAGTATAAGTGGAAGAGAGGTATGGAACGCATTTGTAGAAAAACGCAGGTCATGGAAGTTTTCACAAAATCTTGGTAGGGAATTTGATTTTCAAGGCACTAGCAAGTACATTCTGAAGAAAAGTTTAGAGGAACATAAGAATAGATGGTAGGATACCATTTATGAGGGTATTATGAGAGTTCATGCAAGAGATACTAGTGGCTTAGATTAGGAAGGTGGTAATAAGGATGAGAAGATATAGTCTGGAGAGATACATCTCACTCGGGAATTGTTGTTGTTTGTTTGTTTTGAGACAGAATGTTGCCTCTGTTGCTGAGGCTGGAGTGCAGTGGCATGGTCTAGGCTCACTGCAAACTCTGCCTCCCAGGCTCAAGCCATCCTACCACCTCAGCCTCCCGAGAAGGCGTAGTGGGGACTGCAAGTGCACACCATCACGCCTGCCTAATTTTTGTATTTTTAGTAAAAACTGGCTTTCACAATATTGCCCAGGCTGGTCTCAAACTCCTGATCTCAAGTGATCCACCCACCTCAGCCTCCCAAAGTGCTGGGATTACAGGTGTGAGTGACTGTGCCCCACCACATTCATGGGATTTTAAGTTGGAATGAGTGTAGTGAGGAGAGTAAGTAAAAAGGAGAAAACAAAGATTAACTGGTTTCAGTTTGAACAACCAACTGGATGATGGTGCTATTTCCTAATATGTGGATAGACAGGGGAGCAGATTTGTAGATAAAATAGAAAATCAGGGGCATGTCAAGCTTAATATCTAAGTGGAAATTCTAAGTTATCGATGAGTCTGCAGTTTAGAGAAGAGGGCAGGGCTAGAGTCATCAATTTGTGAATCACTAGCTTAAAGGTAGTAAGGGACCTCAGCACTGTGCAACTTGTGTAGGAAGGGAAGGGTAAGGAAGGGAGCCCAAGACCCATTTTGAAGACACTCCCATATTTAAGGGCCAGATCTACAAGGAGAAGCTAACAAAGAAGCCTCAAGACATAGCCTTCAGTTGGAAGAGAACCTATAGAGTGATTTAACAGAGGCCGAAAGACAGCATTTGGAGAGGGAACATTTTAAAAGATAAGCTAAGGATTGAGCAAATGAACAAATATAACAATGTTTTTGGAAGCCAGGATAATCAAGATTAGAGAAAGGTAAAACAGGTATGGGATGGGGGAAGGGAAGGAAGAACCTTGTGGTTTTAGATGGCTAGATTGGAATTGAAGGTATCATGATAAACTTATGAAAAGGCCTAGAAAACAGTGGATCCCCATAGCAATGAACACATTTAGCACCTAAATTTTAAGTTCTAAAACCATTCTCAACTAAAAGAAACCAACCCTCTTTGAATAAATGATTGGTTCTAGCATTGGGGCAGGGAACACATATGATAAATCTGCAATATCTTATTGACCCAGAAAATGAGAAAATGTGAAAAAAAAATCGGATGGGACATGTTTAAAGGAAGGACACATCAGCTTTAAGGGACACCACCTTAATTAAGTATAACAGGTAATGTCACACGATAAACATTGGCATCCCCATAGCAATGAACCTCCTCATGTGATTTCATTAAGAAGGACAAAGAATTTCTTCTAGTATCCTTGCTCCCCAGCAATGTATACATTGAAAAATCATCTTGGGGAAACAACATACAAACTCAATTTGAGAAAATTCCTACAAAATAATTGACCTATACTATTCAAAAATATCAATGTCACAATAAATAAGAACAGGCTGAGGAAGTGTTCCAAATTACAGGGTACTAAAGAAATATGCAACTAAAGGCAATGTGTGATGCTGAATTAGATCTTGGATCAAGAAATAAAATGCTATAAAGGACACTATTTGCAAAATTTAAATACTGTCTGTTAGATAATAGCATTTTATTAATGTAAATTTCTTTATTTAAAATATTATATAGTAGCTATGTAAGGGAATAATCTTTTTAAAAATACAGGTTGAAGTATTTAAGAGTAAAAAGGTGAAATGTCTATAAGTTACTCTTAAATAGTTCAGAATAAAATCACAATATGTATGTATTTGTATAAATATTTTTACAGTAACAATTAGTGATTCTGGAGGAAGAGTATAAGAGAGGTTTTTTTTTTTTTTTTTTTAAGTACTCTTCCACCTTTTATGTATTTTGAAATTGCAAAATAAAGTTTAGTAAGAAAAAAACTAAGATAAAGGTAGAAAGATGTACTTTGGACTTAGCAGTATGGAAGTCATTGATGAATTTGATGTACAGTTTTAGAAGCCTCAGCCATGAAATCATAGCATTCTACCTAATGTTGGTAGCTTTCTACCTAAATATTTTTAAATTTCTCTCAAATTATGAGTTAAATCTTTTTTAATATTTTCTGACTGGACTGTTTTTATAATTTTTATGTGTTTAACCTGCTCTGCAAATTGTGGCAAAAGTCATGAAATAAGAAACAGAAGATGTAAAACAATGGGGAAAAAGTAAAGTGAAATCTCCATGACATCAGTCTAGGCAACGAGTTTTTGGATCGGACCCCAAAAGTACAGGCAACAAAAGCAAGGATAGGCAAATGAGATTACCTCAGCTAAAATACTTCTGCATAGCAAAGGAAACAATCAAGAGAATGAAGAGACAATCTACAGAATGGGAGAAAACATTTGCAAACCATGCAAATAAAGGGTGAACATTCAAAACATATAAGACATGCACACAACTAAATAGCAAGAAAACAATCTGACTTTAAAATGCGCAAAAGACCTGAATCAACATTTCTCAAAAGAAGACAACAAATAGCCATCAGGTTGATGAAAAAAATGTTCACTATCGCTAATCCCCAGGGATACGGAAATTAATACCACAATGAGATCTCACCTCAGACCTGTTAGAATGGCAGTTATCAAAAAGAGAAAAGATAACAAGTGTTGGCAAGGAGGTGGAGTAAAGGGAATCCTTTCATGCTACTGGTGAGAATGTAAATTAATTCAGCCATTATGAAAAACAATATGGAGTTTTCTCAAAAAATTAAAAATAGAATTATCATGAACCAGCAATCCCACTACTGGTTATATATCCAAAGGAAATAAATCATTGTTATCAGAGATATCTGTCCTTCATGTTACTGCAGCACTATTCACAATAGCCAAGATTGGAGTAAACCTCAGTGTCCATCAAAAGATGAATGGATAAAGGCAATGTGGTGTATATACACAATGGAATACTGGTAGGTGTTTAAAAAAAATTCTGTCATTTGCAACAACATGGATGAAACTAGAGGACATTACATTAAGTAAAATAAGCCATATACAAAAAGACAAATATTTGCATGATCTCACTTATATGTGGAATCTTAAAAAAGTTGAATTCATAAAAGTAGACACTAGATTGATGGTTACCAGGGGCTGAGAGAGGAGAGTGGTTGGGAAGATATTGGTCAAAGGATACAAAAATTTCTGTAGGACATGGGGAATAACTTGGAGAGATCTATTGTATAAAATGGCAACTATAGTTTATGACAATGTATATATTCTCAGACATTGCTAACAGAGTAGATTTTAAGTGTTCTCTTCCCAAAAATGAGTATGTGAGGTAATACATACTAATTAGATGAATTTAGTCATCCCATAATGTATATATATTTCAGAATATCCCATTGGGCACAGTGGTTTACATTTGTAATCCCAGCAACTTGGGAGGACAAGGACTGAGGATTGCTTGAGGCCAGGAGCTCAAGACCAGCCTGGACAAGATAAGAAGACCCTGCCTCCACAAAAATAAAAAATAAAAAAATAGCCAGACACGTGGTAGGCACCTGTAGTCCTACCTACTTGGGAGGCTGAGGCAAGAGGACCCCTTAAGCCCAAGAGTTTGAGGCTGCAATGAGCTATAATCATGCCACTATACTCCAGTCTGGGTGAGAGAACGAGAGCCTGTCTCTAAATAAATAAATAAATAAAACATCACACACACAATAAGCATATACCATTTTTGTTAGTTAATAATATTAAATGTCTTTGTAACATCTACTGAAATTGATTTCACTTATTGGATCTATTAATAGTTATATTATCAATTCCAAATATCAAGCATCTTTGTAGCTCTAGAATAAAACCTACTCAATTACGGTAAATTATTCTTTTAATATGTGGTTTCTAGGTTCTTTCTTTAGGATTTTCTCATGATATTTATAAATTATACCAGCTCATATATTTTTATGTGAGAGTATGTGTGTGATACAGAGAAAGATATTATTATTGCTTTGTCATTTTTGGCATTCAGTGTTTTGCTGTCTTCATAAAATAAATTTGGTAACCTTCTAGGTCTTCTAACCATTTTCAAAGTATAAAAATCTTCTGTGTTTTTAAAGCCTCAAAGCCTTGACCCATAACATGATCTGAGCTCAGAATGTAATATTTTAAGTTCATTTGTTCTATCTTCCTTGATATAGGTTTTCTATTTTTTTCTTGAGTCAGCTTTAGTAACTTAATTTTTTCTCTGAGATTATTCATCATATATGTAAATACATGTAAATCCTCTTTCTTTCTTGGGAGTTATAGTCTCCAAATGTATGTGTAAGGAGTCATCAGAGAGAGAGAGAGAGTGAACAGAAACAGTGCCTATACACAAGAAGGAGTGGACGCCCAGCTTCTGGCTGGTGTGAAACATTTATGTCCCAACCAGGGCAAATTGTGATTGTGCGGAAAGATTGTACCCTCTTCCTACTGCTTGCTCAAGATAAAGACAGAGTCAATTACCAATTATGATATACAGAAACTACTGCCTTGCTAGCAAAGAATGCCACCTCATCAGTTATTTATGATCTTGTAAGATCATAAATTTGATTTAGAACCTAAAACATTTATAGGAAGAAAAAAACTGGTTTTGATTTATAACCCAAAACATTTTACGGGAAGAAAAGGAAAAGTCTTAATATGACCAGGTCTACGTGAACTTGAGCCAGGGGACTGCAATGGTAACTACAAAGTTCCAGCTGACAGAAGTAAGTGAAACCAAAACAGTTCTCAGACCTTTTCTCTAAGCATGTCTGAAATCCAGCCATGCTAAGAGCTCAGGACTATCAATTGCCCATTTGCTTAGATTACTTTCCAACATACCCTGGTTCATTCTTAGGTACTTAACTATTTGTCTATTTAATTATGTTACTTTGACTGAAACTTCAGGCAATTTTTTTTTTTTTGGCACCACGATCCTTGTTCCACAGAATTAGTCAATGCCAGAGATGTCTACTGAAATCTAAAAATGTCAGCACTCAGAAAAATGTTCAAACCTCCTTCTATTGCTGATACCTCAGACACTATGATGTGTCATGATGCAGATATAATGTAATATAAAACTTCTAAATACAATTTCAGCTTTGCGTCTGCAGCACTCAAACAGATACAGATTTCGTGTGAGATAGACTTACTTTCTTCCTAGATTTTTGTCTTATCTGTTCACAGAAAATCAGTCATTTGTCTAGACAAAGACACATGATAGATTATTTTCTCCTTCACTTGATTCCATTCTTGCCCCATTACTTATCAATTTTTATTTTTTTAAATGTCTCAAGTTTCCATTTTTAGGAAACCAATAATGTGATACTAATATGTTTCAAAAAGGAAAGAATAAATTAGTGATTATTGGATATCATACTCACTTTTCAAAGCTGATTTTATTATGGGACATTCTAGAGTGAATCTGTGATCACTTATCAGAGTTGTTTTAATTGTAACTTTTGGGACCTGAACACTCAGATATTTCAGCTCTCCAGGTGCTGCTCACAAAGTAACACACCTATGCTTGCAGTTCAAACGTTTTTGAAAGATATGTTAACATTGACTCCTATATTAGTTTGTTCTCAGACCCCAGACTGGGTAATTTATAAAGGAAAGAAGTTTAATGAACTCACAGTTCCACATGGCCGGAGAGGCCTCACAATCATGGTGGAAGGCAAAGAAAGAAGAAATGCATGTCTTACAGCATGACAGGCAAAAGAGCTTCTGCAGGGAAACTCCCATTTATAAACCTATCAGATATTGTGAGACTTATTCACTATTATGAGAACAGTATGGGGAAAACAGCTCCCATGATTCAATTATCTCCACCTGGCCCGCCCTTGACATGTGGGGATTATTACAATTCAAGGTGAGATTTGGGTGGGAACACAGCCAAACTATATCAACTCCCTACCTTGTCAACAGCTTGAAGTTATTAATGGTAAAGTTGTAATACATTTGGTTCATGGGACATCATCTTTTAAAAATCCTATTTGGATTAGAATAAGTTCATTTTTAGTCTTAACTATAGAAATAAGACATTTTCAGATTACTGTATACTTAAACTGTAAGAGGAAATGTACATTCGTAACAAATTATTATTATCCTTTCTAAGACCTGCATCATATTTAACACTTTTAAAAAATGTGTAACCACATCTCTGTGTTTATAAAAGAATTAATAAAATGATTTCAGTTCCACTCTTAGGTAACTCCTAACTGAGTTAGTTTGGAAGGTGGCGGTTATGTGGGACATGGAGCCCTTCTGACTGCTCGCTGCTCTCTGTGGAATGCCCTGCTTTCAGTAGCACCCAGAAATTTTACCTGCCTCTTCACACATGAAACTGATATGAAAATGGCCCTTGGAAATAAGAGATGTGGGGGTAGCCTTAAATATTCAGGATCTTTATTATTAATGAATGCACTTCTGTAAGCCCTGAAAACACTGCATTCGCAAATATTACTGTTTTGCATGCAATTGCTGGGCAGCCAGAACAAGAAATCAACTCTGCATAGGAATGCTACATCTGGAAACCTGATTTTACTCAGCTTCTGTCTTCCACTACTGCTGAGTCATTTATATGGAGGTTCGACTAGAATGCTTCTCCAGAGAAACTAAGAAAGGTAAGGACCTGGCATGGAGGCAGATAGATGATATCTTCAGCTGTCCTGTTGACTGTTCGGGAGGCTGGACCCTTCTAAGCCTACCTGGGCTTAGCCATGTTTCATCTATTGATACAGTTCTTCAAAGAAAGTCTTCAGAATCTTGGTCCCACGTGTTTAAAATTTCCATTGACTCTGCTCTTGTCTGTAGCTAATCTACGTGCAATGGTTTTGGCAGGCTTCCAGTGTAAAGCTAGCATAACTTTAATTTTTCAGTTAGAATTGTGTAAGGTTAATCAGTTGAGCTATCTATGGAGTTGGCTATTGTTTCTTCCATTAATTGTTTTTCCTCTTCAATTACAGCATTTACTTTTTTAAAAGAAAAAAGTTCATTTTTTTCCTTGGAAATTAATGTGGATAATCTGTTGCTATGGGCTTCATCTTCTACATTACCTCATCCCTTCTCAAAATGAGTTATACCTCTGTAAACTACTGATTGCTTTTTTCTTTTATTTAATTTTACTTTAATACTGGGATACATGTGTAGCATGTGCAGGTTTGTTATACAGGTAAACATGTGCCATGGTGGTTTGCTGCACATATCAGCCCATCACCTGGGTGTTAAGCCCTGCATGCATTAGCTATTTATCCTGATGCTCTCCCTCTTCCTGCACCCCCAACAGGCCCCATTGTGTGTTGTTCCCCTCCCTGTGTCCATGTGTTCGCATTATTCAGCTCCCACTTATAAGTGAAAACATACAGTCTTTGTTTTATGTTCCTGCATTAGTTTGCTGAGGATAAGGGCTTCCAGCTCCACCCATGTCCCTGCAAAGAACATGATCTTGTTCTTTATACAGCTGCATAGTATTCATTGGTGTAAACTACTGATTTATTTGGGGCATTGTCCCCATAAACTTTTTGAAAAGCATCAATGATTTCACTATTCTTCTACCCACGCGTCACCATACATTTGATATTTGCTCTTGCTTCGATTTTAGTAGAATTAATGTTGCTCTAATGGCTATTTTCAAACTGATACCCTTCTTACTGCTTCAAACTAAATCCTGTTCAGACATGCTTCAACATGTTAGTGTGAGTTTATTTCGGTACAAAAAAATTTTTGAAATCCTTGCCTAGTTTCTTCATAACATACATTTTCCACAAGCCCCTCGTGTATGTGTGTTTGTGTGTTGTTTGAACAATAGTTGCAACATGAAACAATTAACAAAGGTAGCTAATTGACTACTCTTTTAAAAATAAACTATTAACAGAATCCTATGTATACATATACACATATGTGACGAATTGATAGCTTTCATCAGAAATTTAATATGTAGAATTATTTAGCATAGTGTCATTAAAAATTTAAGTATTGGGAGCTTCAAAGTTTGTTCTTAAAATTCAAGTAAATTGATATCGTCTTAAAGTAAGAATACAGTCCACTCTTAAAATTATAATGCCTCAAAGGCTCTAAGTCATCACAGTATTAGTTTCAGGAGCTGTTCTCAGTTTTCTGAGAAGCGTGGCCAGTATCGGGAGCCTCTACGTCTACATTTCTCTGTTTTGTTTTGTTTTTTTCCTTCCAAGCTATTTCAGTCTTCCCGAACGCCTTGCAGTCACTTTCCACAGGTGACTGCAATGATTTGTTTGGTTGCCTTTTTGTTCCCCTGGCCTCATTACTCTGCTGCAAAACCTTCTGCTTAAAATACTGGTTCATTTCTACTTACAGGGATCGACTTGCCATCTGTCATTCCAGGAAATTTGTGAAATGGATCCAGATAAACAAGGTGAGCATTATTGTCAAGTTTCTGAGTATAGTTTGCAAACAGAAAAATTAGACACAGATGTTATATTTTCAGACCTCTGATTTGAAAAAGAGTAAACATTTGGCAATTTACTGGCTGAAAAAGAAACTGTTATTTGATTAAAGTGGCTTTCTCTCTTTTCTAAACAGAAAGCCACCCTGTACTGAAGAGCATTTGGTCTATTGTCTCGAAAGCACCAAAAATAATCGAATGAAAATCTTGATGTCAACATAATTGCATTTTAATTGCTATTCAAAAATACAAAAACTATTATTTTAGTTTTATTTATACTCATAGTTTACTATTAAAATGACATGATTATATATATTTTAATGTCATGGGTAATTTAACAGTACCGTGTGGTTCCAAAGTTGGGAGAAAGGTCTCACAGCTGTTACCATATGAAAATTTGATAAATGGATATGAAGAAACTAGTTCCCTTTTCTTCTAACATCACTGAATGCCAAGTTAGACTGAAAACAGATCTGTGGCATTTCTATTGCTGGATCTATTTGCAGCTTTATTCCGCTAACCAGAATCTACATTGTTATCTTACTTGTTTGATACGAAATTGTGTATGATCCCTAGTTATTTATCTAAAACAACATTATAAATGATTCCAATACCTTTGGGTTTTCCAAATATGGACTCTCATATTAACACGTTACACAAAACAGTAGAGAGTCCATTCAGCTCACAATTTTCTTTTTCTGAAGCAGTGTGTCTCAAAATTAGCATGCATCAGAATCGCCCAAGTTTGTTAATATGCTGCTAAGTTTGTGATTCAGTGGGTCTGGAGGAGAGTCCAGAATGTGCGTTTCTAACAGGTTCCCAGGTGATCTGATGCTGCTCCCTCGGACCACACTCTGAGGACCACTGGCCTAAAGCATCAATTTTGGATCATCAAACTAGATGATGGACATTTGAAAGAATTGTATTACATCCACCTTAGTATCAGTGGAAAATAAATATATTGCTGTAGCTAAGCAAAACCAAGAATCCTGATCAAAAGATATTTCTCAATCATATTGCTTCCATGAACAAGAACACATGTAGCTTCTGTTACTATTTCTTTAAGCTTCTGAAACTACATTGTTCGTAGCCTTGGGCATGATACATTTGGTAATTTCTTCTTCTCTTGATTTTTTTTTTTTTTTCCGTCATCAGAAAAAAAGTGTAAAAGTTAGCCTTGAGGAAATGGGTCTGGTGTTGGATCACCTGGGCTGCTCATTCATTTTCCACATTGCACTGTATCACAGCTTGCCATGTTATGCTGTATAGCTTCATCAGATGACGCTGCAAAGCAGAACTTGACAGGAGAGTGATGGCCAGATGGTAGAGCAGCTACAGAGTCACTCCTCCACCAACAGCAGCATCTGGGAACTTGCAGAGGCCCCTTGTTTGCTGATTCTCTGTATCTGCTTGGTGAATCTGAGAGGAACCAGGGCACAAACACTGGCCAATTTCCAGAGGAAAGAAATGTTGGGCATTACACTGTTGCAAATTATTTCCACCCTACTATACCTTCTCTCAATTTGTTTCCTTTCTCCAGACATAGGACAGAGGTGTTTCTGACATCTCCCATTCTCTAACATTGGCGTCTTGTCTGAAAACTGAACATTTTTAAATCAAATCATGATCATATGCTGATTGTTGATCAGTATACATTCAGAGAGAGGCCTGTAGCATGCCCATGCTCCTTCAGGAAGGCTCTGTCCTGGTTCAGCACCGTAACCCCCTCTGTGCCTCCACACAGTGCTTAGTACTCAGTATCTTATGTGTAACAGCTAGGACTTTACCCCACAACACTCAAGGGCAAGAAACATCATTTCGCATATCAAAATCAAGTCACCGTACCTTGATACGAAATTTAGGCTGAGTTAAGTTTGGGAGGGAACCATCCCTGGGAGACAAACAGAAAGCCCTAAGGCTGCTACCTTGAACCTCTGGTCAAGCCCCAGACTGAAGTCCACTGTGACCACCACTTGTGATGCTCTCTGCTTCTGGCTTTGGGTTCCACTTGAAGACATGGGACTCCATGTCAAGACTGGACACCGAAGTCCTTGTCACACATGTGGCTGATCTCCCTGGCTATACCATGCAGCCATTCCTCCACTCAGGGGTCTGCTAGGAAGGGCAGCCCTGGAAACACCTCCCAGTAAGACATCTCCCAACTTCCCATCCAGGCATCTGCCTCTTCCCACCTCCAGGAAAATTCCAGATTAATTCTTTCATGGGCCTGTCCATACTTTCATAAAAAGGCCTGAGTTGAGTTGATTTCAACAGTGGCCCTTAAACACAAAGACACTGTGAGATCTCCCAAAGGAGTTAGAACAGCTTAGACTTACAGGATGGACACAGGCACATCGCCTTTCCATTCTTTAAATTCTCCCCTTGCTGCAAGAACAAGACAAAACTGAATGTCACCAGCAAATTGTCTTGCCACATACATTTGAATCAAAGAAATACACCAAGCAGTTCCTGGTTTCATTTTTGCCCAGGGCCTGTTTCAAGGCTGGAGACCTGGCTGTGTTTCTAGTCGCAAAACTCCCCAGCACAGCCTAACTCCTCATTGCCTGAGTTTTTTGTGGATCAGCTGACATTACATTTGAACGTTGCTTCATTTTCCTCAAGGCTTCTTCCTCTGGGCCTCATAAACACAAGTAAGTCTTGTCCTCAGAGCTTGCTTGTGTGTGAAATCCTTGCCTCAGAATGAGCGGTTCTGGGTGTAAACTCTATTTAATTGGAATTTTTTGTCACGGGAAATACTGGAGATGCACTATGGCTTGAAAGTTCTTTTCCAAAGTTTGTGACTGGTTTCCTCTTTCACTCTTCACTGTAACCAGTCCAAATCTTCACCATTCCTCAAGTTTTCTACTCCACCACCTCCTCCTAACTCTAAGTGCCTGAACATGCCCTCAACTTTACAAAGAAAACAGAAGCTCTCAGCCCATTTCCCCAGCCCTATCATCATCTCCTTTTATGCTTCCTCTCAGGGAATAAGAGATGGCTTCTTAACAAAGCTAATTCCTTCACCCGTACATTTTCCTCCCTCTCTCTACCGCAGCGATGGGAGCAGTTGGCCATATTTCAGTGATTGTGGCAGAAAACTTAGCTCAAAAAGGCTGTGTTACCTTATAAAATTAATAACCCAATCAAGAGATCTACTGTACAGCATGGTGACTATGGTTAATAACAATGTAGTATATTTTGAAAATTGCTAAGAGAATAGATTTTAAGTATTCTTACCACCAAAAATCAATATGTGAGATAATGTATATGTTAATTAGTTCAATGTAGCCATTCCATAAGTCATATATATATATATATATATATATATTTTTTTTTTTTTTTGAGACGGAGTTTTGCTCTTGTTACCCAGACTGGCACGGTCTCGGCTCACCGCAACCTCCGCCTCCTGGGTTCAGGCAATTCTCCTGCCTCAGCCTCCTGAGTAGCTGGGATTACAGGCACACGCCACCATGCCCAGCTAATTTTTGTATTTTTAGTGGAGACGGGGTTTCACCATGTTGACCAGGATGGTCTCGATCTCTTGACCTCGTGATCCCCCTGCCTCGGCCTCCCAAAGTGTTATATATATTTTAAAGCATGTTGTACACAATAAATATATGCAATATTTGTCAATTAAAACAAATGAAAATAAATCAAATAGCCCTAGGCAGGACTAGCTTTCCTGGGCTGGGACATTGTCACCAGGAAGTGATTTCTCTCCATCTCCAAGTTTATCTCTGCTCACCCTTGTGAGCTGATTTCATTCTCAAGCTACACAACTTGACAAGAGAGTGATTGCTGCTCCAATCTACAATTCCAAATTCAAGTCCAGAAAAAAAAAAGTCTGCTTCCCTGATAACTTGAACCAAGAGTCCTTGAATCCAGTTTCATTGGCCCATTACTTGCCTGACTTTGGTATGTGCCCACCTCTGGTGAGTGTGATGGCGCTCTCACTGATGGGCTGGGCCTGGACCACTTGCCTACATGGAAGTGAGAGAGTTGCAGTTGACACTACTGGAATTTCATGTACTCAGATTAGGGGAGGTGGTTCACCTGAAGAAAGAAAAATGGTTGCTGGGTGGACTCTGGAATCTCTCCTGCCTTTGAAAACCAACTTTGATTTTATGTGTTGTTCTAGCTGTGGCTCTCTTGTCTTCCCTTCACATTAAAGATCTTGAAAAAGTTGCCTGGTTTTATGTTTCTCCTTACCTTATACTCAGTGCTCACTCCTCTGCAATTTGATTTTGACCCCCATGACCCCCTGAAACTGCTGTCACAAAGACCTCCAATAATCAAACTAGTCATAAAAAGCAGAAGCAATAAATTCCCTTTATATCCATAGTTTTCAAACTTTCCTTTGCATCAGATTTACCCCTGGGCCTGCTAAGACTTAGGTTGCCCCCTAGATTCTCACCCCTAGATCCTAACATCGAAGACTTCTTAGAGTTTTGTTAGAAATGGTTTTTCTCCCAAGTTCCCAGACGATGTTGCTGCTACTGCTGGTCCAGGAGCCATACTTTCAGGTCCGCTGGTTTATACCAATAATAATAGGTTAGAACAGGTCATTTTAACTGTCTAAAACAAACTAAGCTATTAATGTGTATGATCTTATATAGCTTTATTGAATAGTATTAAAGGTAATATGACTAAATGGGGAGATCTACTCTGTAGTTTTTGTTTTTTCTAGATATGAAGATTGATCATTTCAGTCTTAAGCAATGAAAAGCTCTGTTGTAATGTTGTTACAGTCTCTTAAATTAAAAAAAAATCAAATTTGGAGGATCAATGGAAAAAATTTAAAATCATGGGTCCTTAAGGGAAGTAAGATAATTTAGGAAATATATTGCCTACATTTTCTTATTTAAAATGTGCAAATACTCCTTGAGGAATGTATTATAATTCCCATTTATCTTGATGAAGAAGCTGAAGATCAAAAGTAACTAATTTTAAGGAAAAAGGAATAGAACGAAGTATGGCTGGCTCCAGAGTGCGCTCCTCTCCTCCGCACCGTGAAATGGGCAAACACACACTCAGTGCCTAGAAGGGCTCAGGAATGCCCACTATTGTTGTAATGCTATTGGTGGTGGTATTCTCAAAAGAAGGTATATTAATAATTATTTTTCTGATTATAAAAATAACATATACTTTTTATAGAAAACTTAGATAATATTGAGTAGAGAGAAAATAACCATGAACACTAACAATTAAAGCACCCAAAGATATTCTCTGTTAACAATTTGGTAGATGGTACTAGAAGTTAATCTTCACGAGAGTGGCCATCTTCATCTGTTTAGTTGATTGCTATATTTCAAGGGGCCTAGAATCATGCCAGGGCCATACAGTAAGGACTCAAAAAATATTGGCTAAATGTAAGAGTAGATGGATAGCTTTGGGGTCTTTTTCATTTATGCATAAATAAATGTGTCCACATCTAACTAGAATGTATTTGCAAACTTGAATTTATATTCTACATAGTTTTTAAAAAATCCTGTTTATTTCAAAGGCCATTGACATTTTATGTAAAAAGTTGACAGATGGAGTATTCCCCACTTTTTGGTGGACTGAGAAGGTGAACTTGGTTCACCTGTAGCCCTAGAATAATCTAAGCCTATTATTATTTATTTACAGAAAGAAAAAAGGAACTCTAAACCTTAATTTCTCACCTGCAAAATAAAGTAAGGTTACATGATCCCTAGGATTTCCTTCCAGGATGTGGGATTTATATAATGAGAGAGTAATTTATTCATAATATTTTATGTTTTCTTTACAGATGCTCTTAGTAGTATTGAGAATTCCATTTATAGAACAGCCTTCAAATTACGATCAGTGCAAACTCTGTGCCAGTGTAAGTATAGGCTCTCCTGAAATATTTGAAATAATCTGAGCTTGATGTGTGATGTAAAATTCATAGAGAAAACAAACACTCCTCCATGCAGCTGACTGCTGGATTCCGGAAGTCTGGACTTGTGCATTTAGCTCATTCGTGACAGAGAAGATGGAGGGATGGAAAGACATCATGTGCATTCAAACCATGTGTAGTTTTCTGATGAGCGATAGAAAATAATTGTGTTTTTTTAATTTTTTAAATATTTTTTCTACTTGGTTTCTTCTAGAAAATGTTTTTGGTTTTCTTTTCAGGATACCGATATGGATACAAAATAAAATTACAAAAAAAAGTAGTTTCAAATCTGTACCCATAGATTTAAGTTAAAAATATAAAATTTCATCTACCACCTAAGATTTGTGTTTTCAAGTTGTACCTGTAATCTATATACGAACATGCAAAAGTAGGTGCAAATGAATAAACAACCCATGGATCATGAATTTTAAAACAATCTCAAGAATTCCCTGAGAACTGTTCCTTTTGCATTAAATTTATGTCTGATTGAATGTATGGTTTTCTTTTCTTTTCTCATACTGTTATCTAGGCATAATATGGTAAAAACATTTATTCTGTGAAAAATTTCCAAGGTGAAATAAACTGGGTCCAAGCTATGAAAAACACCAGGCATTCAGCATATCTAAAGTTATTGATTTCTCATTGCACTAAAGAAAAATCACTTCATGTAAAATGATTTCTGGAATTTATCATATCAGATCTAAAAGAAGTTATGTTATATATATGACATTTCTACTGAAGGCTGACATTTTAAATATTTTTCCCTCTGCCTAAAAAGTTATACAGGGCAGTGCTTTTCAAATTCGGTTTCACAAAATATATGTGGATGTAGGGTAGAGCACAAAGGAATTAGCCAGGTCGGAAGAGGAGGTTCAGGCAAGGCAGGAAGATTCAAAGACCATATCCTCAATAAGAACAACTCCATCCTTCTCTATTTCCCATACTGTGTTTCCGTGTGTGTGTGCGTGTGTGTGTGTGTGTGAGTTAGGGTCTCACTTTGTCACCCAGGCTGGAGTGCAGTGGTGGGATCTCAGCTCACTACAGCATCTGCCTCCCAGGCTGAAACCATCCTGCCACCTCAACCGTCCTAGTAGCTAGGACCACAGGTACAAGCCACCACACCTTGCCAATTTTTGTATTTTTAGTAGACACAGGGTTTTGCCACATTGCAGAGGCTGGTCTTGAACTCCTGAGCTCAACTGATCCCCCCACTTTGGCCTCCCAAAGTGACAGGATTACAGGTGTCAGCCACCACACCCAGCCTCATACCATGTTTCTGTATCAGGTTGCTTTGAAAAATAAATTTTTGGTTTTAAAAACAATTTTATGTAGCTTACTTCTCTAGATAAACTCATGTATAAGTATTGTATTATTTATTATTCCAGAAACAAATGAAAGGCTAAAAATTTACTACCAATGACGCTATTTTCCTGGAGAATTTCTCCCATTAAAGAAAGTTAACAGCAATTTTTCACATGTCCCCATCATGAATGCCCAAGTATGTACCAGAGTGTAATTTAAGGATGCACATTTTTGAACTTTTTGTTATCTCTGGCATCAGGAACAGTGAATATAAATAATACTCCTGGGAAACATTAACAATACACAAAATCCGTGGTTGAAAAATGTTGCCGAGAAAAGATAACCAAACAAAAATTTAAAACAGAAAAGTCCCAAACACCAAGATAAAGTATAACAAGCTCCAAATAGCAAGATCTGGAACACATCGCTGTACAAATCTTGCAGTGAGATTAATGGACACCACTATTATCTGGTTTGGTGTAATATAGACTCTCAGCAGGAGATGAAATCGGCCTGTGTTCAGAATGCGTGGCCGAGGTGACAGGTTTTAATGATAAAAGAGTTTACAACCTTCACCACCTGCAGCCAGGTTCTTATTTAAGTCACATCCCTGAAACTTGCTCCTCTGTTCCTTAGACTCTCCCCTTAAAAGCAATATCAGAGAACAAATAAAAATTTTTATTATACTTGCTAGATTTCTTATCTGAGGTTGATTTATGAAGTAGAGAGAAACCCAGGGTTTTATGGTTTCACAGACTGAAGAGTTTTAAATGCCAGGAGCTCTTGGCGCTCTTGACATCCTCACCTTTCAGATGGTGCAAGTGGCTGTTTATTAATTTTGTCTGTCATCCTCTCTCTGCAAGAAGCTATGGGGTTAGCTCTATTACATTCTTGTTTCTATTCATTGCCTTGTAAAAATTTTAGGAGAAGGTGGTTAAAAAATATTCAGTATAAGAAATAAAGCATTATTTTTTGTAAGCAGCTCTAGTTTTATTAAGTGTCCTCTCTAGATAGTAATACTGATGGGACCAAGCTTTTAAAAATTGATATTACTGAGTTGCTGAATTCTCAATCTCTTTAGCCTAAAGATCTTTATGGAAGAGTAACTGCTCTTTTACAAAGATCACTGTTTTTTATTTAACTATGGCAATTGCTTTTTAACACACCATATTGCTTCTGAAGCTGGGCTGCAGACAAGAAAAACTATATTTGAACATGAAAGGTAAATTTATTCAATCCACTTAATGAAGAGTATAAAAATGTTTCCCCCAACTTTTCACCACAGTGTCATAACTTTCTTGGAAATCTTATTTTTCGTTTCTCACTTCCTTTTTTAACTTCTTTCTATAAAACAACACCCTAGAAACTGTACTGGTAATAATGTTATAACTATGCTTTACTAACAGATGCACTTTTCCAAAATCAAATGAATCGCTAGAATAGCAACGCCTGAATTATACACAAGGGATACATGTCCAAATAATGGTCATATTTCATTCCCTGTAAAAGAAAATAACTACTATAAAAAGGCAGTCTTAATTATAAAACACTAAATGACATTTGCTTCATTTGAAGCCTTTTGTTCCCATCAGAAAATAAGGCTCAATTCTTCATTTGCTTCCTACAGTGGACTTGATTGACAGCTCCCTGATTCAGCAGGTCCTACTGCGTCCAAGTTTCTGGGAAGCTCGCAAGTGTTCCCTCTCTGTGCAGCAGCTTTCACAGGCACTCCAAGAGCTGTTTCAGAAAGCCAGGGAGGAAAATCCCGGACAGGTACATCCCAGAGCTTCGGAACTCACTCTGAGCCTTCTCACGACAATGTACAACAGGTGAGTGTGTGGACGTCACGATGTGACCTCAAAGGCAATGTTAGTGGCCAGTGGTCATTTACCATTTGGTGCTGTCTAACATTTGCTTGAGGTTTGGTATATAAGAAGCCTTTGTTCATTTTTCACAAATTTATTCCTCAGGAGTGGAACACAGGAGTAAATGCCTATTCAGTTTTATGAATATAAATGACCCACGGATAGCAAAAAGAGGGGGGAAATGCCACATCATTCTTTCCTTTATACAAATTCATTCCTACTCTAGAGAAACATACGAACCTCTTGCTAGGGTGTTTATAATTCTATATATATATGTGAAAAATGACACTCTTGTTAATGCTAGCTTCTTTGCTCATTTCTTTGTAAATGACTATCAATTTCTTCTTTCTTTCTTTTTCTTTTTTTTTAGCTAGAATAAGGTTGAAAATTCTGTGCATGGATGGGTAACCTATAAACCAGTTTAGACTATGTCAAAGGACCAATTACATATGCTCTCAAGCCAATAGTTCTGCTGGTATGTGGTAGGGGTGGGTGTGTTTTTTAAACTGTAAGGTTTCAATTCCTCTGCCCCCTCCTCAGTTTGGTTGACCTTACCTATCCTCGACTCAGTAGACTTCTTCCTTTAGAATAAACTTTTCAAAAATCATAGTGAACTCAAACATTTGGAAAAGTAGAGGAAAAAAGTAAAGAAAAAGAAATACATTATTACCCATCAGCCTGCCTCCCAGAGGCAAGCACCATTTTAACCACTGGGCAAATTCCTTGTGGTTATTTTCTTTTCCAGTTTTCTTTTTAATTTTTTTTAACTGCCCAAACAATATTTAAACCCATTCTCAAGTTATTTTTTCATTTCAGCTTCCTTAAACATTAAGCTTTTGACTGTCATTTCTTTTCTTTTTCTTTCTTTTCTTTTTTTTTTTTGTTTTTTGTTTTTTGTTTTTTGAGACGTTATCTTGCTCTGCTGCCAGGCTGGAGTGCAGTGGCTGTGATTTCGACTCACTGCAACCTCCGCCTCCTGGGTTCAAGCAATTCTCCTGCCTCAGCCCCCCGAGTAGCTGGGATTATAGGCACATGCATGCAACCAGACCCGTGAATTTTTGTGTTTTTATTAGAGACAGGGGTTTTACTATGTTGGCCAGGATGGTCTCGATCTCTTGACCTCAAGTGATCTGCCCTCCTCAGCTTCCCAAAGTGCTGAGATTTCAGGCATGAGCTACCACGTCCAACCTGATTGTCATTTCTATTATCTGTGCCTGTCTCCAACAATCTTCCTGCCTTCAATAAATTGTTTAGTAGGTTTGTAAACTGGACAGCAAGTGGGCAAGGATGATTAGGCTCTGAGATCCTGTGAACTAGATTTTTCTTTTGCATAAATATTTGCTCCTTTGCTGCCTTTTGGTCCTCCCTTGTCTCTGTTGCTTGGTTTCTAGGCAACTGAGGCCTGAGGAAGTGATGCTACCTGCTCCACGAAGACAGGGTATACCCCTACATCCCTGGTGCCTAGTACAGGGCTTAGCACAGAGGAGGCATCAAATAGAAATTTTGGAAGGACTGCATGAACAAATAAATGACTGGTGAAATAAGTTAATTCAGTGCTCTGTTCTGCTAAATTCTAGGTGTAGGATAAGAGGCCATGAAAAGCTACAACTTATAACACCATATCAGCAATGCCCATTAATAGTTATGGTTTAGATAATCCATGACACCAAAGGTAACGCTGACCTTTTCATTCTTGTCTCTGTATTTTGTCACTGTGCAGCACAGAAACAGGTTTTCTCCAGCTTATGCCTGCGGCCGCTGCCCTGATAACCCTCTCAGGAGACAGCCCTCTTACAAAATACCGAGGTAACACACAGAGGACTATGCATGTCCTAAAGTGCAGTGAGCCCCAAATCCCCAACCTGTTATCCTATATCCCTGTCACAAGACCTTCTTCTTCAGCATGTACTCAGCATGACTCGTGTGTTTATTGAAGAAAAATATTTAAGATTTGAAGAATTTGGAATTTTTTTTTTTTTTTTTTTTTTTGAGACGGAGTTTCACTCATGTTACCCAGGCTGGAGTGCAATGGCGCGATCTCGTCTCACCGCAACCTCCGCCTCCTGGGTTCAGGCAATTCTCCTGCCTCAGCCTCCTGAGTAGCTGGGATTACAGGCATGCACCACCATGCCCAGCTCATTTTTTGTATTTTTAGTAGAGATGGGGTTTCACCATGTTGACCAGGATGGTCTCGATCTCTTGACCTCGTGATCCACCCGCCTTGGCCTCCCAAAGTGCTGGGATTACAGGCTTGAGCCACCACGCCCGGCCCTGGAATTTTTTAAAAATTTACACTTCCTAATTGTTTCTTGGTTGTTCTTGATATTTATTTGTTTAGGGATTATCCAGACACCCGTAATTATTATGGGTTTGAAGACTGGGAGGATCCTCACATTTCCTTTTACTAACCTCATGATCTTCATCATAGATGCACTAAATGATCAAGGTGTTGAAATGTGAATGGATTTTCATTAGTTATCAAATTATGGTTATTATAAAAAACATAGTTTGGAAGGCCTTCAAAATAGCGAGCCAATAATCAAGAGCGTAACTTTCCCTTCTCTTTCCCTTCGTAACCACAAAGAGACTGTTACTTCATAGCAAGTACTCTTCAAAGATGCATTCCAAGTATTCAATTTAAAGATTTTTCCTTCTACATGTCTAGCTCTTTTTCAGCTCTATGCAGAAAATAGCAGGGGAGGTTATGATTCTGGGACACGCATGACTCGAAGGGTTTTGAGAAAACTACTAGCAGATCTACAGCAGGTAAATCTCTAATACTTAAGAACTGCACTTTTCTTTCAGTTAATTAGCCACATTTATTATTAAAGAATCTGATGTCTCCAGTGTCAATTTTACCTTTATATCGATCTCCATGCAAGCTCCCTCCTCCATAGCCACTGCTGTTACTTGAGTATAACTTAACTTATGCTCATCAGGTTGTAGTAGAAGGTTATGAGCTATACTCACACTCATGAAGCTAAAGTTAATGGCGCCTATAGATAATAATTATTTGCATTGCTGTAAGTTTACTACCTGTTAACTCTACTCTCTATGGAGTTGTAAAATAGCCTAGCAAAGACTGATGTATTTCTCTATAGGTACAGATAATTACCACTGAAAACATATCCAGAGGTCTCTTTTGCTTATTCCAAAGTGCATAATTTTTCCTTACACTCCTTATACCTTTTTCACTCCTACATATTAAAATACTGTGCCTGACATGCACCGAGTTCTCCATGCCTGACTTCTGCATTTCCATCTATCTACAAGGCCATTGCCTATCCTTTCACTTGACAAACACTACTCATCTTTCAATATTACTCAGTCATTTGTCACCTCCTTGCTCAAAGCTTCTTTGGCTTCCTATGCATAACTTTGGTGCAGCACTTGTCAAATTGCAGCAGATGCTTCCCCACTGGACTATTTCATCTTTATGTCTCCAGTGCCTTGAACAGTGCCTGATACTAAAAGACCTCCAAAAATATTTAAAGAATGCATAGATGGAGTGCCATGCTGAGTATTCAAATCATTTCCTCTGCTTTAAGAGCACGTTAATTTGATTTTGCTTTTATTCTTACTAGGCAAGGGAATTTAACCTCCTTAAAGTTTTTTTTAATGTTAAAATGACATGAATTGATGTCACCAAGCAAGAACTTCTGCAAATGGATTAAATAGGCTCTAGATTGTCTTGCATGTAGGTGCTGTTGTCCTATTGTACCCTTACCCTCATTTTGAAGGATGTCTCCATTCTTCCAGCTCCTACAAAATCCCCAAGTAGATGTTTTGTACTGTAAAGACCTAGGAACTTTCTGTCATTTTTCTCCTGGGTCTGGACCAAGGATTCTGAACTGAGGATAGTCATGATGGGACTGGGGAGGGATAAGGAGAATGATAATAAAAATCTCTAGGACAGGGAGCATTCTGCCCCTACCCGCACCCCAGGTATTAGTATGCTCCTGAGAAGGTCTTAGGAAGGCAGAGGTTTGCACAGAAATTATCATCCCATTGACTGCTATTATGAACTCAGAAATGGATTCCCAGAGAAAATTCCAGGCCTCACCACATGATTCAAATCCTCCCCTAAGCATCGTAATTATCATTTCAAGTGGTATCTGCCTGTGCGGTGTGCCATCTAGCCATGTTTAATGCTTCCTAGAACACCTGCAAGAAATTAGTCACTTGGGCCATTCATCTGCAAAAGTTTTATACACACCCTTACAGGCAAAAACGTAGGTTGAAACCCACTACAGAAGTGAATTTTCTTTGTACTAGGTTAGAATCACAGAGCTGGTGAGAGTCATTCTACATTATCCACCCATCTTATTTTACAAATGAAGTAAAACTCCTTTCCCAGGGCTCAAGGACATCAGAGGAGGGTGAATGTTGAATCAGCAACACAGTCTAAATAAGTGGTTCAGTTAATTCATCAGCACTCACAGCCAAACGATGGGTAATGAGTTATGTTTTCAGACAAAGGCTATATAACATAGGAAGTAGTTACTTACATTTGACTGGTGACAGGATTATCAATTTAAAGTACAAGCCATCTTGTCACTATTACGCAAATGTTTGTTGACTTCTGCCTGGCTAATTGTCAGCAAAGAGGTTCTGAGTGCCACTTTCCTGATTAGAAGAACATTTATTCGAGTTGATGGACTCAGCAGGAGGGTCTCTGAGATTACTTCTGAGCTTACAGGCAATGCCTGCTGACAGCCTGTGCTGTAGAAGACATCAGATGTGAAATTAGGACTCGTGACCAAATGGGAATAAATGGAGGTGACAGGTACACGTATCTGTGCATATAGATGGTGTCAGAGCCAAGTCCCTGGCCATCTTGGCAGTCACAAAAGGTTCTTAGAGCCTTAATTGAACGCCTTATGGTGACTGTAGTAGAAAGGTGGAAACCACTGAGTGTGGTGACACAGATTGAGCCGTTGGAATATATGTAATGTTCGCTGTGACAAAGCTTTATGAAAACTCCTCAAGAAAGAGTAAGAGTCCTGGAGTGAGACCCCAATTCTGCTGCTAAATTGCTTTTTTGACCTGGAGCAAAATATCAAATCTCAATTACTCCTTGCTTTACTTATTTTTGAAAAATATTTAATTGATAATCAGAAACTGTGTGTATTCAAGGTATACAACTTGATGTTTTGAGATACATATACACTATGTAATGACTACCACAGTCAAATGAATTAATCCATCTGTCACCACCATCATTACCATCTTATGGGATGGGAGGTTTGAGGACACTTCAAATCTGCTCTTGTATCTATTTTCAAGTAAACAATACTGGAAAATGTGAAAAAGAAATTTTTTTTTTGAGATGGAGTTTTGCTCTTGTCACCTAGGTTGGAGTGAAGTTGCACAAACTTGGCTCACTGCAACCTCCACCTCCCAGGTTCAAGCAATTCTCCTGCCTCGGCCTCCTGAGTACCTGGGATTACAGGCACCTGGCACCACGCCTGGCTAGTTTTTGTATATTTAGTAGAGATGGGGTTTCACCGGTACTATTCCTAGTTGCCATGCTGTAATTACATCCCCAGAATTTATTCATCTTTTTTTTTTTTTTTTTGAGATGGAGCCTGGCTCTACAGCCAGGCTGGAGTGCAGTGGTGTAATCTCAGCTCACTGCAAGCTCCGCCTCCTGGGTTCAAGTGATTCTCCTGCCTCAGCCTCACAAGTAGCTGGGACTACAGGCACATGCCACCATGCCCAGCTAATTTTTGTATTTTTAGCAGAGACGGGGTTTCATGATGTTGGCCAGGATGGTCTTGATCTCTTGACCTTGTGATCCACCCGCCTTGGCCTCCCAAAGTGCTGGGATTACAGGCATGAGCCATTGCGCCCAGTCCGAATTTATTTATCTTATCAAAGTTTCTACCCTTTAATCAACATTTTCTCCTTTATCTTTATCCTCAGCCCCTGGCATCCACTATTCTTCTCTCCGTTTCTATGAATTCAGTGTTTTTAGATTCCACGTGTAAGTGTGATCATGCAGTATTTGTCTTTCTGTGCCTGGCTTATTTCATTTAGCATATTGTCCTCTGGGTTTGTTCATGATGTTGCAAATGACAGGATTCCTTTCTTTCCTAAGGCTGAGTGTTATTCCATTGTATATTACATGCCACATTTTTTTATTCCATTCATCTGTCAATGAACACTTAGATCATTCCAGAAACAGGGCTGTTATGAAGAGTGCTGCAGTGAACATGGGAGTGCAGCTGCCTCTTTGACAGACTGATTTCCTTTCCTTTCACGCCTTGCTTTAAAGAAGGGTAGTGATTACCACCCTACCTCAGAGATGGGCATTTCTTAAAATGATATGATATGAAAGTGTTTAGAAAGGTTTTTCTCAAAGCTACTCTAGGCTTGTCCAAAGGTAGTGAGTTATCTCCATAGAATGGTTTACAGTCAGTTACAGATTGAACTCCTGGATCTACTCTTTCCCACTTCTCACTACTGAACTTGACTAGTCTTAAGAAATATGTATATATACAATAGCAAAGACTTGGAACCAACCCAAATGCCCATCAGTGATAGGCTGGATAAAGAAAATGTGGCACATATATACCATGGAATACTATGCAGCTGTAAAAAAGAATGAGTTCATGTCCTTTGCAGGGACATGGATGAAGCTGAAAGCCATCATTCTCAGCAAACTAACACAGGAACAGAAAACCAAACACCACAGGTTCTCACTCATAAGTGGGAGCTGAACAATGAGAACACATGGACACAGGGAGGGGAACATCACACACTGGGGCCTGTTGGGGGATTGGGGGCAAGAGAAGGGAGGGCATTAGGACAAGTACCGAATGCATGCAGGGCTTAAAACCTAGGTGACAGGTTGATAGGTGCAGCAAACCACCATGGCACATGTATGCCTATGTAACAAACCTGCACATTCTGCACGTGTATCCCAGAACTTAAAGTAAAATAAAGAAGTATGTATACTTTAAAACTCTAAACTTTAAGACAGTATTATTATGATATGCATTTCACAGGTGAACAAAGGCTTAAATAAAGGTTAAAATAATTTGGTATCACAAGAGGTAAAACAGAAGGAAGTAGTTTATCACCCCATTGGCAGACTTCCTTCCATTACCCTCTTCTCTCCTCTTCTTCCCCTTTGCTTATTCATTGTCTTAATGCAAACATTGTACAAAACCCACACATTACTTTTGTTTTCTTGGATTGAGACAATTCACCTGGTCTCAGATGCCAGACTCTTGTGACTGCATGGCTGTGGGCACCAGCTCTTGGGCCTGCTGCTCCTGGAGGCCACATATTTCTCCACTTTGTAACAACTGAGATGAGGTTGTCTCTTGCAGATCCCAACTGTCGTGGGAGAGAGTCGTGCTCTGTGCTCTGTGGAAAGTGCCACCCGCAGCTGTTTCCAAGGGGTGAGTGCCTTGCAAATCTCCCTGGAGTTGGGGACAGACTCGGTGAATTGGAATAGTTTGCAGATTGATTTAAATTACAGACCTATTATTCCTCCACAAAGCATCCCAGATAACTGAATTTAGGAGGTAGTCTCACCTCCAGCTTTTCATATGATAAACCTCTTCAGCAGAGCTGACAGAATTAGAGTCAGAAAAGAAAATGAGAATACCAAGTCATGCCTAAAAACACATCTTAGGGTGTCATTGTTTTTCAGGTGTTGAGCCCAGCAATCAAAGAAGAGAAATTCCTGTCTTGGGTGCAATCTGAGCCTCCCATCCTCCTGTGGCTCCCGACCTGCCACCGGTTATCAGCTGCTGACAGGGTCACTCACCCTGTTCGGTGCACGGTCTGCAGGACTTTCCCGATCACGGGACTCAGGTACGGTCATCAGCAGCATTGCTCGGATTACCATTCTCCAGATGGGTCTACAGTTGGCGCTGCATGCCTTCAGATTCTTTTTGGGGTCCTCTTCACACATCTGGAATTCAGTTGACTTTTTTGGCTCAATGATTTCTTGGCAAGAGGCATCCTGGTTAATAATAAGTTGTCTTTTATCTTCTATAATGGTCGAAATATTAAATTCTTCCACTGATGCATACTGTGATTAATAGACATTTTATTCCTCTAAGGGGAATAAATTTTGCCTTTTTTTTTGAGGGGAGGGGGCAAGGTCTCTATCTGTCACTCAGGTTAGAGGGCAGTGGCACTATCATTGCTCACTGCAGCTTGGAACTCCTAAGCTCAAGACATCCTCCCACTTCAGCCTCCTGGGTAGCTGGGAGTACAGGTGCATGCCACCATGCCCAGCTAATTTTCTATTTTTTTGTAGAAATGAGATCTTATTGTGTTGCCCAGGCTGATCTCCAGCTCCTGATCTTAACTGATCCTCCTGCTTCAGCCTCCCAAAGCATTGGATTACAAGTGTGGGCCAATGCATCTGGCCTGTCTTTTGTTCCAAAAACAACTTTTAAGTATTTTGGAACCATTCATCCATCATCATCATCATCCTAACAATGCTAATTTTGTTAGGTGTTAGACAAATGCCAAGCTGAGCAGTTCACATGGGTCATTTTATTTAAAATATATTGTAAGCCTATACAAGGGGTTGTATTATTCTCCCCAATTTGCAGAGAAGTTAAATAGCTTACATGATCAGCAAGCAGCAGAGGCTGGTGGCCTAAATCCAGAGTCCCTGCTTTGCAGCCATGATGCTCTACTGCCTCCCTGTGCATACAACTGCAAACGAGTCTCAGACTCACAGGGATGATTAGCATGAATGAGAGCAACTCAGCCCGGATCTTCTCTCTACCTGGAGCAAAGGACAGATTTGAGAGCTAGATTTGGGGGTGAGATTCAAATATTTCCATAGCTTTGAGGATAACAGTCAAATCCCATCCTAGAGAAAGAGTGTTATCAGTGTCCCGTAAATAAAACCATAGGGAAGTAAAATTAGAGTTATCATTAATAGCTTGGGAGAAGAGAAAGAAACCACCAGGTATAGGCCAGGTATGGAAGATGCCATTATTCACAATGAGTGAACAGCGGCTGGGGGTGTGGAAGTACTAAAGCTCTGGAACATCAGGCAGCTGAAAACAAGGCAAAGCTGGGGGTGCCCAGAAGGAGAAGGGGACAAGAGGCCTCAGGCCTCAGCTCCTGCTCACTTTGTTCTTCTTCCTTTCCCATGCTTCCTAACCCTAGCTAAGCTTGAATTGAAATATGCTCCCCATGGAGATAAAATAGGTCTGTTTAGTACACCAAGAAACCAGAGATCTCATTTTAATTTTGCCGAGAAAATGAATTGGGTTTGCAGAGAATTTGCAGGACATAGTGAAACTTCAGTCATGAAAATTCTACCGAGTAACTGAACTTTAAACAATAAAACATATAAAAGGACAGGACTGTTGGAAACCAAGCAAGGAGGAACAAGGAAATCTTCATACTACAATGAAAAATAAATTATTTATACTGGACAATGGGGAAATTGGAATATGATTTACCATGTTATGAGTACATTATAATCATTTAACCAACAAGCAAGTATTAGTTAAGGAGTAATTACAAGTCCTGCCCTAGATCAGGTACAGGATTAACTTTGCAATTATATAAAACACAGCTTTTACATAGAGATATTTTTTCAAAATTATTATATGTAACATAAAGTAGATACTGTTTCTATTCTATAGATGACAAAAATTGAGTCTCAAAGAGTTTGAGTGACTTACTTAAGTCACCTGTAAAAACGGCAAAGGCAGAGGGCAAGAAATGCCATACTTTAACTATTTGTTGAGAATGAGAACAGGACTTCTTTGAAATGCCTCCATGTAAAACACAGTTCCTCCTAGACACCCGAGGCAATAAACAGGTGTCAATATACAAAGAGCTGGGAGACTTGGGCAAGGCTTTTAACCTCTCTGGACCTCAGGTTTTTGTTTTTGTTTGTGTGTGTGTGTGTGTGTTTGTGTGCGCGCGTGTGTGTGTTGTAAAATACAGCAGGCTAGATGAAATGATGTCTGAGACTTCTTTAGCTCTAAACTTCTGATTCTATTAAAAATCGCCTGGATATATAATAAACCTAACTTTAAGCTTGTGTTTTGGGATCTCAAAAAATTCAACCAGTAACTTTGGTTTTTTGAGAGATGAAGAAAGCCATGTTAGAGCAGAAGCATTTGCAGATCTGCACGTAACAGAAAGAGGACAAAGATTTGGCCTTCTAAAGAAGAAGAAGGTGCAAAGACCACAGAGTAGCCCTAATCCAAGATTGAATTTGTAGAAGGACATGTCACATTTTTGCTCTGTAATAGCCATGGAAGGTTGAAATGAAATTGGGGGAAATCCTGGGTTCTATATTGGTAAAAACAACAATCTCATTACCCACACAATAACCATTCTCATATACTTGGAGGTAGTTTCAGAGCACTGATGAACAAATTTAAGGATAGAGCAGCATATTATCCTAGACAAGTCAATCACAGCCATCTAGTTAAAACTTGTGTTTTGGGATCTAGTTAATGCTTGATAAGGCAGCCAGCAAGGATGGCTCATCAAATGTTCCTTAAAAATATTGTTTACTATGTTGTACATTTCATTGAAAAAGTGAATGTCTTCCCATTTATGTATGTTGAACAATTTTTAAAATGTTCTAAAATTTTACAAGGCCAAGAGGATAGGGTTTACTAGCTCCATTTTTCCTTCATTGAAGAAACTAAGTCATTTATCCAACTTCATTCAACTAATGTTCATTGAAAAACCTACTGTGTACCAGGCATTCTCCTAAACTTAAGTGAGCTTAAGTTTCCATTTCAACTATTAGTACTACTATAAGTAGTGATGGTGGCATGTGAATTCAAACTCAAGCCTCTGCCTTGAGGAGTGGTGATGTATTCTAGTGGTTAAGATGGCAGGCCATCAATTCAGATGGTAACCTGGGACTCAAAATCTTCTACTACTTACTAAGTAGTTGTATAACTTTGTCCAAGTTACTTAAACTCTCTTTGATTCAGTTTCCTCATCTGCAAAATGAGGGTAATTGTAAGAATACCTGAATGAATTTCCACGGGGATTAACTGCATCAACACCTGTACACCGCCTGCACGTAGAACAGGCACAAAAATGCTAGCCGCTGTTATAGCCATCCCACTCTATGTATTAATAGCCTGCCATGGGAGCCTGGGTTGGAAGTACAGCAGTGAGCAAGGGTAGCCGAGGGCTGATCTGGAGGCATTTACATTCTCTTGCTCTGCCTCTAAATGACTTTGATCAGACCATCAGACCTTCTGCCATTTGGCCTCAGAAAATTTTCAAGTTTTTTTCCTACTGTTCTTCAGGGCAATTAGCAGGTCCGATAGATCTGGTGTCCTCTTAACCCTTCTTATTCATCTCAATCTTCGTTATCTTATTCTTCTGATTCTTTCTACTTGGGATTTCCTTTGCTTTAATCTCCAGCTCACCTTCCATGCATAGCAGGAGTCTCACTTCTTGCATGAGAACTTTCCAGTCCACCCCAGCCCATAGGGCTCTCCCTCTGCTTCCCTGCTATAGCCCTGCTTCTCCACGCCTCTCATTCAGCACTTAATCACACAGTGCCTAATTCTGCAAGTTATTACCTCAACCTTCCATGTCAAAGTTTTGCAGCAAGATATGAAATTTAAGAGCACTGGAATCTTGTCATATTTCTTTTTTGTAAACTTTAAGACAGGGGTTGAAAACCCAGATGCTTAAAAGGCAAGGCAAGTGGTATACATGAAGGACATAGGACAGGTAGGGACTATGGCTAGCTCAGTCTAAAAGGAGCAGCTGCCGCCTGGTTCTCACCAGCTGTCACCATACGAAGATGGAGCTCTATAGTATACACACTACAGTTAGAGAAGAGAATTTAAGTATCGGGAAAAAATGTGTAGCTCCCTGTTATTTTGTAGACAAACAACATGGTCCCACTCAAATATACTTAAAAGTTACTGATGATTGCTAGGTCTCACTAGGTCTCCCCTAACATCACAACAGTTTCCCAAGTATTATGGGACACCCCTCCTAACCAGAGTGTCCCAAGAATCTCTCCTCTCCTGACTGCAAAAGGATTTAAGGTTGTCATTTCTCATAAAGAAAAAATCTCCAATGCTGAGTCAAGAAACTTGGGTGTGGTGAGGAACGCCCCTCCTCCACTTTATATCTTTCCTACACACAGACTTCTATAAAACGACAAATGCTTATTTTTAAATTTGTTATCTATGGCTTAATTTTCCCTAATACCATACAGGAATGCAGGCCCGATATTATCATATTGTTTAAAAGTTTAAGAGAAGCCAAAAGTTGATGTTATTGAAATCTACTTTTAAAATTAGCTATCAAATTCAAAGTGTTTGAGTGCATTGTGCAGCTGCACATGACATGGCTGCAGATGTAAGGGTTTATCCTAAAGGTTATAGCACACAGCACCCTGCATATAGAGAGCACTTAGTATTTTGGGAAATAAATCAGACTTCTATACCATAGCATATATGGCATGAATATAATGCCATATGAAATATTAATAAATGAAGATTTGAGTAAACAAATGCATTAGAGTCATTTAATAATCCTATAATTTGGGAGAAACTTTACACTGATTTGGTAGCTCAGACATCTTCTATATGTTTTGGGGTGCTCATTCTCTACCTGGATATTCTTTCTTTTGCTCATCTGCTAGTGACGAAAGCTGTGCTTCTATTTTGATTGGCAGGTACCGCTGTCTGAAGTGTCTCAACTTTGACATCTGCCAGATGTGTTTCTTATCTAGTCTCCACAGCAAGTCCTATCAGAAGTCTCATCCTGTCATTGAGTACTGCGTACAGGTAACATTTAATGTTGCATACCAAACTATTCATTAATCAATTCAGTATAAGCAATAGCCGTGAAAAAAACTTGCCCTCCAGTGAAACCACAGATTCTGCTCCTGTCATATGTTACAGTATTTAAGACTGAGCAAGTGGCAAACTCCACCTTGAATCTCAAGTACGCTTTCTTCACGTTGTCTCAATGAAAGGCTTTAGGCACAAGAAAAGGCCAGAGTTGAGTCTGAAGTAATTGATTAGATACTCTGGACTAGAATATGTCAGTGAAGAGTTAGAAGAGAATTGGAAATGGATACAGATGGAAAAGAGAAGGGCTCTGATTTGGCAAAAATGATGCAATAAGACTTCTAGTTACTAGCATATTTTTGGAGAATTTTTCTTTTTTAACATGTCTTTTCCTGAACCCTAAATTTCAAATATTTCTTCTTTAGGAAAAAAGGAAGATAATTATCACAATGCTGACTGAAAAAGTATACAACTAAACCTTCACAGCTGCCTTTCAAATTTTTTAAAATTATAAATTCCTAGCAAGTGAATTCAGTTCTTTGTAAGAAGAGAAATAGCATAGTACATTTTAAGAAAAGGCATTCTAATTGTTCCCAGAAAGAACATTTTCTTTTCATTACTAAATTCCATGAGTAAGTTTCTTCACACAGATGACAACCACAATAGCAAAGGATGTTGATTAATTACCTTCACCAAGGATAGTTTCCCTCCTTCTCTCCTTTACATGAATGGCGCACAAAGGTCAAGTGCCTGAATCTTGCCAAATAATTTCCAGTGGGCATTGCCTTACTAAACCGTGTGGACCCAGGTCCTCAGATTCTCAGGCCTAGGATCTACTTTCCTGGTTCTAAATCTTGGATTTGTTGATATTAGAGTGACACCATGTGGCCATTTTGTTATTATGCTTTACATTTCAAGTGCTGAATCCCTTAAAATCAAACATCTCATTCCTTCTTTGCCTCCTTTTGGTAGAGGTTCTTAACTTGGGGTGGATGAATAGATTTCAGGTGGCCTGTGAATCCACTGAAATTGTATACAGAATGGAATGTCTGAGTATTTCACTGGAGATAAAGCCATGAGTTATTTTCCAATTCTCTAAGGCATCCACAACCCCAGACGTGAGCAACCACAGGCTTGGTCCTCTTTGATGCCCTCCTCTAGGTGTAGAATGTCAAATAACTAGGTTTACTCTAAGGAAGAGGACTTATTGAGGGAGTGTGGGGTATTTAATTTGAAGAATTATGCTATGTGTATGAGAATGTGAAGAAATTCAGGGATAAGAAAGCAGTAAGATTATTTTTCTGAGGACTTAAGAGAAATAATTCCAAAAACTTTCATGGTGGTCTGTCCACACGCAGGTAAGGAAAGAAGACCACACATAGACTGATCTGATACTTTTTTAAAATGTTGGCCCTTTCAGCAGATGTCAGCAATGCAGAATACGAAGCTTCTCTTCCGGACCCTCAGAAACAACCTTCTTCAGGGGCGCTGTAGGAAGAAAGAAGTGGTGAGAAGGCAGCACCTGCTGGACCAGATGAATCCAAAGGATGTGGCTCACCACGGACAGGCCAGGTGAGTGTCTTTGAGGACCAGCTGGTCCCACAGAGCAGCTGCCCAGGGCCTGGGCATTATGTTAACTAGCCAGCAATCTTTCTAATGCTGAAGATCCTAGACAAGGCAGGAGGTGGGGTGAGGGATCAACTTAAGAGATTCTTCTTCTCTAAAAATGGCCTTTAATTTCAAAGTAGAACTAAGAGGCCACAATGGCTTTTGGTGACCCATCCAGATGTTTAGAGTTATTTCTACAATGAAAACCATCAGAAAGACACTGAAGATTATATTAGAATATTTGAATAACTTTGTTATAGTCCTAGCTTTTGCTGGTTTGCTTTTGGAAGCCTATTTCAGAATTAATACTTTATTAAAAAAAAAAAAAACGGAAAAGAAAGACAGCCTACCACCACTCACAGAGGAGTGCTATTCACATTTTAGTGTTATCAAAACAGGATTATGCTAATTTTTCATTCTTAGTTCCCAAAATGTTATTTTTAATGGCCTTAATCTCTTCCGTATAAGAAAATGCCACAATTCATGAGCAATACATTATTGAACATTTGGCTGTTTCCAAATGTTGCCCCCCCAAAATTCTAAAGTCAACATCCCTATGCATGCATTTCATCTTAATGTGTTTGTGTTTTTATTAAGGGAAAATTCATTCAAGAAAAATCATTGAATAAAACATTATGAACTTGGTTAACCCTCAAAATTTGGAATGCCAAATTGTGCTCCAGAGGGGCACACCCTGCCCTGACCAGTGTATGTAATTGCCCATCACAAGCCCGATTACCCACCTAAAGATGACCTCTAAAAGGTTTTTGTGACCTTCATTTTTGAAGTAGCCACTTCTTTGTAATTTAAAATAGCAGAAGATACAGGAAAGAAACACTTTTTTTTTTCTTTTTTAGAGACAAGATCTCATTCTGTCGCCCAGGCTGAAGTGCAGTGAAACGATCATAGCTCACTGCAAACTTGGACTTTTGGGCTTAAGCGATTCTCCCACCTCAGCCTCCCAGGCACACACCACCATGCTAGCTGAATTTTTATATTTGTTTTTTATAGAGATGGAATCTCACTATGCTGTTCAGGCAGGTTCTCAAACTCCTGGCCTCAAGTGATTCTTCCACCTTGCCCTCCCAAAGTGTTGAGATTACAGACACAAGCCACCATGCCTAGCCGCATCACATTTTTGAGAAAAAGAAATACTGATTCACTTTCACTTTGCCTACTAGGAGTATAAGAATAGATTAGTTTAAATAAGATTGGACTTGTTTGTTAATTTCTTTTATAATTCTCTAATCTTTTCTCAGACATCCAGCAGCAAATTTCCATCTCAATCCCAGACCTCCATTTCTGTGGGCATTTTGCTGCTTTAAAGTTTGTTGTATTTTAATTTATGGCTCCTTAAAGAATAAAGTACACAATGACTTCACAATTAGGTGCTATTATTATTATGTCACATTTACCTATCAGGTTATCAATATATGATTAAAGTTAGAGGATTTGGATATCATCTTGATGTGTATCTTTAATTTTGCACATAGAATTTCAATTTAAAAATAAAAACAAAGATACCAGGTTCCAATTTATCTTTATTTTTAAAGACAGCTATTTTCACCTTTCACTAGGAAAGTAACAATAAAATGTTAATCATCTGGATATATTGGATACTTGAGATCTCACCTAAATTCCTACATTCTCATTGTTACATCACAAAGATCCACACTTTTTTTTTTTTTTTTTTTTTTGAGATGAAGTCTTGCTGTGGACGCTCAGGCTGGAGTGCAATGGCACCATCTTGGCTCACTGCAACCTCTGCCTCCCGGGTTCAAGCAGTTCTCCTGCCTCAGCGTCCCAAGAAGCTGGGATTACAGGCGCCCGCCACCACACTCAGCTAATTTTTGTATTTTTAGTAGAGATGGGTTTCACCATATTGGCCAGGGTGGTCTTGATCTCCTGACCTCAAGTGATCCCTCCACCTCAGCCTCCCAGAGTGCTGGGATTACAGGCATGAGCCACCATGCCCAGCCAATCCATATTATATGTGTTTCTTTTGCCCACGGAAGCCAGACTGATCTTTTACACATTTTTGACACAAACATGACAGCACTTCTTACACACGCATCCCCTCCATACCCTCATGGCTTCCTTAAATCAAATTCCTCCATCATTTTCCCATTGTGTTTAGGTTAAAAATGAAAAGTTGCAGCATTATTTAGTCTTGGTCCCTTTGGTCCACCGTGCTAATCTCTCCAGTTTCATTCCTCTGCCACAGTCCCTGTGTTCCAGCCCTGATTCTGCCCCACTTTTGACTAAGGCAGATCTACCCCAACCTTAAGGCTTACATCTTTATTTTAAAGAATTTAAATAAACTACACATTTGTTTAACTATCTGATTACTATTTGCCTTCTCATTTGGCTAAAGCTCCATCAAGGAATCTGATTTCACTCCCTTTTGTAACTCCGACACTTGGCTCATAAAGTCATACAAAAAGTCAATCCATCAGCAAATCTTGTTGCTTGCACCTTCAACATAGATTCGACTCGGAGTGGGTCTCGTTATCTCCACTGCCACCACCTCCGTGGTCCCTTTCCCCCACACTGTCGCATGACCTCCTCGCTGGTTCCCCTGCTTCCTCCTTGGTCTCCACATGGTCTACTCCTGGTGCCACAGGCAGGGTGATCCTTTTCAAATTTTGGCCAGATGATGTCACTCCTCTGCACAAACTTTTTTGTGGCTTTCCCTCTTCCAAGGAAGCTGCAGTCCTTCCAGTGGCCTTTAGCCTGGCCCTGTAAATCCTGTTCCCCACCAGCTCTTGGTCCTCCTCTGCGCCTCTCCCAACTTGTTCTGCTTCAGCCTCACAGCTCTCCTTGCTGCTCCATGAACACACCAGGCATGCAGCCACCTCGGGGGATTGGTACCCCTACATCACCTCCCTGCAGGGCTTGACTGCTCACCTCCCAAAGACCCACCGAGGTCTTTGCTCTAACATAGGCTCATCTTGAAGGCAACCATTTACCATTCAGCCATGTCCTCACTCTGGCACTCCCAGTTATTCTTGCTGGCTTTATTTTCTTCAAAGCAATTCATCACCCTCTGACATCCTGTATCTTACTCACTTTATTAATTATTTATTGCTGTGCCCTCTCTATAATGTAAGCTCTATGAGGGGAGGAATGTCCGTTGTTTCCAGTTGTACTGCCAGAATCTACAATAATATCTGAATATGATAATGCTCAATAAATATTTGTTGAATGACAGACTGAATGAATAATAAAATGTATAGTACATGATGGAGGGATTGATGGATGGATAGATAACGTGAGCCATGAGCTCTTTTAGAATGTAGCTGGAAACAGTCAAGGAGTGTTGGAACAAAGTAATGAAGTTTGACTGAATCTGGAACAGACAGAAGCTTTGCCCTCAACTAACCATATGTGTGGCCATGAGGAAGTCACTTCACTTTTCTATGAGTCAGTCTCTTTACCCGTTAACTGAGATAACCTCTCTTCTCTACTTCCAGAGTGGTATTTCTAGAGATAAGATGAAGAAAGGGAATTGCAAGGGCTGTACAAAGCTAAGGTTCTCTGTCAATGTGTTGTACTCTGTCCACCCCAAGTACAATAGAGTTGTTCCCCAAAGTAACAGTCTTATGTAATAATTTTCAGTGTAGCCTAGACTTTGATGAGTTCAGAAATTCTGATTTGTGGCTGATCTAGGAGAAAAGAATGTGGAACTTTACTCAATCACAATGTAATAATAGTAAAAAATATATCTTTGCTATCTATTAAGTTGGCACACTAGCACTGAACATCTTTGAAGAGATCAATGATTATTGCCAAGTGATAATATTGAATTCATTCAATGATTCAGCAAAAAATCTACAATGGTAATCTTCTCCCTTTTGATGTGGTTTTATTTACTTTACATATGGTAGTTTACACTGAGAATGCTTTCATTTACAAAACCAGAATTGAAAGCTAGGTGCCAAATGTCATCATTCTTATTAAATATTTTAGGAAATTTTTGAACATATAATTAAAAAGAAAATTAAAATGCTGAAAAATAACAGACAGAATTACTTCTACTTGTAGCTAATTTAATTGTGAATTACCAAGGAACCCAAAGTAACTAGCAAAAATTACTAAAATTAATAGGCTTCAAATGATGATGAAAAAATAAAATAAAACTACACAAAATTCTTCACTGTACTAGCAATAATTGGCCAGAAATTTTATAAAAACCTCATTCAAAATACATGTAAAATTATATTTAAAAGAAACTACAAAAAAGATTCACAAAAATGATACAAGACCCAATTAAAGAAAATTATATTGCATTGAGTACAGAAAACAAGTCATGAACAAAAGGAGAAAATACCAAATTCCTAAATGAGAAGACTTGCATAAGAATGTGCCTGCTCCAAAAATTGTTGATTTTCATTAATCACAAATTCAATACTTACAAATTTGCCTGTTTGCAAAAATTTATTTGTAACCCTAAAATTAACACTCACAGTGCTTTTGCACTATTTGCATACATGAGCAGACTGGCAAAACATTTTGAGTTGCCTGATGCACATGTTCCCAGCTGAGGTCAAACCAGAGAGTGCTCTGTGTTACTGCTTCAGCCGTCATACTATAAGCAAGAGTCCTTTTCATGTCTATTTTGTGTCATGGTTTTTGCATAACTGTGCTTTTTATTGGTGATTTCACTTTTGCAAATGGCCCCAAAGCATGGTACTGAATTGCTGTCTAGTGTCCCTAAGCACAGCAGGGCTATAATGTGCCTTGATGAAAAACAACACGTGTTAAATAAGCTTCATTCAGGTATGATTTATATTGCTGTTGACCATGAGTTTAATGCTAATTAATCAACAATATATATTTAAAAAGTGTCTCTACATTGAAACACATAAGACAATATTGTGCATTGATTGGTTGACAAAAATATTGTGGCCATAAGTTTGCAGGAACCTAACCTAACCCTGTATTTCCTCTGGGAGCAATGGGTTCAGTATTTCCTAATTCAGTGTTCATGGTGGCCTTATAGAGCATAACTACTGTGAATAATGAAAATCTACTGTACTTAAGTTAAATGCGTTTCCAGATAGAATCACAATGTTTTCTAAATAGGATAAAATAATTTTGAAGGTATGTTGGAAGAATAGTTGTGCAAGAATAGTAAAATTGTGAAACTGAAGAATAATGAGAAGGGATGTTAAGAATATCTGTGGAAGAATATCTGTTAATATCCTTCAACAGATATTAACACTTACTATAAAACTACTATGACTAAATAATGTAGTATAAAAAAGAAATGAACATGTAGGTTTAAGGATGAGAATACAAAATGTAATAATTGATCCAAGCATATATGGGAACCTAATATGTGATAAAGGTGATATTTCAATTCATATAAAAATAATGCCTAATTGACTATCCATCTGGAAGGAAAATTGGCCCTTACTTTGCCCTACATACTAAAATAAATTCAAAATTAATTGAAATTTAAATATAAAAATAATTTAAAATAAATATTAGAAAACAGAAAATCTGCTTGGAGGAAACCTTCCTAACAAAGACACAAAAACAAAAAGTCATGAAGGAATAGACAGATATCTATGATAGCATGCAATTTTAAACATTTTGCTATGGTAAATGATATTATAAACAAAATAAAAAATAAGCCCTAGACTTAGAAAAATGTTTTCATTAATAAGACAAATGATGCTATACAAAAGCTCCCTGAAAATTGATAAGAAAAACTTGATGTGAGGTCAGAAGTGTTGGCTTCTGTGAAGAATTCAAAATAGGGACCTCCCTGGACATCAGGGTGAAAGAGTGAATAGTTTCTCATGCTGGAGAAATGCTCTCCAGTGTAGTGGTCTTATCTTGCAAGGATTCAGTTTTGCGTCAAGGAGTGTCTTTGACAATGGAAGGAACTGTAATCTCCCAGCTCAGTGCCAAAAGCGTGGGCATGTTTGAAATTTTTTATAATTCCATTAAACCTATCCAGATTATCAACAGCATCATAGAAAGGATGAAGCCAGGGAAATTTCCCCATGGCAGAACAGAAATTTATTTTGCATTTCTTCTCTATGTATGTGAAGGGTAACAAAGTTCTGTATGAGATGTATTATCAGGTATTCAGTACACATCGTGCTGTGACATGAGGTGGTCTCTGTTGACCAAGGACTTGACAAAGGCCGGTCAATTTACCATCCACTCTGCTCCTCAGAAGGGCATGTTGACTCCAAGTCCTGTGGACTTCACAGATTACACCTGCAACCTTAAATAACATCAGAGAGAGAGTCTTGCTTCCAGATTTCTTATCCGAGGACATCTCAACTCAATGAACTGTGCCATTGTGCAGCTGCTAACAGGAGAGCTGGTGGTAGAAAGGTGTGGAGCTATAGCTGGTTCATGTGGATACCTGTGAGTGTACAAAAAGCTACGTCCACAATGCCACAGAGATTCTGAATATTCAGATGGCCCATGGGGACATTTGTAGGGGCCTCTCTGTCCCTATATACATGGTCTTCTCCAGGCTATTTACCTGCCCTATGTTGAAGACCACCAATTTCAAAGTGGAATTTGAGGCCACCATTGACATGCATCTTCATGCTGTCCACCTGGTCACAGAGAACTTCCCCATTGCAGCTCTGCAGGATTCAGCCCAGAAGGAGGGAAGCACAAAAAACAGGAGTGGCCTTGTGGATATTACGCTGGTTATCATTTATGGGGAAGCGAAGCCAGCAGTATAGACTTGTTTTTGTGGTTATTCTATATCACAAATGAAATGGACTCCTTAAATTACAATTATTTTTTCCCCTCATTTCCTCAAGGCTTCTACTTCCAACAGGCACCTCTAATCAAATCTTTTCTTTGAAATTCAACCGGATTTCTTAATGCTATTTGCAAGATCATGTCACAGAAAATATTTCCTATGATGTACCTGTTCTTGTACCAAAAAAAGGCACAGAAAACCTGTTGTGACAGCCATCTGAGCTGTGCTGGAACATAAGATCATGGGGACAAAAGGAAACCTCTCCCTGACTCACTAACAATGAAGGTAGCTGAGCACCCCCCACAGCAAAGGGTCTGTGGCCAGGTGGCATTGCTTATGAAATTTGTAAATACCTTTCAAGGAAGAATGTAAAGTGGCATTTTCCCCACTCTATTTCTGTAGTGCTTTTTATAACATTTTTCACTATAACTTCAAAATTTTTAGGGAACTGAGAAAAAAGCATCCCTTGTTCCTTTAGGAGTAAGGGTGCTGGAGTGTTTCTGAACTCTCAAGAACTGTCATAAGAACTCATGCTGCCATATTCTGGGAATATATTTAAATGCAAAGTTATGTAAGGGGAAAAAATGTATGTTTGCTTCTTTTGTTATTGGGAGAGTTCTGAATGGCAGGAGCCCTGTGCCCAGGGTGGGTTGGTGAAGGCCCCTCTCCCCAGGGTGGTGCCAGGAAAATGTCCTTGATTGATGAACTTGGCCTGCCCCTCACCCCCTGAGGGACCTGTTTTGAGCCAGGGTTTTTTTTGTTGTTTGTTTTTTGTATTTTTTTTTTGAGACGGAGTTTCACTCTTGTTACCCAGGCTGGAGTGCAATGGCGCGATCTCGGCTCACCGCAACCTCCGCCTTCCAGGTTCAGGCAATTCTTCTGCCTCAACCTCCTGAGTAGCTGGGATTACAGGCACGTGCCACCGTGCCCAGCTGATGTTTTGTATTAGTAGAGACAGGGTTTCACCATGTTGACCAGGATGGTCTCGATCTCTTGACCTCGTGATCCACCCGCCTCGGCCTCCCAAAGTGCTGGGATTACAGGCTTGAGCCACCGCGCCTGGCATGAGCCAGGGTTTTTTGACCTTAAGTCAGTGTTTCCTCAGTCCCCCTTTGTGGTTCAAAGTCAATGGTGAGTCTGTTGCAATACATTTCTTCCTTCAGACCCTATCATTGTTTTGTTGGCCCACAATTAACGGGATCTCAAAAATAAGCTATGCGACCAGGTGCAGTGGCTCATGCCCATAATCCCAGCACTTTGGGAGGCAGAGGTGGGAGAATCACTTGACCCCAGGAGTTTGAGACCAGCCTGGACAACATGGGGAGATCTTGTCTCTACAGAAAAAGCCCTAAAAATTAGCTGGGCATGGTGGTGCATGCCCGTGGTTCCCGCTATTCAGGTGGCTGAGATGGAAGGATCGCTTAAGCCCGGTAGGTCGAGGCTACAGTGAACCATGACTGCACTGCTGCACTCACTCCAGCCTGGGTGACAGAGTAAGACCCTCTCTCAAAAATAATAAATAAATAAATAAGCCGTGCTACTTTGCACACTAATTGCCCTTCCTTCTTAGTCATAGTTCTGGACAGGCCGGGGCAAGGCAGGCTCAGGCTAAAGGCCTTCCAGGCTGTTCTTCCATTGTCCTGTAGCAGCATTTGGTGATCTGTAATACTCATTATGTTACATGCCTTCAATGTTGAGGGTAAACAAACATGATTTAGGCATCGCTTTATCTTAGGCCTTCACCAGTGAAATTGTTAAAACTTATCTGAGTCATTTGAAAGTTGCTTCTCAGATAATACATTTCTGGTTTATAAATATTTTATGCTCACATGACATTAATAACTATTGGTCTTTGAGAGCCCATACTGTTTAAAACAATAAAAACTCAAGAAGAAAAAGAAAATGGGGAAGAAGACGTGACTGAAGAAAAAAATATACAAAATATATAAATAGACAATCACAGAAGAATAATTCCATATGGCCCTTAGACACCCAAAAAGATGCTCAACCTCACTAGTGGTTAGAAAAAAGACAAATAGGCCAGACTCATGCCTGTGATCCCAGAACTTTGGGAGGCTAAAAGTTCTGCCTCCCAAAGTTCATAGCCTCCCAAAGTTCAGGAGGATCACTTGAGGCCAGGAATTTGATACCAGCCTGGGGAACATAGGGAGATCCCATCTCTACAAATAATTTTAAAATTAGCTGGATGTGGTGGTGTAGACCTGTGGCCTCAGCTACTTGGGAGGCTGAGGTAGGAGGATTGCTTGAGTCCAGGGGGACAATGCTGCAGTGAGCTGTGACAATACTACTGTACTCCAGCCTGGGTGACAGAGCAAGACCCGGTCTCAAAGAGAAAAAAAGAAAAAAGATAAATGTAACAATGACATATCATCATTTTACCTATTGAAAAGACAAAGACTAAAATGAATGGCAACATGGTTTGCTGGTGAGGAGGGAAGAACATAGGTGCTCTTGAAATTTGGTAGAAGTACAAATGGCTACAGACTTTTCAGAAAATACACTGAAAAATATTTATTCAATGAATTTATTGAATACTGTTCTAACCACTTGGGCTACATCAATGAACAAAAAGAGACAAGAATTTCTGCTCTCTTGGAGCTTTTATCCTCATGACTACTAAATATAAATAGTACATAAGGGAATTATATCATACATTAAAATATTTAAGTATTAAAGTTAAAAAAAGAGGCAGATAAAAAAGATAAAGACTTAGAGGGAGAGTTCGTAGCAAATTTAAATATGGTAGTTCTAGTGGGCCTCAGTGAGAGGTGACATTTGATCAAAGTTTTGAAGGAAGTGAGGGAGGAAGTCATGTGGGTATCTGAGGAAAGCGCAATGAGGAGACAGCCAGTACCACGTGGGAGCGCGCTTAGTATCAGGTTGTTACAAAAGTAATTGCAGTTTTTGCCGTTAATTTTAATGAATCCAAAGAACAGTGGCGGGGCTAGCATGGCTGAGCAGGATGAGGGAGGAGAATAATAAGAGAATAAATAAGGCCAGGTGCAGTGGCTACGCCTGTAATCCCGGCACTTCAGGAGGCCGAATCACATGAGGTGGGCGAATCACATGAGGCCAAGAGTTGGAGACCAGCATGGCCAACATGGTAAAACCTTGTCTCTGCTAAAAATACAAAAATTAGCGAGGAGCGGTGGCACATACCAGTAATCACAGCTACTTGGGAGGCTGAGGCAGGAGAATCACTTGAACCTGAGAGGTGGAGGTTGCCGTAAGCCAAGACAGAACCACTGCACTCCAGCCTGGGTGACAGAGAGAAAATATGAGCCAAAAAAAAAAAAAAAAAAAAAAAAAAAGTGGTGGTGGTGCTATAGTAAGTAGAAGAATAAAATTGTCATCAACTGAGATGGGGAGGCTACAGGTGGAGAAGGTTTTTGGGGGAAGATCAGGAGTCCAGTTTGGGACACATTAAGATTGAGAAGTCTCTGAGATGTCCATGGGGAGATGTTGAGCAGGCAGTTGACTATTCATATCCGGAACTTGGGAAAAAAAGATCTGCACTGGAGATACAAATTTGGGGGTTGTTGGCATGTATATGGTTTTTAAAGCCATGAGGAGATCACCAGAGAGTATAAATAGAGAAAGAAGAGGATCAAGGACTGAGCCCTGTGACACTCCATTTTACAAAGTTGCAGAGAATAAGAAAAACCATAAAGGGAGACTGAGAAAGAGTGAAGAATAGAGAGGGAAGAAAACCAAGGAAGTGAGGAATCCTGGAAGACAGGTGAAGAAAGTGTTCAAGAATGAGGGCATGGTGTTCTACTGTCAAATGCTGCTGCCAGTTTAAATAAGAATTACCTTTTACCCTTCAAAATCAATGAATCCAGGAGCTGGATTAATTAAAAAAAAATAGGTAGACCACTAGCTAGACTAATGAAGAAAAAAGAATCAAATAGACACAATAAAAAATGAGAAAGGGGCTAGACTACCGACCACACAGAAATACAAACTACCGTCAGAGAATACAATAAACACCTCTACACCAATAAACTAGAAAAGCTAGAAAAAATAGAAAAATCACTGGATACATACACCCTTCCCAAGACTAAACCAGGAAGACTCGAATCCCTGAATAGACCAATAATGACTTCTGAAATTAAGGTAGTAATTAATAGTCTACCAACCTCAAAAAAAAAAAAACAAAAAACCCAGGAGCAGATGGATTCACAGGCGAATTCTAACAGAGATACAAAGAGATCCAATAGTTTCTACCATTTCTTCTGAAACTATTTCAAACTATTGAGAAGCAAGGACTTCTCCCTAACTCATTTTATGAAGCCAGCATCGTCGTGATACCAAAACCTGGCAGACATACACACACACACACACACACACACACACACACGCACGAACTTCAGGTCAATATCCCTGATGAACATCGATGCAAAAATCCTCAATAAAATACTGGCAAAATGAATCCAGCAGCACATCAAAAAGCTTATCCACCACAATCAAGTTGGCTTCATCCCTGGGATGCAAAGCTGGTAAACATACACAAATCAATAAACGTAATCCGTCACATAAACAGAACCGCTGACAAAACCACATAATCATCTCAACAGATGCAGAAAAGTCCTCGATAAAATTCAACATTCCTTCATGTTAAAAACTCTCAATGAACTAGGTATTGATGGAACATATCTCAAAATAATAAGAGCTATTTATGACAAAACCATAGCCAATATCATACTGAATGGGCAAAGGCTGGAAGCATTCCCTTTGAAAACTGGCACAAGACAAGGATGCCCTCTCTCACCACTCCTATTCAACCTAGTGTTAGAAGTTCTGGCCAGGACAATCAGGCAAGAGAAAGAAATAAAGGGTATTCAAATAGGAAGAGAGGGAGTCAAATTGTCTCTGTTTACAGAGGACATGATTCTATGTTTAGAAAACTCCATTATCTCTGCCCAAAAACTCCTTAAGGTGATAAGCAACCTCAGCAAAGTCTCAGGATACAAAATCAATGTGCAAAAATCACAAGTATTCCTATATGCCAACAATAGACATGCAGAGAGCCAAATCATGAGTGAACTCCCATTCACAATTGCTACAAAGAGAATAAAATACCTAGGAATACAGTTAACAAGGGATATAAAGGACCTCTTCAAGGAGAACTACAAACCACTGCTCAAGGAAGTAAGAGACACAAATGGAAAAACATTCCATGCTCATGAATGGGAAGAATCAATATAGTGAAAATAGCCATACTGCCCAAGGTAATTTATAGACTCAATGCTATTTGCATTAAGCTACCATTGACATTCTTCACAGAATTAGAAAAAACTACTTTAAATTGCATATGGAACCAGAAAGAGCCTGTAGGGCAGGGTCAATCCTAAGCAAAAAGAACAAAGCTGGAGGCATCATGCTATCTGACTTTAAACTGTACTACAAGGCTGCAGTAACCAAAACAACACGGTACTGGTACCAAAACAGACATATAAACCAATGGAACAGACTAGAGACCTCAGAAATAACGCCACACATCTACAACCATCTCATCTTCAACAAATGAGCAAAAATAAGCAATGGAGAAAGAATCCCTTATTTAATAAATGGTGCTGGGAGAACTGGCTAGCCATATGTAAAAAATGGAAACTGGATCCCTTCCTTACATCTTATACAAAAATTAACTCAAGATGAATTAAAGACTTAAATGTAAAACCCCAAACCATAAAAGCCCTGGAAGAAAACCTAGGCAATACCATTCAGGACATAGGCGTGGGCAAAGACTTCATAACAAAAATGTCAAAAGCAATTGCAACCAAAGCCAAAATTAACAAATGGGATCTAATTAAACTAAATAGCTTCTGCACAGCAAAAGAAACTATCATCAGAGTGAGCAGGAAACCTACAGAATGGGAGACAAATTTTGCAATCTACCCATCTGACAAAGGTCTAATATCCAGAATCTATGAGGAACTTAAACAAATTTACAAGAAAAAAAAAACCCCATCAAAAAGTGAACAGAATATGAGCAGACACTTCCCAAAAGAAGACATTTATGTGGCCAACAAACATATGAAAAAAAGCTCAACATCACTGATCATTAGGGAAATGCAAATCAAAACCACAATGAGATACCATCTCATGCCAGTCAGAACGGCGATTACTAAAAAATCAAGAAACAATAGATGCTGGTGAGGCTGTGGAGAAACAGGACACTTTTACACCGTTGGTGGGAATGTAAATTAGTTCAACCATTGTGGAAGACAGTGTGACAATTCCTCAAGGATCTAGAACCAGAAATACCATTTGACTCAGCAATCCCATGACTGAATATATACCCAAAGGAATATAAATCATTCTACTATAAAGACACATACACGTATGTTTATTGCAGCACTATTCACAATAGCAAAGACACAGAACCAACCCAAATGCTCATCAACGATAGACTGGAAAAAGAAAATGTGGTACATATACACCATGGAATACAATGAAGCTATAAAAAGGAATGAGATCATGTCCTTTGCAGGGACATGGATAAAGCTGGAAGTTGTCATCTTCAGCAAACTAGCATAGGAACAGAAAACCAAACACCACATGTTCTCGCTCATAAGTGGGAGTTGAACAATGAGAACACATGGACACAGAGAGGAGAACAACACACACTGGGGCGAGTTGGGAGTTGGGAGGCAAGGGGAGGGAGACCATTAGGACAAATACTTAATGCACGTGGGGCTTAAAACCTAGATGATGGGTTGATAGGTGCAGCAAACCACCATGACTCATGTATACCTATGTAACAAACCTGCACATTCTGCACTTGCATCCTGGAACTTAAAGTAAAATGAAAAAAAAAAAAAAAAAGAATTGACTTTTGAATTAGCAAGGAGATCATTAATGATCTCCAAAGGAGCATCACAGAACAGTGGTAGTAGAAAAAGTCAGACCAGAGGCAGAGAGAAAGGGGAGCTGAGGAACTGAAGATACCAAATAAGAAAATTCCAGGATTTTTCACTGTGGTGGGAGCAAAGAGAATATGTAGGTGATAGGACCACCGAGGATAACAGAGTATGTTGTCATGACAGCCAAAGTAACAGCACAGCTGTTTTTGTATAAATTTATAAAGCACAGGTGTAATTTTGTTACATGGCTATATTGTTGAGTGGTAAAGTTAAGGCTTTTAAGGTATTCATCACCTTAATAACATACATTGTACCCATTAAGTAATTTATCGTCATCTACCCTTTTTCCATCCCCTCACCCTTCTGAGTCTCCATTGTCTCTAATTCCACACTCTATGTCCATGTGTACATATTATTTCGCTCCTACTTATGAGTGACAATGTGTGGTATTTGACTTTCTGAGTCTGAGTTGTTTCACTTAATGGCCTCCAGTTCCATCTGTGTTGATGCAAAATATATTATTTCATTCTTTTTTATTGCTGAACAGTATTCCTTTGTGTGTATATACCACATTTTTGTTATCCAGTCATCTAGGAAAGTAATAGCATGTTTGAGGAAATGAGTTCATAGAAAAATTGATGATCTGGAGCAAGAGGGGAGAATTATTGGAGCAATGGCATTCAGCAAAGAAGGGGTGGGATACACACGTGGAGGGATTGACTTTAGAAGAGTGTACCTACTAGATATTAAAATATACACAAGATTTGGCCCTTGGAGTGCAGGACAATAAGCCAGAAACAATCTAAGTGTCCCCTTGCAGAAAAGTGGTGGAATATGTATGATTATGAACATTCTGCAGAACATAATGAATCCACTTAAAGGAACAAGTTTTAGCTGCTATCCACTATACTAGAAGGAATTCACCACCCTGCATCAGAGAAGAAAGCAAGTAGCAGAATAATGCGTGTGGAATGATTTCCTTGTTTTTTAAAAAATAAATTTAAAAGGCATATTGATGCTTGTAAATATCTGAGTACAGAACATGGTGTGTGTATGATATGATTTGGTGAAGTCCTCACTCAAATCTCATCTTGAATTGTAGCTCTCCATGTGTTGTGGGAGGGACCCAGTGGGAGGTAACTGAATGATGGGAGGTAACTGAATGATGGGGGCAGGTTTCTCCCATGCTGTTCTCATGACAGTAAGTCTTATGGGATCTGATGGTTTTATAAAGGGCAATTCCCCTGCACACACTCTCTTGCCTGCTGCCATGTAAGATATGCTTTTGCTCCTCTGCTGCCTTCTGCCATGATTGTGAGGCCTCCCCAGCCATGTGGAACTGTGAGTACATTAAATCTCTTTTCTTTATAAATTACCCAGTCTTGGGTATTTCTTCATAGTAGTATGAAAATTGACTAACACAGTGTATAACCGACCATGCTGGCACTCTGATCTCAGACTTTCAGCCTTTAGAACTGTGAGAAAATCAATGCCAGTTGTTTATGCTGCCCAGTCTATTTGTTACAGCATCCTGAGCAACTGAAGACAGAGCAGAACAATATCAAGATATTAAAATGATCTCAGATGGGGTAGGAATAGAGTGTGTCATTCGGAAGGTTACAAAGAAATTATGGGTCACCCTATTTTTCTACCCCTAAATGGCCACCTCTGATGTAATTAAGTATTAATCAAATCTTTCCTTATGTTCTCATTGTGTCTTGTAGAAAGCATAATGTTATATTGAAAACAATCGTATATTTGTCTGTTCTTTAGATGTGAATTCTCTGAGATCAGGAGCTCTCTGCTTTCTTGTTGTTTTATATCTGCCATAACGAGATAAGATGTTTAAAAATCGTTTTTGAATCAAGGAATGAAACAAAATGGAATTGTATAAAATAGAATATACCTAACCTTAAACTAATCTGATACATTCTATGTTCTTTCAGATTTGATGTGATAAACACGTATCTGCACTTATTAACCCTAATGTCTGACCTGGATAAGATGACCTAGGGGATTTTCTGCCATCACTCTTGAATTTCTTTGCATTCTCATGTCTAAATTGTCAAAGAGAAGAAAAATGGAATTCCTATTTCTATTATTGGCTACTTGACTCTCTGTCAACTAAAACACACACACACACACACACACACACACACAGAGTAAAGTTGGCCTACTGTATTTATTGTGGGGGTGGGTGAGTAAAGCCTCAATGTCTGATTTACATTTTCTAAAAAGGCTTTCCTCAATTTCATACCTGATAATCAAAAGTTGCTACAACTTTCTTATAAAACTCTGTAATAGGGTCTCCATTCAGTACAAGAGTTCTAAAGGAACAGGGGCTGTAAGGCCAACTGGACCAATAGAAACAACAGCCACAGGTGCCTCCAAGTCTACACCTGTACCTGAAAGAATATCTCAGGGTCAACAAACTGAGGAGAGCAACCCACATACCCAGGTGAGTCCAAAACGGAAAGAAACTGCTGCTAAGGCACAAATAATCTGGATCATTTTGCAGTGAGGTTCAGTGAACCATTCCTTAGTTTGGGGAATTTTTTTTAGACAAGAGTCACACTCTGTTGCCCGGGCTGGAGTCCAGTGGCGAGATCTCTGCTCACTGAAACCTCCACCTCCCAGGTTCAAGTAATTCTCCTGCCTCAGCCTTCCGAGTAGCTGGGATTACAGGAGGCACCTGCCACCATGCCCAGCTAATTTTTGTGTTTTTAGTAGAGATGGAGTTTCATCATGTTGGCCAGTCTGATCTCAAACTCCTGACCTCGTGATTCACCCGCCTCAGCCTCCCAAAAGTGCTGGGATTACAGGTGTGAGCCACGGAATCTTTTTAAGATGTTCACATGACCAAGAAAAAAAATCTAAAACCTTATTTTTTTAAATAACGTTTTATCTCAAATCACAAAGTGCAACGTATTTATTACAGAAAATTTCAAAAAGTCAAAAGAGAACGAAGAACAAAATTTAAATTGCAAATAACCCATTATAACCCCACTGTCACTACTTTGGCATGCTTCTTTTCCTGTAAACATTTCAAAATTAGTTTAAACTATACTGTAAACTTTACTCATTATAAAGTTCTCTATAGTCATGACTGTTTTCCATTGTCATCATAATTCTTCAAAAAACATCTTAATGGTTATATAATTTTTATTTAAATAAGCATAACATGATTTAATTCCTCTGTTGATATTTGGATTATTTTTAATTTTTGCTACAATTTAAAACTTCACTATTAAAATTCTTATATATTATTCTTTGTACACAGATTCCAATTATTTCCTTAGGATACATTTCTACAATGAATCACAAGAATGAAAAGCACGAACCTTTTTTTTTTTTTTTAGACAGAGTTTTGCTCTTTTGCACAGGCTGAAGTGCAGCGGCGATCTCGGCTCACTGCAACCTCCATCTTCCGTTTTCAAGTGATTGTCCTGCCTCAGCCTCCTGAGTAGCTGGGATTACAGGCGCCCGCCACCACACCTGGCTAATTTTTGTTTTTGTCTTTTTTTTTTTTTTGAGACAGAGTCTTGCTCTTTCGCCAGGCTGGAGCGTAGTGGCACAGTCTCTGCTCACTGCAACTTCTGCCTCCCGGGTTCAAGCTATTCTTCCGCCTCAGCCTCCCAAGTAGCTGGGACTGCAGGTGCGTGCCAAACGCCCGGCTAATTTTTGTATTTTTAGTAGAGATGGGGTTTCACCATGTTGACCAGGTTGGTCTTGACCTTTTGTGATCTGCTTGCCTCAACCTCCCAAAGTGCTGAGATTACAGGCGTGAGCCACTGCACCCAGCCTAAAAATGTCATCAGTCTTTTTCTTTGTAATTTCTTACATAGTTTCATGCTGGGAAAAATTTCTTCATGAAGAAATCAAATCACTCTAGCTGTATTTTATTTTAACATAATTTGATTATCTTGACACATAGCTGTTAAATCTATTGGGTTTTTATTTTGATGCATAATAACAGGTAAGATAAGGGAGTCGCCTATTCTTTTTTACTTGAATAAATCTTTTCTTTTTTAATTTCTATGGTGGTTCCTGTAGTATATATCAAAAATTTTATCATTTCAGAATGTGTTTTACTGCTATCTATTAAGCTCAATTGCTTTTCATTTTATTTTTATATAAGAACAGCATTATTTGAATTATTCTAGCTTTCTGATACCTGTTAACATAAAACAAGTTTTCTCTTTTTATTTTATTTTGTTAACTACTTTACTGAGATACAATTCTCATGTAAAAAGCCATACATGCTCAGGTGTAGCGGCTCACACCTGTAATCCTAGCACTTTGGGAGGCCAAGGCGGGTAGATCAGTTGAGCTCAGGAGTTTGAGACCAGCCTGACCAATGTGGTGAAAACCCATTTCTACTAAAAATACAAAAACTTAGCCGGGCATGGTGGCACACCCCTGTAATCCCAGCTACTCTGGAAGCTGAGGCAGGAGAATCGCTTCAATCCAAGAGGCAGAGGCTGCAGTGAGCCTAAATCACACTGCTGGACTCCAGCCTGGGTGACAGAGTGAGTCCCTGTCTTAATAAATAAATACATAAATGCCATTTAATCAAGTTTTTTTTTTTTTTAAGAAAAGGAAAGCTGTATATATTTAATGTATACAACTTGATAAGTTTGGGGATAAATATACTTGTGTGAAACCATCATCATTAAGGCCATAAACATATCCTCAGCTCCTAATGTTTCCTCCCTTTATTATTATTATAATTAATTTGTATATGTGATGAGAACACTACAAGATCTAATCTCTGAGCAAATGTTAAGTATACAGTATACAGTGTTGTTAACTATAGGCACCACTGTTTAGTAGATCTCCAGAACTTTATCTTGCATAACTAAAACTTGATACCTATTAACTATTTTCTCCCTTTTTATTTTTATATTTTTACATATTAGCTATTATAACATAATTATTCTTTTTCTTAATTTTACTTTAAGTTCTGGGATACACGTGTTGAACATGCAGCTATACATGTGCCATTGTGGTTTGCTGCACCTATCAACCTGTCATCTAGGTTTCAAGCCCTGCATGCATTAACTATTTGTCCTAATGCTCTCCCTCCCCTTGCCCCTCACCCCCGACAGGCCCTGGTGTGTGATGTTCCCCTCCCTGTTCAGGCAAAGTTCAGCTTTGAGGGAACCATTTCTGAGATAGGTTGCATTCTGGCCTGATGCAGTGGCTCACACCTGTAATCCCAGCACTTTGGGAAGCCAAGGCAGACAGAGAACCTGAGGTCAGGAGTTCAAGACCAGCCTGGCTAACATAAAATCCCGTTTCTACTAAAAATACAAAAAAGTAGCTGAGTATGGTGGTGCATGCCTGTAATCCCAGCTATTCAGGAGGCTGAGGCAGGAGGATTGCTTGAACCTGGTAGGCAGAGGTTGCAATGAGCTGAGATAGTGCCATTGCACTCCAGCCTGGGCAACAAGAGTGAAACTCCATCTCAAAAAAAAAAAAAAGGTTGCATTCAACCCTGACAACTTTAAACTCCTCCAGTGTCCATACAAAGTCTCTGCCAAGACTTCTGATTGTAACTCACAGATAAGGCTTCCTTCTGCCCATAGGGCCTTAACTTGTCAACTCAATATCATAAGATCTTATGTTATTTAAAAAATAGGAGAACCAATGCATGCATGTGTAAGTAAAATGTTCAGAAATTTTAAAAGGGAAGAGATGAGAGAGGGAGGTGAAAGAAAGATTCTTACTTATAAGTGGGAGCTAAATGATGAGAACACATGTCACACAGAGGGAACAACACACACTAAGGCCTACTGGAGGGCAGAGGATGGAGGGTGGGAGGAGGGTGAGGATCAGGAAAAAATAACTAATGGATACTAAGCTTAATACCTGGATGATGAAATAATCTGTACAACAAACCCCCATGACACACATTTACTACCCATGTAACAAACCTGCACATCTTGCACATGTACCCCTGAACTCAAAATACAAGTTTTTTAAAAAAAGAAAAATAAGATGAAGGAACTTTAAAAATCCCAGTGAAGTTTTTTCATCAAAGGGATTATAAATGCTATCTTTCTTTGAGTATACATTCTGCAAATACTTTAGCATGTTTTCAATCAGCTGCTTATTTGCCCTCACATGTGTAACTCGACTTGTACACTTTCCAGCAATCATAATCAGTACAGTCTGAGCCTAAGAAAGGGCTTCAGAATGTGACCATCTGTAATAGTCATCAAAGAAAAACTAAAGTTCCCATATTGCAGTTGTTCTGGGTAGAAGTATGAGTGGAGGCGGGGCATGGTGGCTCACGCCTGTAATCCCAGCACTTTGGAAGCCCGAGGCAGGTGGATCACAAGGTTAGGAGTTTGGGACCAGCCTGGCCAACATAGTGAAAACACATCTCTACTAAAAATACAAAAATTAGCTGGATGTGATGGCAAGTGCCTGTAGTCCCAGCTACTCGGGAGGTTGAGGCGGGAGAATTGCTTGAACCTGGGAGGTGGAAGTTGCAGTGAGCTGAGATCATGCCATTGCACTCTAGCTTGGTGACAGAGTGAGACTCCGTCTCAAAAAAAAAAAAAAAAGTGTGAGTAGAGAGTAAGTCTTGTGACCACCCAGTGACAAGCGGTCTCTGCAGCCACCTGTGTGTGATGTTTTCTCAGGCCTGTCTGCATTTTACTCATGAACTCATGTAAACTGGGACACCTGGAAACACCCCTCATGGGACACCTGCTGAGACACAGGCACCATGCTAGAGTGTGCGACAGAGAGCTGAACCAATGTTTGGGGACAAATAAAGAGCTACTCTGTTTCCTGCTTCAAACAAAAGAGGAAGGAAAAACATATTCACAATGTAGGGGTTTTTTCCACTGTAACATCCATTTGTTCTGAGGGAAGCAATTTAAAAGTGGTTTTGCTGTTTTGGTTGTGCTCCTTTGTTTTACTTTTCTTATACTTCCCTCTCATCTCTTTTTTATTTTTAAAGTTGCTACGTCCTATCTTATGTATATAACCTATTTTATATTAAAAAAACATACTTCATACAAATAAGACACAAATCTGTTTGATGTATAAGAAATTAAGATATTATAGATAAATCTGAGCTCTCTTTCAACCATAATTCTCAACCCAGGTCCAGTCCGTAATTCCCCAGAGGTAACCTGTTTGAACTATATCTTTACAGATCTTTTTTAACGCATTTTCAAGTGTGCACCTGCCCAAAGGGGGCAAAGGATAGTGTCTATTAAACTTAAAACCCAAGAACCTTGCATAAGGAAGCATGTACAGCTATGTTTACTGCAGCACTGCTTTTAATTTTAAAAAATTGGGAACAGTGTATCCTTTCATTGAGAATGACTAAATAAACCATAATATCGATTCTGTAGATATACCACGGTAAGCCTATTTGCACTAACCTGAAATGCTTCTCAACTGCAAAAAATTTGTACCACATAATATTGGTGCAAGACATTCTTTTAAAGATTTTCTTCACATGAATCATATATATTAAATCACTGAATTATTTTGTTTGAGAATTTTAAGGTTTTTCATTGTTCTCCCTAAGTGTTCAAATACATAAATAAGTGTATAGCATATGTATACACCTTTCCTACTCTATCTCCACCATATGTAGAGAATGAATAGAGGTCGAAATGGCTTATGAGAGTACAGTCATTTTGCAAAGCCATGATATTCTGCAATTATTGTTTAAATTGTAATTATTTTTAAAAATAACATAAAGTTCACGATTCAAAGACTATACTCTGCATGTGGAAGCTATTTAAGTATTTGAATGAAGAGGCAACGGCACAGTTCACTCAAAGGGGCTGCAAAGGGCACACACCAACCAGAGAACATGACTAAGTCTGTACGTAGCTCAGTTTCTTCTTCCTGCTACTGCCCTTTTCCTCTTTCAGGCTGTTCCTGTGGAACAATGTTCCTAAAATGGCCAGCCCCTCTTCAGATCATTTGCAGGGATGGGAGAAGGCTGCAGATTGTAGCCACAGCTGTTTATAAATGAAGTGTAATGAAACCTAATCTTTTATGCAGACATGTGGGAGCCAAGGGCTGGAACATGGTGCCCCAGGAGCGTGGGCTGGACTGGGTCAGGTCAAATCTTGCCCTGGGGTTGCAGTTCAGGGAGCAGAGTGTGATGTAAGAGACAAGGTTCGGTGAGGAAATCCTAAGTGACAACCAAGTTGACCATTATTCACTCAAAAGACTTGGTGAATTTGAAAAGAAATGATGACTCTAGTGCACACCCATGTAACAAGCAAAGGAAAGACAAAAAAGTGAAAGTCAAAGGTAGAGGATAGAAGAGATTTTGTAGGCAAGAAAGTGACCCGACTGCTTCTTGTAGTTGCCTACGGGGAAGAAGACATTCAGGGTAGCAACTTAATTTCAGCAAAATCCTATTGTGACTTTGTTTTTAAAACCTAAAACTGTTTTAATTTCTTTTGTGAAATTAGATACGCAGGTGTACTTTGAGCATATAAACAATTTGAATCATCATACATGAATGTAAACTCAAACAGCAGCCACTTAATGAAATACACTGAATTTCTTTGAAAAACATCATTATCATGTTCTTATATCAGATTTTTAGGAATGTGGGTTAAATTCAAACCAAAAACTTATTTTCTTATTTATTCCTTCTCTAGACCATGGTCAGCACTAGGAATGAACTGTGGAGGACTCGTGAATCCATTAATGCTTTCCATAGGGAAAGAAGGTAGGAGCCACATGAGTATGTGCAAATACCGAAAGCAGAGAGAAATCCAAAGCATTTCCTTTGCTTTTATAGAAAAATTTTCTACAAAAATTTCACAATTTTTTTTAAATTTGAGAAAAACTTTTAAGCCAAGGAATCCTGTGATTCCAATATGAAAGTAAAAGAGAGCTTCAGCTCTGTTTGAGTAGTTAAGCATAACAAAAATCACCAGGCTAAGTAAGTTTTGACTTTTGATTGCCTGATTTTATTCCTTGGAATTTGGTTAAGCACTTTTAGTGAAGTACTGATTCTTTGTGTGTATCTTGTGTTATGTATGTGTGTTTTACCTACTTCTAAAGAAATCAGTGCTTGGTATCCAACAGCATCTAACTTTCTACTAGGTTTGTTAGGCTGAATGGAAACTGTCTATCATCTTATTGTGTCTCAAGGAACTCAACATTTCTTGAGCTCCTATCTCCTGCTGTTATTCCTTTGGAAGACAGAATTCCTGGCTCCCCAGTAAGAAGTTTCCCCTGAGGGAAAACCTTTGTTTTCAGGCACAATACTTAATATTCAGCAGACGACCCATAAACTAGCAATTCTATGCATATATGTATGATGAGATATGATTCCTAATCCAAATGTACAGAAGACATAAAATATTTTCTAAATTCTGTGATAACTCATGAAAAGGAGTTCAATAAACACTTTAAAAATATCCAAATAATTTAAATCTTAAAAGTAATTTTAATCTTTTTTGTGCAATAAAATAAATTAGATAACATTTTTAAAGTAGTAAAGCAATAGAAAGGCTATATTAAAATTGAAAATGTAGAAATAAAAAGCAAATTTTAAAATTTAGTTTTTAAAAACTTAATTCTTAAAATAATCATTTAAAATGAATCCTTTTAAACTAAGTACTGTCTTTGATATAATCTGTTTCTACCATTGGTATCCTATTATTTATCACCACAAAGTGTACCAAAGTGTAAGGCTGATCATTGAATGAAATGTAACATGAAGCTACATTGTTGTTCCTGTCTGCACCATCATTTTTATCAGTAATTTGGATGAAACTATACAGAGCATGATTCTCAAATGTGTGTATGACATGATACCAAAATCCCTAGGTAAGAAACTGAATTACAATCTTGGATCACTGAGATTTAATAGGCTGGGACACTGAGGCAGTTAGTAAAGATCAAATTTTAAGGGATTAAAGGAAAGTCCCACAATTTCAGGCCCATGTGCACAAGTAGCGTGAAAAAGACCTGTGATATATAAGGTGATCAATTGCAAGTTCAGTGATAGCCAATTATGTCACTGATTAATTAAAAAGCAACAGTCTCAGGCATATTAACAGAAAGAGTACTATTCAATTATTAGTTATCTATTATTAATTTACACTGTGTTAGGTAAATTTACTAGTTTGATTTCACACTGCTATGAAGAAATACCGGAGACTGGGTAATTAATAAAGCAAAGAGGTTTAATTGACTCACAGTTCCACATTGCTGGGGAGTCCAGGAAACTTACAATCATGGTAGAAGGCAAAGGAGAAGCAGGCACCTTCTTCACAGGGAGGCAGGACAGAGTGAGTGTAAGCAGGGGAAATGCCGGATGCTTATAAAACCATCAGGTCTCGTGAGACTCGCTCACTAGCATGAGAACAGCATGGGGGAACCACCCACATGATCCAATTACCTCCACCTGGTCCTGCCCTTGACTCATGGGGATTATGGGGATTGCAATTCAAGATGAAATTTAGGTGGGGACACAGCCAAACCTTGTCAGTAATGGTCAAATTAAGTAACATTTCACTGCTCTGGGCATGATTAGCTTGCCTAGGGAGTATTTGTATTCCATTTGAACACTTAGTATAGAGATTCAAGCTGTTTAGCCCCTACCAGAAAGCAGAAATACATATAAAGATATAAAAGTTTAGAAAGGCAGATTTCAGGTAGTTTAAAAGAAATTATTTCTTAGATAACCTGAACTGTTTGTTGTAAGTGGATGCTTGCCAGGAAAGTCCTGGGCTCCCAGTTGTTGAAAATATTGGCACCAGGTGAATTGTATTTACCAGAAACAACCCGTAAGCATCTCTTCTTTAAAAAGACACAGAAGAGGCCAGGTGAAGTGGCTCACGCCTGCAATCCCAGCATTTTGGGAGGTCGAGGCTGGTGGATCACAAGGTCAGGAGTTCAAGATCAGCCTGGCCAAGATGGTGAAACCCATCTCTACTAAAAATACAAAAAAATTAACTGGGTGTGGTGGCAGGTGCCTGTAATACCAGCTACTCTGGAGACTGAGACAGAGAATTGCTTGAACCCGGGAGGTGGAGGTTACAGTGAGCCGAGTTCATGCCACTTCACTCCAGCCTGGGTGACAGAGTGAGACACCATCACAAAAAAAAAAAAA